>NC_135232.1:151799326-152144048 GCF_051348905.1 Ranitomeya variabilis
GTTCTGACTGCGCCGTGATGAGGCCTTGTGCCTTCTTTTCCCGTAAATTTTCGCCCGCTGAGCGGAATTATGATGTTGGGAATCGGGAGCTTTTGGCCATGAAGTGGGCGTTTGAGGAGTGGCGCCATTGGCTCGAGGGGGCCAGACATCAGGTGGTGGTATTGACTGACCACAAAAATTTGATCTATCTTGAGACCGCCAGGCGCCTGAATCCTAGACAGGCGCGCTGGTCATTATTTTTCTCTCGGTTTAATTTTGTGGTATCGTACCTACCGGGTTCTAAGAATGTTAAGGCGGATGCCCTTTCTAGGAGTTTTGAGCCTGATTCACCCGGCAACTCTGACCCCACAGGTATTCTTAAGGAGGGAGTTATCTTGTCAGCCGTTTCTCCAGACCTGCGGCGGGCCTTGCAGGAGTTTCAGGCGGATAGACCGGATCGTTGTCCGCCTGATAGGTTGTTTGTTCCTGATGATTGGACCAGTAGAGTCATCTCTGAGGTACATTCTTCTGCATTGGCAGGTCATCCTGGAATTTTTGGTACCAGGGATTTGGTGGCAAGATCCTTCTGGTGGCCTTCCCTGTCACGAGATGTGCGAGGCTTTGTGCAGTCTTGTGACGTTTGTGCTCGGGCCAAGCCTTGTTGTTCTCGGGCTAGTGGATTATTGTTGCCCTTGCCTATTCCTAAGAGGCCTTGGACACACATCTCGATGGATTTTATTTCAGATCTGCCTGTTTCTCAGAAGATGTCTGTCATCTGGGTGGTGTGTGACCGTTTTTCTAAGATGGTCCATTTGGTTCCCCTGCCCAAATTGCCTTCTTCTTCCGAGTTGGTGCCCCTGTTTTTTCAAAATGTTGTTCGTTTGCATGGTATTCCTGAGAATATCGTTTCTGACAGAGGAACCCAATTTGTGTCTAGATTTTGGCGGGCATTCTGTGCTAGGATGGGCATAGATTTGTCTTTTTCGTCTGCTTTTCACCCTCAGACTAATGGCCAGACCGAGCGGACTAATCAGACCCTGGAGACATATCTGAGGTGTTTTGTGTCTGCTGACCAGGATGATTGGGTTGCTTTTTTGCCATTGGCGGAGTTCGCCCTCAATAATCGGGCCAGCTCTGCCACTTTGGTGTCCCCGTTTTTCTGTAATTCGGGGTTCCACCCTCGATTTTCCTCCGGTCAGATGGAATCCTCGGATTGTCCTGGAGTGGATGCGGTGGTGGAGAGATTGCATCATATCTGGGGGCAGGTGATGGACAATTTAAAGTTGTCCCAGGAGAAGACTCAGCTTTTTGCCAACCGTCACCGTCGTGTTGGTCCTCGGCTTTGTGTTGGAGATTTGGTGTGGTTGTCTTCTCGTTTTGTCCCTATGAGGGTCTCATCTCCTAAGTTTAAGCCTCGGTTCATCGGTCCGTATAAAATATTGGAGATTCTTAACCCTGTTTCCTTCCGTTTGGACCTCCCTGCATCCTTTTCTATTCATAACGTTTTTCATCGGTCGTTATTGCGCAGGTATGAGGCACCGGTTGTGCCTTCCGTTGAGCCTCCTGCTCCGGTGTTGGTTGAGGGTGAGTTGGAGTACGTTGTGGAAAAAATCCTAGACTCCCGTGTTTCCAGACGGAGACTCCAGTATCTGGTCAAGTGGAAGGGATACGGCCAGGAGGACAATTCTTGGGTCACTGCATCTGATGTTCATGCCTCTGATCTGGTTCGTGCCTTTCATAGGGCCCATCCTGATCGCCCTGGTGGTTCTGGTGAGGGTTCGGTGCCCCCTCCTTGAGGGGGGGGTACTGTTGTGAATTTGGATTCTGGGCTCCCCCGGTGGCTACTGGTGGAATTGAACTTGTGACATCATCTTCCCTGTTCACCTGTTCTGATTAGATCTGGGTGTCGCTATATAACCTGGCTTCTCTGTTAGATGCTTGCCGGTCAACAATGTTATCAGAAGCCTCTCTGTGCTTGTTCCTGCTCCCAGACATCTACTAGATAAGTTGGACATTCGTCCATGTTTTGTTTTTGTATTTTGGTTCCAGTTCACAGCTGCAGTTTCGTTACTGTGTCTGGAAAGCTCTTGTTGATCAGGAATTGCCACTCTGGTATTATGAGTTAATGCCAGAGTCCTAAAGTAATTTCTGGATGTGTTTTGTTAGGGTTTTCTACTGACCATGAAAGTATGCTTTCTGTCTTCTGCTATCTAGAAAGCGGACCTCAAATTTGCTAAAACTATTTTCCTGCTGCGTTTGTTGTTTCATCTCATATCACCGCCAATATATGTGGGGGGCCTCTGTCTCCTTTTTGGGCATTTCTCTAGAGGTGAGTCAGGTCTTATATTTCCCTCTGCTAGCATTATTTAGTTCTCCGGCCGGCGCTGGGCATATAGGGATAAAAAGTAGGACATGCTACCTGGCTACTTCTAGATGATGCGGTAGGTTTAGTTCATGGTCAGTATAGTTACATCTTCCAAGAGCTTGTTCCTATTGAGGCTTATGCTAGTTCTCTGGCCATGGAGAACATGACAGGAGAGGTTGTGAGATTAGATAAGGAACAGAGTCAGGTGAAGATGAGGTCTAGTATATGTCCGTCTGTGTGGGTGGCTGTGGAGGACCACTGAGTGAGTCCAAAGGATGAAGTAAGGGCCAGGAGCTTGGAGGCTGCTGGCTGATGGGTGTCAGTAGGGATATTAAATCCAAGCTGAAGAAAGGGACAGCGCCACACCGGATAGTGAAAAAGCAGCTCACATTTTATTCTGCCTCCTGCGGCAACGTTTTGGTCAGAAGACCTTTGCCAATTTGTGTACATCATGCGGCAACTACAACTTGCACAGAACTGATGGTGATTTTGGGGATGTATTCCAGTTCTGGTGACATATTCATGTAGTGATGGTTGTTCTGATGATATATTCATCACCAGAACCATCATCAGTACATGAGTACGAAGCCAAAATCATCATCACTACATAATTAGAGTACAAAAACTATCAATAGTACATGAATATGGCACCAGAAACATCATCAGTAGGGTTGAGCGAAACGGGTCGATCATTTTCAAAAGTCGCCGACTTTTGGCTAAGTCGGCGTCTCATGAAACCCGATCCGACCCCTGTGCTTGTCGGCCATGCGGTACGCGACTTTCGCGCCAAAGTCGCGTTTCAATGACGCGAAAAGCGCCATTTCTCAGCCAATGAAGGTGAACGCAGAGTGTGGGCAGCGTGATGACATAGATCCTGGTCCCCACCATCTTAGAGAAGGGCATTGCAGTGATTGGCTTGCTGTCTGCGGCGTCACAGGGGCTATAAAGGGGCGTTCCCGCCGACCGCCATCTTACTGCTGCTGATCTGAGCTTAGGGACAGGTTGCTGCCGCTTCGTCAGAAGCAGGGAGAGCGTTAGGCAGGGTCCACTAACCACCAAACCGCTTGTGCTGCAGCGATTTCCACTGTCCAACACCACCTTCGGTGTGCAGGGACTGTGGAAGCTATTTTTTTTTTTTTTTCCCCTCAGCGCTGTAGCTCATTGGGCTGCCCTAGAAGGCTCCGTGATAGCTGTATTGCTGTGTGTACGCCACTGTGGAAACCAACTGCTTTTTTCAAAGCACATATCCTCTTGTTCCTTCCTTTCTGCACAGCTATCTTTTTTGTTTGTCCACACTTTTTATTTAATTTGTGCATCAGTCCACTCCTATTGCTGCCTGCCATACCTGGCTTACATTACTGCAGGGAGATAGTAATTGTAGGACAGTCCCTGTTTTTTTTTTGTTTTTTTTGTGGGAGATTAAGATTGGCATTTCTGCTACAGTGCCATCCCTGTGTGTGCCATCTCTCACTGAGTGGGCCATAGAAAGCCTATTTATTTTTTCCGTGATTTGTGTTCTAAATTCTACCTCAACACAAAAACACTACATCAATCAGTGGGAGAAAAATATTGGCCTCAGTCAGGGCTTGTGTGCCACTGCTGTGTGTGCTATCTCTCATTCAGTGGGCTATAGCAAGCCTATTTTTTTTTTTTTTAATATTATTTGGTTTCTAAAGTCTCCCTGAAAAAAAAAAAAAAAACCTAAAAAAACAGTGGGAGAGTAATATTGCCCTTTCAGCTTGTGTGCCAGTCTTGACTCCTGGGTGTGCCACCTCTCTCCCTCTCATTCAGTGGGCCATAGAAAGCCTATTTATTTTTTTTTTAAAATATTATTGGGTTTCTAAAGTCTCCCTTAAAAAACAAAAAATACATAAAAAAACAGTGGGAGAGTAATATTGCCCTTTCAGCTTGTGTGCCAGGCTTGACTCCTGGGTGTTCCACCTCTCTCCCTCTCATTCAGTGGGCCATAGAAAGCCTATTTATTTTTTTTTTAAAATATTATTGGGTTTCTAAAGTCTCCCTTAAAAAACAAAAAATACATAAAAAAACAGTGGGAGAGTAATATTGCCCTTTCAGCTTGTGTGCCAGTCTTGACTCCTGGGTGTGCCACCTCTCTCCCTCTCATTCAGTGGGCCATAGAAAGCCTATTTATTTTTTTTTTAAAATATTATTGGGTTTCTAAAGTCTCCCTTAAAAAACAAAAAATACATAAAAAAACAGTGGGAGAGTAATATTGCCCTTTCAGCTTGTGTGCCAGTCTTGACTCCTGGGTGTGCCACCTCTCTCCCTCTCATTCAGTGGGCCATAGAAAGCCTATTTATTTTTTTTTAAAATATTATTGGGTTTCTAAAGTCTCCCTTAAAAAAAAAAAAAAACATAAAAAAACAGTGGGAGAGTAATATTGCCCTTGCAGCTTGTGTGCCAGTCTTGACTCCTGGGTGTGCCACCTCTCTCTCATTCAGTGGGCCATAGAAAGCATTTTTTTTTTTTTCCTTGATTTGTGTTCTAAAATCTACCTCAACACAAAAACACTACATCAATCAGTGGGAGAAAAATATTGGCCTCAGTCAGGGCTTGTGTGCCACTGCTGTGTGTGCTATCTCTCATTCAGTGGGCCATAGAAAGCCTATTTTTTTTTTTTTTTTTTTAATATTATTTGGTTTCTAAAGTCTCCATGAAAAAAAAAAAAATACCTAAAAAAAAAAAAACAGTGGGAGAGTAATATTGCCCTTTCAGCTTGTGTGCCAGTCTTGACTCCTGGGTGTGCCACCTCTCTCCCTCTCATTCAGTGGGCCATAGAAAGCCTATTTATTTTTTTTTTTAAATATTATTGGGTTTCTAAAGTCTCCCTTAAAAAACAAAAAATACATAAAAAAACAGTGGGAGAGTAATATTGCCCTTTCAGCTTGTGTGCCAGTCTTGACTCCTGGGTGTGCCACCTCTCTCTCATTCAGTGGGCCATAGAAAGCATTTTTTTTTTTTTCCCTTGATTTGTGTTCTAAAATCTACCTCAACACAAAAACACTACATCAATCAGTGGGAGAAAAATATTGGCCTCAGTCAGGGCTTGTGTGCCACTGCTGTGTGTGCTATCTCTCATTCAGTGGGCTATAGAAAGCCTATTTATTTATTTATTTTTTTTCTTATTATTTGGTTTCTAAAGTCTCCCTGAAAAAAAAAAAAAAAACATAAAAAAACAGTGGGAGAGTAATATTGCCCTTTCAGCTTGTGTGCCAGTCTTGACTCCTGGGTGTGCCACCTCTCTCTCTCATTCAGTGGGCTATAGAAAGCCTATTTTTTTTTTTTTTTTTATATTATTTGGTTTCTAAAGTCTCCCTGAAATAAAAAAAAAACTTAAAAAAACAGTGGGAGAGTAATATTGCCCTTTCAGCTTGTGCGCCAGTCTTGACTCCTGGGTGTGCCACCTCTCTCTCTCTAATTGTGGGCCATAGAAAGCCTTTTTTTTTATTTTTTTTTTAATATTATTTGGTTTCTAAAGTCTCCCTGAGAAAAAAAAAAAAAAAAATTAGGTGGGAGATTAATATTGACATTAGTGCTTGAGTGACAGTCCTGCGTGTGTGTCATCTCTGTGATTTTGTGCCACAGAAAACAGAGTGTGTAACATTGTGCCTGATTTTCCTTGTGGTCTCACCAACCTGTTAAGGGATATTGAAATCATACTGAAGTTATAGCTCACCGTGTAAGTTGTTTGACAGCAACAAATAAAGTTACTTTGGTTAAGATTTTAAAACAATGAGGAAGTCTGGTGCAAGAGGTCGTCGTGGGCGTTCATTGTCAGCTGGTAATGATGGTAGTGGTAGTGGAGCATCAGGTGGTCGTGGGGATAAAAATATTCCACCTAAGTCTGGAGCTGTGGAGCCAGTTTCGTCGTCAGGCTACACAAGGCCTCGAACGCTCTCTTTTCTGGGAGTAGGAAAACCGCTTTTAAAGGCGGAGCAGCAACAGCAAGTTTTGGCTTACATTGCAGACTCAGCCTCTAGCTCTTTTGCCTCCTCTTCCGAAACTGGTAAATGTAAAAGCAGCGCGTCGCTTGTGGATGTTCACGGTCAGGGACAAGTCGCTTCCTTGTCCTCCTCAGCAAAAACTACAACAAGAGAGAAGGATGCAGCAGGCGACACAACTCCCTGGCTTAGAAAGTGAAACATTTAACAGGCCATGCCCATTACAAGTATATTCTGACATGGAGTGCACTGATGCACAGCCACAGCCAGAGTACTATGCTGCTCCTTTGACTCAGACCACCACATTGCCCTCTCAGGGTACAGATCCACAATCAGACCCTGATGAGACTATGTTGCCCCGCCACGAACGCTATACCACCGACCGACACAGTGACACAGACGAAGTTGCACACGAGCTCGAAGAGGAGGTAATAGATGACCCAGTTATTGACCCCGATTGGCAGCCATTGGGGGAACAGGGTGCAGGCGGCAGTAGTTCAGAAGCGGAGGTGGAGGAGGGGCCACAGCAGGCATCAACATCGCAACAGGTTCCATCTGCCGGGCCCGTATCTGGCCCAAAACGCGTGTCAAAGCCAAAACCTGTTGGAGCACAGCGTTGCCATCCGGTTAAAGCTCAGTCTGCAATCCCTGAAAAGGGATCCGAGTCTAGGAAGAGTGCAGTCTGGCATTTTTTTAAACAACATCCAACTGATCAGCGCAAAGTCATCTGTCAAAAATGTTCAACTAGCTTAAGCAGAGGTCAGAATCTGAAAAGTCTAAATACTAGTTGCATGCATAGACACTTAACCACCATGCATTTTCAAGCCTGGACTAACTACCAAACGTCCCTCAAGGTTGTAGCACCCTCGGCCAATGAAGCTAGTCAGCAACGCAACATCCCTTCCGTCACTGTAAGGCCACCATTTTCCGCACCACCGGCAGTATCTGTGCAGGTTTGTTTGCCAGCCAAAAGCAGTCAGGGTCAGGGAATCACCAGTTTTGTAGGAGGAAATATTGCATCTAGGGCACCGGCGGAAACAATACCGTCTCCAACCGTCTCTCAGTCTGCCATGTACACCGGCACACCCGAAAGTTCCACGATCTCCAGCTCTCCAGTCCAGCTCACCCTACATGAGACTCTGGTTAGAAAAAGGAAGTACTTATCCTCGCATCCGCGTACACAGTGTTTTAACGCCCACATAGCTAGACTAATCTCGTTAGAGATGATGCCCTACCGGTTAGTTGAAAGCGAAGCTTTCAAAGCCCTGATGGAGTACGCTGAACCACGATACGAGCTACCCAGTCGACACTTTTTTTCCAGAAAAGCCATCCCAGCCCTGCACCAGCATGTTAAACAGCGCATCGTCCATGCACTCAGGCAATCTGTGAGTACAAAGGTGCACCTGACTACAGATGCATGGACCAGTAGGCATGGCCAGGGACGTTATGTGTCCATCACGGCACACTGGGTGAATGTGGTGGATGCAGGGTCCACAGGCGACATCAATTTAGGGACAGTTGTGCCTAGCCCACGGTCTAGGAAACAGTTGGCTGTAGGCGTTCGCACCCCCTCCTCCTCCTCCTCCTCGTCCTCCTGCAGAAGCTACAGCTCTTCCACAGAACGCAGTCTGCCAACCACTCCATCGGCAGATGACACTGTTGCACACCAGTTGTCCCATTATGGGCCAGCTACTGCCAAGCGTCAGCAGGCTGTATTGGCTATGAAGTGCTTGGGCGACAACAGACACACCGCGGAAGTTCTGTCCGAGTTCTTGCAACAAGAAACGCAGTCGTGGCTGGGCACAGTAGATCTTGAGGCAGGCAAGGTAGTGAGTGATAACGGAAGGAATTTCATGGCTGCCATCTCCCTTTCCCAACTGAAACACATTCCTTGCCTGGCTCACACCTTAAACCTGGTGGTGCAGTGCTTATTGAAAACTTATCCTGGGTTCTCCGACCTGCTCCTCAAAGTGCGTGCACTTTGCTCACATATCCGACGTTCGCCTGTACACGCCAGCCGTATGCAGACCTATCAGCGGTCTTTGAACCTTCCCCAGCATCGCCTAATCATAGACGTTGCAACAAGGTGGAACTCAACACTGCACATGCTTCAGAGACTGTGCGAACAGAGGCGTGCTGTTATTTATTTGTGGGAGGATACACGGGCAGGCAGTAGGATGGCAGACATGGAGTTGTCAGGTGTGCAGTGGTCTAAGATACAAGACATGTGTCAAGTCCTTCAGTGTTTTGAGGAATGCACACGGCTGGTTAGTGCAGACAACGCCGTAATAAGCATGAGCATCCCCCTAATGCGTCTGCTGATGCAAAGTTTGACGCACATAAAGGAGCAGGCGTCTGCACCAGAGGAAGAGGAAAGCCTTGATGACAGTCAGCCATTGTCTGGTCAGGGCAGTGTACAGGACGAGGTAGCGGGCGAAGAGGAGGTGGAGGACGAGGAGGATGATGGGGATGAGTATATTTTTAATGCCGAACCTTTCCCGGGGGCACAGGAAATTGGTTGCGTGTCACGGCCGGGTTCTGGTTTTTTGAGGGACACAAGTGACGTAGATTTGCCTGCAACTGCCCCTCAACCAATCACAACCGGAGATTTTACAACTGGAACTTTGGCCCACATGGCGGATTATGCCTTACGTATCCTAAAAAGGGACACACACATTACGAAAATGATGAACGATGACGATTACTGGTTGGCCTGCCTCCTTGATCCACGCTATAAAGGCAAATTGCAAAATATTATGCCACATGAGAACTTGGAACTAATATTAGCAACCAAACAATCAACTCTTGTTGACCGTTTGCTTCAGGCATTCCCAGCACACAGCGCACGTGATCGTTCTCACACGAGCTCCAGGGGGCAGCAGACTAGGAGTGTTAGGGGTGCACACATCAGAAGTGGCGTTGGACAGAGGGGTTTTCTGACCAGGTTGTGGAGTGATTTTGCTATGACCGCAGACAGGACAGGTACTGCTGCATCAATTGAAAGTGACAGGAGACAACATTTGTCCAGTATGGTTACTAACTATTTTTCATCCCTTATCGATGTTCTCCCTCAACCGTCATTCCCATTTGATTACTGGGCCTCCAAATTAGACACCTGGCCAGAATTGGCAGAATATGCATTGCAGGAGCTTGCTTGCCCGGCAGCAAGTGTCCTATCAGAAAGAGTATTCAGTGCTGCAGGTTCAATATTAACCGAAAAAAGGACTCGTCTGGCTACCCAAAATGTTGACGATCTAACATTCATTAAAATGAACCACAACTGGATTTCGAAATCTTTTGCCCCACCTTGCCCGGCCGACACCTAGCTTTCCTATGAAAGGCTCTTGCCTGTGAATTACTTTTCTAATGTCTAATTTGCTGCAGCTGATTGTACAGCATACGACATGTTTACACCTCCCTAAATGGCCAAACTCCCCACACGGGGCCGTGGTATCGCGACTTGGCGCAAGCACCCGTGAGACTGCTGTTTGTCTGAAGAGGTGGGTGTGCTCGCTTTTGGTTGACGGCATTGCTACTGGGTCCCTCATAGTACAATGTAGTGTCTCTGGCGGTGGTGGTGCGCACCCAACGTCAGACACACCGTTGTAACATGAGGGGCCCTGGGGCGGTCCCGCCGGCCTCTAGAGAGTTCCCCCCTACCCCAGCTCAAAATGTGCTCTACCACATGCAAAATTATGTCGCACAGCTCCACCAATCTTTAGTCTATTCGCTGACATCATTCAATGTCTGGCACTGACAATACAAATTTGTAGACATCTACGATGCAACTTAAAGTAGTCTGTGTCTGTGTCCTATATTGGCACCATTAAATAGTTACTGCCAAATTACTATGTCAGAAACTCAGCAGATGAGCCCACCCCTGTACCTAAGTATGCCACCTTTTTTTTTGTTTTGGTTGTTTTGCGAGACATTAACATCTATTTATATTTTGGGAGTACTGGGACAGACACTCCTTGCACTACTCCTCCACTCACCACCAAGCTGCCCGTGTATCCATGTAACCGCTGTAAAACTGCCATGAGCCTATTGTTTGTTATTTTAGGCCTTTGAAGCCTGTCTGCGGTCCCTCCTTCCACTAGTCCTCCACTGACCAGTCCACTGCTGCCCGTGTACCCCTGGAACCAATTATAAAGTGCCTACAGCCAGCCCATTTTTTTATGTTAGGCCTTTGAAGCCTGTCTGCGGTCCCTCCTTCCACTAGTCCTCCACTGGCCAGACCACTGCTGCCCGTGTACCCCTGGAACCAATTATAAAGTGCCTACAGCCAGCCCATTTTTTTATGTTAGGCCTTTGAAGCCTGTCTGCGGTCCCTCCTTCCACTAGTCCTCCACTGACCAGACCACTGCTGCCCGTGTACCCCTGGAACCAATTATAAAGTGCCTACAGCCAGCCCATTTTCTTATGTTAGGCCTTTGAAGCCTGTCTGCGGTCCCTACTTTAAATACTCCTCCACTGACCACCAAGCTGCCTGCCCGTGTATCCATGTAACCGCTGTAAAACTGCCATGAGCCTATTGTTTGTTATTTTAGGCCTTTGAAGCCTGTCTGCGGTCCCTCCTTCCACTAGTCCTCCACTGACCAGACCACTGCTGCCCGTGTACCCCTGGAACCAATTATAAAGTGCCTACAGCCAGCCCATTTTTTTATGTTAGGCCTTTGAAGCCTGTCTGCGGTCCCTCCTTCCACTAGTCCTCCACTGGCCAGACCACTGCTGCCCGTGTACCCCTGGAACCAATTATAAAGTGCCTACAGCCAGCCCATTTTCTTATGTTAGGCCTTTGAAGCCTGTCTGCGGTCCCTACTTTAAATACTCCTCCACTGACCACCAAGCTGCCTGCCCGTGTATCCATGTAACCGCTGTAAAACTGCCATGAGCCTATTGTTTGTTATGTTAGGCCTTTGAAGCCTGTCTGCGGTCCCTACTTTAAATACTCCTCCACTGACCACCAAACTGCCTGCCCGTGTATCCATGTAACCGCTGTAAAACTGCCATGAGCCTATTGTTTGTTATTTTAGGCCTTTGAAGCCTGTCTGCGGTCCCTCCTTCCACTAGTCCTCCACTGACCAGACCACTGCTGCCCGTGTACCCCTGGAACCAATTATAAAGTGCCTACAGCCAGCCCATTTTTTTATGTTAGGCCTTTGAAGCCTGTCTGCGGTCCCTCCTTCCACTAGTCCTCCACTGACCAGACCACTGCTGCCCGTGTACCCCTGGAACCAATTATAAAGTGCCTACAGCCAGCCCATTTTCTTATGTTAGGCCTTTGAAGCCTGTCTGCGGTCCCTACTTTAAATACTCCTCCACTGACCACCAAGCTGCCTGCCCGTGTATCCATGTAACCGCTGTAAAACTGCCATGAGCCTATTGTTTGTTATTTTAGGCCTTTGAAGCCTGTCTGCGGTCCCTCCTTCCACTAGTCCTCCACTGACCAGACCACTGCTGCCCGTGTACCCCTGGAACCAATTATAAAGTGCCTACAGCCAGCCCATTTTTTTATGTTAGGCCTTTGAAGCCTGTCTGCGGTCCCTCCTTCCACTAGTCCTCCACTGACCAGACCACTGCTGCCCGTGTACCCCTGGAACCAATTATAAAGTGCCTACAGCCAGCCCATTTTCTTATGTTAGGCCTTTGAAGCCTGTCTGCGGTCCCTACTTTAAATACTCCTCCACTGACCACCAAGCTGCCTGCCCGTGTATCCATGTAACCGCTGTAAAACTGCCATGAGCCTATTGTTTGTTATTTTAGGCCTTTGAAGCCTGTCTGCGGTCCCTCCTTCCACTAGTCCTCCACTGACCAGACCACTGCTGCCCGTGTACCCCTGGAACCAATTATAAAGTGCCTACAGCCAGCCCATTTTTTTATGTTAGGCCTTTGAAGCCTGTCTGCGGTCCCTCCTTCCACTAGTCCTCCACTGACCAGACCACTGCTGCCCGTGTACCCCTGGAACCAATTATAAAGTGCCTACAGCCAGCCCATTTTCTTATGTTAGGCCTTTGAAGCCTGTCTGCGGTCCCTACTTTAAATACTCCTCCACTGACCACCAAGCTGCCTGCCCGTGTATCCATGTAACCGCTGTAAAACTGCCATGAGCCTATTGTTTGTTATGTTAGGCCTTTGATAGCCTGTCTGCGGTCCCTACTTTAAATACTCCTCCACTCACCACCAAGCTGCCTGCCCGTCTATCCATGTAACCGCTGTAAAACTGCAATGAGCCTATTGTTTGTTATTTTAGGCCTTTGATAGCCTGTCTGCGGCCCCTACTTGCAATACTCCTCCACTGACCACAATGCTGCCTGGAGTGCCTGCCTGTGTATCCATGTAACCGATGTAAAACTGCCATGACTGCCTACTGTTTGTTATTTTAGGCCTTTGATAGCCTGTCTGCAGCCCCTACTTGCAATACTCCTCCACTGACCACACCAATGCTGCCCGTGTACCCCTGGAACCTATTTAAAAGTTCATAGAGCCTAGTTATATATTTTATTTACTATTAATAAGGCCATGATGGACTACGCTGTACCACGCTACAAGCTAACCAGTCGACACTTCTTTTGCGAGAAAAGCCATCCCAACCCTCCACCAGCATGTAGAAGACCGCATTGTCCATGCACTCTGGCAATCTGTGAGTACAAAGGTGCACCTGACAACAGACGCATGGACCTGTAGGCATGGCCACGGAAGATTACGTGTCCATTACGGCGCAATGGGTTAATGTGGTGGATGCATGGTCCACAGGGGACAGCCTACTAAGTCTGTCTGCAGTCCCTAATTCAAATTGTCCTCCACTGTCTAAATCGGAGCTTCCACCTTCTGGCTTTCGGCCTATAGTATCAGAAATTAAACTGCATTTGGCCTTCAACTTTGGTTAGGGCCTACTAACGGCTTCTGCCCCTCCCTGGTGTTGCCCTCAACTAAATAAAGCTGAGCTTCAACCTTCCGGCTCTCATTAAGTGGTTTTAAAAAAAAAAAATGGTGGTTAGGGCCTACTAACGGCTTCTGCCCCTCCCTGGTGTTGCCCTCAACTAAATAAAGCTGAGCTTCAACCTTCTGCTCCAAATTACCATTTTAAAAAATGCAATAGGCTTTTCCGGCCTACTAAAGGTGTCTGTCTGTGTGCCCCTGCCTGGTGTTGCCCTCAACTAAATAAAGCTGAGCTTCAACCTTCTGCTCCAAATTACCATTTTAAAAAATGCAATAGGCTTTTCCGGCCTACTAAAGGTGTCTGTCTGTGTGCCCCTGCCTGGTGTTGTCCTCAACTAAATAAAGCTGAGCTTCAACCTTCCGGCTCTCATTAAGTGGTTTAAAAAAAAAAAAATGGTGGTTAGGGCCTACTAACGGCTTCTGCCCCTCCCTGGTGTTGCCCTCAACTAAATAAAGCTGAGCTTCAACCTTCTGCTCCAAATTACCATTTTAAAAAATGCAATAGGCTTTTCCGGCCTACTAAAGGTGTCTGTCTGTGTGCCCCTGCCTGGTGTTGTCCTCAACTAAATAAAGCTGAGCTTCAACCTTCTGCTCCAAATTACCATTTTAAAAAATGCAATAGGCTTTTCCGGCCTACTAAAGGTGTCTGTCTGTGTGCCCCTGCCTGGTGTTGTCCTCAACTAAATAAAGCTGAGCTTCAACCTTCTGCTCCAAATTACCATTTTAAAAAATGCAATAGGCTTTTCCGGCCTACTAAAGGTGTCTGTCTGTGTGCCCCTGCCTGGTGTTGTCCTCAACTAAATAAAGCTGAGCTTCAACCTTCCGGCTCTCATTAAGTGGTTTTAAAAAAAAAAAATGGTGGTTAGGGCCTACTAACGGCTTCTGCCCCTCCCTGGTGTTGCCCTCAACTAAATAAAGCTGAGCTTCAACCTTCTGCTCCAAATTACCATTTTAAAAAATGCAATAGGCTTTTCCGGCCTACTAAAGGTGTCTGTCTGTGTGCCCCTGCCTGGTGTTGTCCTCAACTAAATAAAGCTGAGCTTCAACCTTCTGCTCCAAATTACCATTTTAAAAAATGCAATAGGCTTTTCCGGCCTACTAAAGGTGTCTGTCTGTGTGCCCCTGCCTGGTGTTGTCCTCAACTAAATAAAGCTGAGCTTCAACCTTCTGCTCCAAATTACCATTTTAAAAAATGCAATAGGCTTTTCCGGCCTACTAAAGGTGTCTGTCTGTGTGCCCCTGCCTGGTGTTGTCCTCAACTAAATAAAGCTGAGCTTCAACCTTCCGGCTCTCATTAAGTGGTTTTAAAAAAAAAAAATGGTGGTTAGGGCCTACTAACGGCTTCTGCCCCTCCCTGGTGTTGCCCTCAACTAAATAAAGCTGAGCTTCAACCTTCTGCTCCAAATTACCATTTTAAAAAATGCAATAGGCTTTTCCGGCCTACTAAAGGTGTCTGTCTGTGTGCCCCTGCCTGGTGTTGTCCTCAACTAAATAAAGCTGAGCTTCAACCTTCTGCTCCAAATTACCATTTTAAAAAATGCAATAGGCTTTTCCGGCCTACTAAAGGTGTCTGTCTGTGTGCCCCTGCCTGGTGTTGTCCTCAACTAAATAAAGCTGAGCTTCAACCTTCTGCTCCAAATTACCATTTTAAAAAATGCAATAGGCTTTTCCGGCCTACTAAAGGTGTCTGTCTGTGTGCCCCTGCCTGGTGTTGTCCTCAACTAAATAAAGCTGAGCTTCAACCTTCCGGCTCTCATTAAGTGGTTTTAAAAAAAAAAAATGGTGGTTAGGGCCTACTAACGGCTTCTGCCCCTCCCTGGTGTTGCCCTCAACTAAATAAAGCTGAGCTTCAACCTTCTGCTCCAAATTACCATTTTAAAAAATGCAATAGGCTTTTCCGGCCTACTAAAGGTGTCTGTCTGTGTGCCCCTGCCTGGTGTTGTCCTCAACTAAATAAAGCTGAGCTTCAACCTTCTGCTCCAAATTACCATTTTAAAAAATGCAATAGGCTTTTCCGGCCTACTAAAGGTGTCTGTCTGTGTGCCCCTGCCTGGTGTTGTCCTCAACTAAATAAAGCTGAGCTTCAACCTTCTGCTCCAAATTACCATTTTAAAAAATGCAATAGGCTTTTCCGGCCTACTAAAGGTGTCTGTCTGTGTGCCCCTGCCTGGTGTTGTCCTCAACTAAATAAAGCTGAGCTTCAACCTTCCGGCTCTCATTAAGTGGTTTAAAAAAAAAAAAATGGTGGTTAGGGCCTACTAACGGCTTCTGCCCCTCCCTGGTGTTGCCCTCAACTAAATAAAGCTGAGCTTCAACCTTCTGCTCCAAATTACCATTTTAAAAAATGCAATAGGCTTTTCCGGCCTACTAAAGGTGTCTGTCTGTGTGCCCCTGCCTGGTGTTGTCCTCAACTAAATAAAGCTGAGCTTCAACCTTCTGCTCCAAATTACCATTTTAAAAAATGCAATAGGCTTTTCCGGCCTACTAAAGGTGTCTGTCTGTGTGCCCCTGCCTGGTGTTGTCCTCAACTAAATAAAGCTGAGCTTCAACCTTCTGCTCCAAATTACCATTTTAAAAAATGCAATAGGCTTTTCCGGCCTACTAAAGGTGTCTGTCTGTGTGCCCCTGCCTGGTGTTGTCCTCAACTAAATAAAGCTGAGCTTCAACCTTCCGGCTCTCATTAAGTGGTTTTAAAAAAAAAAAATGGTGGTTAGGGCCTACTAACGGCTTCTGCCCCTCCCTGGTGTTGCCCTCAACTAAATAAAGCTGAGCTTCAACCTTCTGCTCCAAATTACCATTTTAAAAAATGCAATAGGCTTTTCCGGCCTACTAAAGGTGTCTGTCTGTGTGCCCCTGCCTGGTGTTGTCCTCAACTAAATAAAGCTGAGCTTCAACCTTCTGCTCCAAATTACCATTTTAAAAAATGCAATAGGCTTTTCCGGCCTACTAAAGGTGTCTGTCTGTGTGCCCCTGCCTGGTGTTGTCCTCAACTAAATAAAGCTGAGCTTCAACCTTCTGCTCCAAATTACCATTTTAAAAAATGCAATAGGCTTTTCCGGCCTACTAAAGGTGTCTGTCTGTGTGCCCCTGCCTGGTGTTGTCCTCAACTAAATAAAGCTGAGCTTCAACCTTCCGGCTCTCATTAAGTGGTTTTAAAAAAAAAAAATGGTGGTTAGGGCCTACTAACGGCTTCTGCCCCTCCCTGGTGTTGCCCTCAACTAAATAAAGCTGAGCTTCAACCTTCTGCTCCAAATTACCATTTTAAAAAATGCAATAGGCTTTTCCGGCCTACTAAAGGTGTCTGCCCCTCCCTGGTGTTGTCCTCAACTGAACAAAGCTGAGCTTCCACATTCTGGCTTTCGCCCTATACTATCAGATATTAAACTGCATTTGGCCTACTAGTGTGGTTAGGCCCTTGAAACAGTGTCTGCTGCTCTTGGGTTTGCTACTCCACTGAACAAAGCAATGCCGCCTGTTTAGTCCTGTTACCAATTTTGAACTGCATGTAGCCTACTTTATTCTTTGGCCCTATATCTGTTTCCTCCTCATCCTGCCCATTGCCCAGCCACTGCTAAATGAGTCTGCTGGTACATTGATCTAGACCACTACATTCCCCTTGTACTCTACACAGCCAGAATCTGACCCTGCTGAAAGTAAGGTTCCCCTTCCCGCATGTTATACCACCTTACACAGGGACAAAGAGGAAGGTGCAGATGAAAGTGCAGGTTCCTTCATCAGGTGGGGGGGCATACTCGTTGGCGACGTCACTGGCACAGGGCCCCTCAGAGTACGCAAAAGTGTCGCTGCTGGTGGGAGGCGCCCCGCCATGCAAACACACCGCCGTACTTTGAGGGGCCCTGTGCCAGTGGCAATGCGAACGAGTGGGCCCCCCCCTGCTTGCTCAGGATCACAGCACTTGCAACTTTTAAATACTTACCTTTCCCTGCAACACCGCCGTGACGTAGTCCGCATTTCCTGGGCCCACGAAAAACTTGAGCCAGCCCTACTCCCCCCACAACTTTCCCCCAATTCCCTATGCCCAACTATTATTATACAGTTAATTAAGATTGGCAAGCTTCAGAAACAAGAATGGATGTTTTTGGCATTAAAATGGGCACTGTAGGTGTTTTCCTGGCCTCCACTCACTGCCGACTATGCTTCCCCATTGACTTGCATTGGGTTTCGTGTTTCGGTCGATCCCCGACTTTTAGCGATAATCGGCCGACTGCACTCGACTCGACTCTGGACAAAATCGGGTTTCCCAAAACCCTACTCGATCTTAAAAAAATGAAAGTCGCTCAACCCTAATCATCAGTAAATAAATGAGTCACCAGAACCACCAACAGTACAGGTCCTTCTCAAAAAATTAGCATATAGTGTTAAATTTCATTATTTACCATAATGTAATGATTACAATTAAACTTTCATATACTATAGATTCATTATCCACCAACTGAAATTTGTCAGGTCTTTTATTGTTTTAATACTGATGATTTTGGCATACAACTCCTGATAACCCAAAAAACCTGTCTCAATAAATTAGCATATTTCACCCGACCAATCAAATAAAAGTGTTTTTTAATACCAAACAAAAAAACCATCAAATAATAATGTTCAGTTATGCACTCAATACTTGGTCGGGAATCCTTTGGCAGAAATGACTGCTTCAATGCGGCGTGGCATGGAGGCAATCAGCCTGTGACACTGCTGAGATGTTATGGAGGCCCAGGATGCTTCAATAGCGGCCTTAAGCTCATCCAGAGTGTTGGGTCTTGCGTCTCTCAACTTTCTCTTCACAATATCCCACAGATTCTCTATGGGGTTCAGGTCAGGAGAGTTGGCAGGCCAATTGAGCACAGTAATACCATGGTCAGTAAACCATTTACCAGTGGTTTTGGCACTGTGAGCAGGTGCCAGGTCGTGCTGAAAAATGAAATCTTCATCTCCATAAAGCCTTTCAGCCGATGGAAGCATGAAGTGCTCCAAAATCTCCTGATAGCTAGCTGCATTGACCCTGCCCTTGATGAAACACAGTGGACCAACACCAGCAGCTGACATGGCACCCCACACCATCACTGACTGTGGGTACTTGACACTGGACTTCAGGCATTTTGGCATTTCCTTCTCCCCAGTCTTCCTCCAGACTCTGGCACCTTGATTTCCGAATGACATGCAAAATTTGCTTTCATCAGAAAAAAGTACTTGGGACCACTTAGCCCAGGTCAGGCGCTTCTGCCGCTGTTTATGGTTCAAAAGTGGCTTTACCTGGGGAATGCGGCACCTGTAGCCCATTTCCTGCACACGCCTGTGCACGGTGGCTCTGGATGTTTCCACACCAGACTCAGTCCACTGCTTCCTCAGGTTCCGGTCACCTCTTCTCGTTGTACAGTGTTTTCTGCCACATTGTTTCCTTCCAACAGACTTACCATTGAGGTGCCTTGATACAGCACTCTGGGAACAGCCTATTTGTTGAGAAATTTCTTTCTGGGTCTTACCCTCTTGCTTGAGGGTGTCAATGATGGCCTTCTTGACATCTGTCAGGTCGCTAGTCTTACCCATGATGGGGGTTTTGAGTAATGAACCAGGCAGGGAGTTTTTAAAAGCCTCAGGTATCTTTTGCATGTGTTTAGAGTTAATTAGTTGATTCAGAAGATTAGGGTAATAGGTCATTTAGAGAACCTTTTCTTGATATGCTAATTTATTGAGACAGGTTTTTTGGGTTATCAGGAGTTGTATGCCAAAATCATCAGTATTAAAACAATAAAAGACCTGACAAATTTCAGTTGGTGGATAATGAATCTATAATATATGAAAGTTTAATTGTAATCATTACATTATGGTAAATAATGAAATTTAACACTATATGCTAATTTTTTAAGAAGGACCTGTATATGAATATGTCACCATAACCACCGTCAGTACATAAATACTCCAGCAGAATCACCATTAGGCCGGGGTCACACTAGCGTAGAGTACAGACGAGTTCTATGCGAAAAAACATTGCATAGCACTCGGACCAGTGTTAATTATGGGGCAGATCACATCTGTGATTATTTTCTCATGCTGAATCAGCATGCGAGAACAATAGCAGCATGCTGCGATTGGCACCGAGACTCGGTTGAGTCTCGGCTCACTCGCACCAATATAAGTCTATGGGTGCGAATGACACAACACACTTCACTTGGATATCATCTGAGTGCGGTGCGATATACGCCGACGTATATTACTTTCTCTGCCTCTTCCGCTGCTGTGCTCCGATTTTCTCTGTGCAAGAGGCTCGGAGCACAGCAGCATGACACTCGCATCGGATGCCATACGCTAGTGTGACCCCGGCCTTATTATATGAATTCAACACTAGATCCACCATCAGTACATGAATACATCAATATATCAATAAACCCACCATCAGTACCTGACTACATCACCAGAACCACCATCGGTAAATTAATACCTCAACAGAACCTCCATCAGTACATGAATACATCACCAGAACCAAAAGTACTTGAATACAAGAACCATGCTTAATACAACTATTAATTGCAATATCAAGTCAGCCCCATAAAAAATTGTATCACATTAAACTAAAGCCCTACAACTCTCAGTATGTATGTCCCTAACAATGGTAAGGAGATACTGGGAGTTGTTATTAACAGCCATCATCAGACTGCAACCATACAGGAACCACAGTACTGATAAGAATTAGTCAATATCACAAATATTTACATCCAGGTACTCTCTTTTAATCTCCTACTTGGCTAGATGCCATGATAACATCCACAGCTGTTCTCTGCAGACCTTCCTCTTCTTTGGTCTTTTGTAGCACAACTCGACACAGTGCCCTTAAAAGTGACAGTGTCATTAAAATGCCCTCTGCATAAAAATATATGTTAATATTATGACCTAAATAAGCCTTCTATAGTATATGGCCTCCATACTGTCTACCATTATCAGATTTAACCACCACACCATCCGCCCTTATGAACCATGACCTATGCCATGACAGTCACCTTTCTAATTTTCCATTACACTTTCTGTATCTCCACACTGTTCCCCCATCTTGGTAATTCCTCTCCATATTGTGCCTCCATTTCATGCTGTTCCATCTCCATATTCATTCTGTGCCCCTTTTCACGCTATGCGCTCATATTGTCTACCACGCTGCCTTCTTCAAACTGTAACCATGCCTCACACTGTCTCCCTACCTGCACAGTATGATGATCATCACAGCGACCCATATGGTATGATATCCACAACAAGCCGCCAATATATAGTATGTACCATGGGAGAGAAGCAGTACGAATACACAGCTGTATGACCTCGGGTTAATGAAGCTGCACACACACCAAGGATTATGGGTGCCACTTCCAAAGAAAGAGAATCTGTATGTCCATAGAAAAGAAAGTGGATTGGCACATACCGTCCCGTGCAACAAAATCCTTTATTGTGGCATCATCATACCAACAGCAGGCAGTTAAAACAGTGGAGCAAATACAGATGACGATCGCTGCACGCTTACATTGCGCTTCAACAGGTCATCACCTGTTAAAAACCTGGAGAAAACATGAGGATGTCTGAACAGAGCTTCGATGAATTGCTGCAACGTGTGCGAGGATCCATCACCAGGCAGGACACGCAACTACATAGAGCTATTCCTGCTGAGGAACGTCTGTTGATGACCTGAGGTATGTAATTTTGAAAAATAAACATGTCGTTTGTATTATTGTTAGAAAAGCCATGTACTGATTTTTTTTTCCACATTTTCTGTTTGTCAGATTCCTGGCTACCGGAGAGACCTTAAGATCTCTACATTTCCAATTCCGGATTGGAGTGTCCACCCTTTCTGGGATTGTTGGAGACACCTGCCATGCTTTATGTGACGTTCTGCTTGCAGAATTCCTCCCCCAACCCACAACTGAACTCTGGCTGAAAAATGCAGCAAAATTCAATGAAATTTGTAATTTTCCGAACTGTGTGGGGGGGAAGGGGGGCTGTGGACGGCAAACACATTCGGATTCTGAAATCTGCTGGAAGTGGATCCGAGTATTTCAATTACAAAAAATAGTTTTTGATTGTGCTCATGGCGATTGCAGATGCAGAGTGTCGATTTGTCGCCGTTAACGTTGGCTCATTGGGATAAGGAAATGACTCACAGTCTTTCAAAAACTCTGACACGAGCCAATGTTTTTATGGTAATATTTTTCCACTGCCACAACCTCTTCCGAACACTGAAGGACTGCCAATGCCATTTGTTGCAGTTGGGGATGAGGCCTTTCAAATATGCTCCAACCTCATAAAACCGTACTCGAGTCGGGACTTGAATCACACCAAAAGGGTTTTCAACTACCGACTGACAAGGGCACGAAAAACTGTGGAGTGTGCCTTTGGTTTGCTGGCATCAAAATGGCGCATTTTGGGAGCACCAATCAATCTAAAAACTGAGACAATTGATGATGTGGTCAAAGCGTGTGTTACTATGCACAATTACATCCCGGCAAAAGAGCGACTACAATTAGAACTTGACGAACCTGTTGATATAACTCTGCAGGATTACCGTAATCATCCTCTGAGGACTACAGTGGAAGTTGCCCACATGAGGGATAAGTTTGCTGCTTACTTTGTTTATGATATTGGACTTCTTGCATGGCAAGATGATATGGTTTAATACACTTTAAGTAAATGTTATATGTTTGCTGACTTTACTACATATGTTTGCTGACTTTACTACTAATAAAACACCTCCAATTAAACACCCGTTACAACTTGACTCAACAATACAATACACACGTGTGTGTTTTTGCATAAAGAGACAAAGAAAACAGGGATTGTGCAAACAAAATAAAAATATTATTTAACAGAAAACAAACAATTGGTTTTATGTTCGGGGTCTGTATGATGGTGATATATTGTGGACCTTGGGGGTGTTGAGCTGTGATGATTGAGTAACATTTGATGATGAAGGGGTTACAGGGGAAGGGGCAATTAATTGAAGGATTGGCCCCTGGATGGGACTGGACACATTGGGAGTACAGAACACATTAGTAGTTGAACTGTGGGAAGGGATAGACAAATTGGAAGTGAAACAACCAAGGGAAGGTAGGACCATTTTTGGCCTCCTGGTTTGCTCCTGGTCTTCATTTTCTGATTCGGCGCCAAGTCACTAGTGGGAGTCTTTCTGAGTTTCTTTGTTGTATGAGTGGGAGTTTTGGCCTCTGTAGCAGCGCGTGGTGCTGGACTGTGCAGCGTGGTGGATGCTCCTTGCAGCAGGGGTGCTGCATTCTGGAGCGAGGTGGATGCTGCTTGCTGCAGGGGTGCTGCACTCTGGAGCGTGGTGGATGCTGCACTCTGGAGCATGGTGGATGCTGCTTACTGCAAGGTTGCTGCCCTCTGGAGCGTGGTGTAGCTGTGAACTGGGGGAACAGGCCAGTGATGCTGTGCTTGGTGATGCTGGTAAAATCCGGCCTGCGGCTGATAGCTTCGGGACTGCTGCTGCTGTAATGCCTGGCTGTAAGCAGCCTGGCAGGCCTGCATGATGTTCAGCTGGAGTTCAGGTGTAAGGTTTTCCTACATGCCCCGCTCTATTGCTGAAAAAAAAAGTCTCTCTGGTCTCTGAAGGTCGGCTTCCAGGTGGTCAAGGCATCTGTGAACATCCTGGAAAAGTGTGTTCACCTGAGTGAACCCATTGTCCAGTCTATCTCCAATCACCTTCATCCCATCCTGGAAGACCGAGCTTAAGTCAATAAACTCTGGCACGACTGACCTTTTCCAGGCCCTCTGCTGCTGACGAGAAGTCCCAACGAAAGCAGTGGCAGAGGGCTGGGAGAGGGGAAAACCTGATGGACTGGCTGCCTGTTCCCCAGCCTGTGAAGTCTGCCTGGTTGCTACATTGCTGGTGGATGATTGGGACTGTTCATTGGCTGGTCGATGACGGGCTGCTCCAACAGAGGAAGATCCAGGTTCTATAGTGCTGCGCTAGGTTCTGTGTGTAAAATAAAAGAAAAACATTACTAAAATGTTTTTAAAGTTTATATAATAGTCAGACATCATAAAAGATACTCAAGTTCGCTGAGCAAGCACAGGCCTCAGAAAAGACAGCATACAATTATATTTGTACTTCGAAAGCTTTCGAGCAGCACCACTTTTAACTTGCATCTCCTGTCTGATATCCTTATTGAAGCGATCCTTCATCGAACACCAACTAAGTTTTTTTCTCTTCACTGTGAAGGGGGAAGAAAAAAAAATTGTGAAAAAACACAACAACATTTACAGCAAAACAGAGACCACATTGCAATACTTATGAAAATCCGTTCTGACTTTTGGCCTTGCATGGTCCCAATCATCCAACAGCAATCTGGCCACTTCTTCCCAGAGTCGTCGAATCAATACTGAGTCGGAATGATTATGATCACGGGGGTCCCGCAACGCTACATGCTCTTGAACCAGTGGAATGAGAAGGTCGAACCTATAGATCAAATAAAATAAGAAAAAAAAAAAAAGTCATACAGTTTTAAAGATACAAAACCTGAAAAAAATCCGATTACAAGTCTGATAATGAAAAGCATACTTACACCCCGTCTTTCCTCCTCAGGAATTTGAACCTGATGACCCTGGGAAGATTCATTTCAACTTGACTGCTCCTGCTCTTCCACACTGGAAGGTTCCTGTAAAGAAAATACATGATTTACCACATGTGTAGTATTGCCATTCAATACATACCAATCAGTTTATTAACTGTGATTACATAATCAGTGTCATGTCCACCCTGGGAAGAAGTCAGGTCTTCACTGGAGGGTCTTCACTGGAGGACATGTTTGAACAGCAGTCAAGTGAAACACTACGGAAAAGAACAGATAAGAAAAATTTAACTTGTTAAAAGAGCCAAAGCAAAAAAAAAAATTTTTGAAGGCCAATACTTACATTACAGGCAGCAGTCCAACAGCCCCGCACCGGAAAAGCAGCACAAAACAGACTTGGCAGAGCAACTTAGTACACACATTCATACTTACACAGGGCCACAGGAGCAATCCACAACAGGTAATCACGGAAAGGAAGGAGCAAGCCAGGCAAGGAGTCCAGGACAGGACCAAAACACAGTCTAGAAGGAACAGAAAACAAAACATACGTACAGAGTACAGAATGCAGTGAGAGACAGACATACATTTTCAAAGTTCTATACTTACATCCGGAGTCTTGTCCAGAGTCTTGTGCTTGCATCCAGAGTCTTGAGAGTAATGGACTACCTGTCTTCAGACCCCTTTTATCCTTTTATACATAAGGGATTTTGCAGGTGGTGACATCATTTCCTAAACATGATTAGTTTGAAGTACGCATGTGTATCGAACGCATGCGTATGCATGTCCTTGCGTACTCATGCGTTCCCATAGACAGTAATGTGTTGTTTTGACGCACTCATCCGCATGTGGACGTCTCCGCTAAATTGACTCCTCAAAAAATTCAACATGTTGCGTTCGCCGCACACCGCGAAACAATGCATGCGCACGCATCCGCATGCTAATGCATGCTAAAGCATGTCCCTGCGTAAGCAATGTTATATGTACGCAAGACGAATATATGTACTGCGCACGCATACGCTAATGTGAACCCGGCCTTATACAGCTGTCTGACTGCACACAAAATGGAACCAAAGAATCTTGTTATTCAGGAAGCGAGCTATGGTGACAATTATTCTTTACAAATCTTATTGTGATTGGCTATAAGCTGTGGAAGAACAATGTGTCACCTAGAGTCACTATGTAAATGACTAGAAATTAGAAACTAGAGGTCCCACCTGGAGGACAGAAGGCTGCATCAAAAGGCCAGGAGGAAAGCTGGGTTACGGAGCTCAGGAGTGGCTAGGAAGATAGCAGTGATGATCGTAGTAGTTAGTAACGGTGATGGTAGACATTTCGCTGTATCAGTCGACATTCCTACTACTGCTACTATGCAACACATAATGACTCATGTTGTTTTCAAGGTTTGTTTTCTGTTCAGTTTGATTATTGAAAAATGCCCAATCCATTATTAAAAGAGAGTTTTACTTGCTGCCATTTTGAAATTTAAAAAAATATTCTATACAGTGTGAATAGAATTTTTCCAACTGCCAGACATCAAGCTTTTGACATTTTTCACCAGAGAAGTGGCCAGACTTTGGTATGGCCAATATGGAACCCCATTCTTTTTCCCTACAGGTGCGTTTCCATTTTGCACATTTAAGGTGTTGACCATGCTATTGTTTGATCTCTTTTACTATATACTATAATACCACAGTATTGCAGTATATAGCGAAAATCAGTCTCCTGTGAAGCTCAGACTGTACAAAGATGACAGCAACGGTAACCCATCAGTTCCCAGTGATCACTTTTCAGGGAGCCAATGGGAGAAAGCATCTGCAACCGTTTCATTGAAATGCCAATGTCAATTTAAATGGTTGACAGTAGCGATTGGAGGTCTGCTCTGGTCACTGCTGTTAGACACAAATGCATTCAACTGCCAGTTAGACAGAAAAGAGACACCTAGTGGCCCGAGTACAGATTGCTTATTTAGCACAATAAATTGTTCAGTGGCACAGTGAGCAAGTAACAAAGGTCATTTGTCCGATTTTCGAACATGAGAAAAACAAACCAATTGATTAGAGTTTGATCAGAGTGTAGTCTGAGTGCAATCAGTTTTTCTCGTACATGGAGAAAAAAAAAGTTTCTCCACCTTGGCCATTCTGACAGTTTGTGATATGACATCTGGATGCGGTCCAATTTTTTCAGGGATCAAAAGACTTGTATTGACAATTTGAGCCAATTCTCTGATATTTTACGTAGATCGCTTGGTAAAAGGAAAGAATCGGACATATGCACAGTTCCTTAGAATATCAAAGGTACGAGTGCTATCTGTGAGACTCATACCAGAAAAAAGGACGTGTAAACAAGACCCAAGAGTAAGAAAACATAAAAAAATCTACAGTTAACTCCCTAATCGGTGACGTTCTTCTCTACTCTTCAATGTCCTTGCTGGTATAATGGAATCAATATGTGACTTCTGCGGACAATCAGTAGCAGCAGTTTGGAAATGGAAAGGCTGCAGCCGATCAGCAGCTGTCCTATTGCTGGATACTGCTGCCAGGAGTCTGAGAGAGCATACAGTACAAGGTGCAGGCAGCGCCAGTCCAGGAGATGAGTACTGTTTTGTTTTTTTTTCTTTAAATCTCCCTGGGTCCATTAAAATGATTTGTTTATAATAGTGGAGAACTCTTTTAACATGTATATAACATGTCTCTCTATGGGACATCCAAAGGGCTTTGGTATTTGGTGATCCACTTAGGTGTCTTGCCATAAAGTCATATTAAACTGTGTATCATGGCCTTGAGGCTGTCAGGAACACAAGCACAAAGCATAAAACTCTGTGTCTCGTAAAGATGTGACTTTTCCAAACAGTGTTGCTTCAGTGCTCAGTAATAAAAGTCTTTCTTTCAAGTGATTGATTCCTTGAGAACACAACTTTTGGACAAGTCTGTATAACTTTTTAAACACTCCAATGGGAGATTGTTTATCTCTGGTTCTGATACAATATAATACAGTATAACGCTGACAGAGATAAATAGAAAGAGAAATGTTCTTTCTATCAGAGTATCACAGTGCCTTGTTGAAGGGCATTTCTTGGGTCCCTGCTGTATAAATGACAGTTTTGTGTCAGCCCTTTATTCTTGTGTGCCCCTGAGGCAATGGCAATGACAGGCCCTGCTGTCTCCCCATATGGCCTGATACATGAATAATGCCATATATCTTTACATATTGCACACTTAGCAAAATATGTGCCCCAATTTAAGAGTTGTTTAGTAACAATTCCATTACTAGCATTTCTGCATATAAAAATTCCATTCTCACTTAGAATATATATAGTCTATCTGGATAACCTGGAGACCTAAACCTCAAGATACCCTGTGCACATCTCCAACCACGACTTCACAGCCATGGACACAGTGGACTGCAGTGAGAGAGTAGTGGAGACCTTACTCTGTTAGGCCAATTTCTCACATAACCCCTTTGAGTTTTCACCTTAATGACCGAGCCAATTTTCACAATTCTGTCCACTGTCACTTTATGAAGTAATAACTCTGGAACGCTTCAACGGATCCCAGTGATTCTGAGATTGTAATTTATGATAGTGGTAAAACTTCTTTGGTATGACTTGCGTTTATTTGTGAAAAAAACAGAAATTTGACAAAATTTAGAAAATTTTGCAATTTTCAAACTTTTAATTTTTATGCTCTTAAATGAGAGTCATATCGCACAAAACAGTTAATAAATAACATTTCCCACGTGTCTACTTTACATCAGCACAATTTTGGAAACCTGATTTTTTTAGTTAGGAAGTTATAAGGGTTAAAATTTGACCAGCAATTTCTCATTTTTACAATAAAATTTGCAAAACCATTTTTTTTGTGACCACATCACACTTGAAGTGACTTTGAGGGGCCTAAATGACAGAAAATACCCCAAAATGACACCATTCTAAAAACTGCACCCCTCTAGGTACTCAAAAACACATTCAAGAAGTTTATTAACCTTTCAGGTGCTTCACAGGAATTTTTAGAATGTGGATGGAAAAAATAAACATTTACTTTTCTTTCACAAAAATGTTCCTTTAGACCTATTTTTTTACTTTTGCAAAGGTAACAGGAGAAAATGGACCATACATTTTGTTGTGCAATTTTTCCTGAGCATGCCAATACCCCATATGTGGGGGAAATCTACTGTTTGGGCACACGTTAGGGCTTGGAAGGGAAGGAGCTCAATTTGACTTTTGGAATGCAAAATTTGATGGAATATTTAGTGACCACCATGTCGCGTTTAAAGATCCCTTGATGTGCCTAAACAGTGGAAACCCCCCACAATTGACACCATTTTGAAAACTAGACCCCTTAGGGACCTTATCTAGATGTGTATTGAGCACCTTCAACCCCCAGGTGCTTCGCTGAAGTTTAATATTTAGAATTGAGAGTCCTTAGTGGTTGATACCTTTTAACCCCTTTACCCCCAAGGGTGGTTTGCACGTTAATGACAAGGCCAATTTTTACAATTCTGACCACTGTCCCTTTATGAGGTTATAACTCTGGAACGCTTCAACGGATCCCGGTTATTCTGACAATGT
This sequence comes from Ranitomeya variabilis, assembly GCF_051348905.1. NCBI lineage: Eukaryota > Metazoa > Chordata > Amphibia > Anura > Dendrobatidae > Ranitomeya > Ranitomeya variabilis. The sequence continues at coordinate 151,827,713 of NC_135232.1, forward strand.
TTTCTCATGACATATTGTACTTCATGATAGTGGTAAAATTTCTTTGATATTACCTGTGTTTATTTGTGAAAAAAATGGAAATTTGGCAAAAATTTGGAAAATTTCGCAATTTTCCAACTTTGAATTTTTATGCAATTAAATCACAGAGATATGTCACACAAAATACTTAATAAGTAACATTTCCACATGTCTACTTTACATCAGCACAATTTTGGAACCAACATTTTTTTTGTTAGGGAGTTATAAGGGTTAAAAGTTGACCAGCAATTTCTCATTTTTACACCATTTTTTTAGGGACCACATCTCATTTGAAGCCATTTTGAAAGGTCTATATGATAGAAAATAACCAAGTGTGACACCATTCTAAAAACTGCACCCCTCAAGGTGCTCAAAACCACATTCAAGAAGTTTATTAACCCTTCAGGTGTTTCACAAGAATTTTTGAAATGTTTAAATAAAAATGAACATTTAACTTTTTTTTCACAAAAAATTTACTTCAGCTCCAATTTGTTTTATTTTACCAAGGGTAACAGGAGAAAATGGACCCCAAACGTTGTTGTGCAATTTGTCCTGACTACGCTGATACCCCATATGTGGGGGTTAACCACTGTTTGGGCGCATGGCCGAGCTCGGAAGCGAAGGAGCGCCATTTGACTTTTCAATGCAAAATTGACAGGAATTGAGATGGGACGCCATGTTGCGTTTGGAGAGCCACTAATGTGCCTAAACATTGAAACCCCCCACAAGTGACACCATTTTGGAAAGTAGACCCCCTAAGGAACTTATCTAGATGTGTGGTGAGCACTTTGACCCACCAAGTGCTTCACAGATGCTTATAATGCAGAGACGTAAAAATAAAAAATCTAATTTTTTCACAAAAATGATCTTTTCAACCCCAATTTTTTATTTTCCCAAGGGTAAGAGAAGAAATTGGACCCCAAAAGGTGTTGTACAATTTGTCCTGAGTACGATGATACCCCATATGTGGGGGTAAACCACTGTTTGGGTGCATGGCAGAGCTCAGAAGGGAAGGAGCACCATTTGACTTTTCAATGCAAAATTGACTGGAATTGAGATGGGAAGCCATGTTGCGTTTAGAGAGCCACTGATGTGCCTAAACATTGAAACCCCCCACAAGTGACCCCATATTGGAAGCTAGACCCCCCAAGGAACTTATCTAGATGTGTTGTGAGAACTTTGAACCCCCAAGTGTTTCACTACAGTTTATAACTCAGGGCCGTGAAAATAAAAAATCTCTTTTTTTCCACAAAAATTATTTCTTAGCCCCCAGTTTTGTATTTTCCCAAGGGTAACAGGAGAAGTTGGACCCCAATTGTTGTCCAATGTGTCCTGAGTATGCTGATACCCCATATGTTGGGGTAAACCCCTGTTTGGGCACACGAGAGAGCTTGGAAGGGAAGGAGCACTGTTTTACAGTTTCAACGCAGAATTGGCTGGAATTGAGATCAAACGCCATGTCACGTTTGGAGAGCCCCTGATGTGCCTAAACAGTGGAAACCCCCAATTATAACTGAAACCCTAATCCCAACACACCCCTAATCCCAACGGTAACCCTAACCACACCCCTAACCCTGACACACCCCTAACCCTAATCCCAATTCTATTCCCAACCGGAAATGTAATCCAAACCCTAACCCTAACTTTAGCCCCAACCCTAACTGTAGCCTTAACCCTAACCCCAACCCTAACCCTAGCTCTAACCCTTACCCTAGCCCTAACTCTAACCCTAACCCTAGCCCTAACCCTAACCCTAGCCCTAACCTTAACCCTAGCCCTAACCTTAACCCTAGCCTAACCCTATCCCTAACCTAACCCTAGCCCTAACCCTAATGGGAAAATGGAAATAAATACATTTTTTTAATTTTTTAATTTTTCCCTAAATAAGGGGTTGATGAAGGGGGTTTGATTTACTTTTATAGTGGGTTTTTTAGCGGATTTTTATGATTGGCAGCCGTCACACACTAAAAGACGCTTTTTATTGCAAAAAATATTTTTTGCGTTACCACATTTTGAGAGCTATAATTTTTCTATATTTTGGTCCACAGAGTCATGTGAGGTGTTGTTTTTTGCGGGACGAGTTGACGTTTTTATTGGTAACATTTTCGGGCACGTGACATTTTTTTATCGCTTTTTATCCTGATTTTTGTGAGGCAGAATGACCAAAAACCAGCAATTCATGAATTTCTTTTAGGGGGGCGCATTTATACCGTTCCGCGTTTGGTAAAATGGATAAAGCAGTTTTATTCTTCGGGTCAATACGATTACAGCGATTCCTCATTTATATTTTTTTTATGTTTTGGCGATTTTATACGATAAAAACTATTTTATAGAAAAAACAATTATTTTTGCATCGCTTTATTCTGAGGACTATAACTTTTTTATTTTTTCACTGATGATGCGGTGTGGTAGCTCGTTTTTTGCGGGACAAGATGACGTTTTCAGCGGTACCATGGTTGTTTATATCTTTTTTTTTTGATCGCGTGTTATTCCACTTTTTGTTTGGCAGTATGATAATAAAGCGTTGTTTTTTTTTTTACGGTGTTCACTGAAGGGGTTAACTAGTGGGACAGTTTTATAGGTCGGGTTGTTACAGACGCGGCAATACTAAATATGTGTACTTTTATTGTTTTTTTTTAATTTAGATTAAGAAATGTATTTATGGGAACAATATTTTTTTTTTCTAGGAATTTTTTTAACATTTTTTTTACACATGTGAATATTTTTATTTGTACACTATAACATTGCTCCGGGGGGAAGGGGGGGCATCATGTTATAGTGTAAGATCGCTGATCTGACACTTTGCTGTGCACTGTGTCAGATCAGCGATCTGACGTGCACTCCTGCAGGCTTACTGTCAGGACTCTGAAGGCTTACTGTCAGGACTCTGAACATTTTTTACCTTTTGTGCATTACTGCCCTCTTCCAAGATGGCGTCTTTGGTCTCATGTGCACTGTGTCTTCCTGCTATAAAACTCCACCCCAGCCTTCAGTCTGTGCTAGAGTATTCTGCCTTGCATCCAGCTCCTGACCTCTGATTACTCCCTGGCTATACACCTGCTCCTGTGAACCTGTGTGGTGATCCTGCTACTCTGCTCTGAGTTCCTGCTGCATACACCAGTTCCAGTAATCCTCCTTCATCTGCTGCTCGTGTTTACTTCATCTGCATTTGCTGGACATGTAAGCTGCCGCTGCTTTGCTATAACCTGAGACTATTAACCAGGCCTCCCTGGTTGAGCTAAAATATGATTTGAACTGCCTATAAGCATATCTATCTGTGTCTGGACTAAGACAAGGATTTATTCGTGTCAAGTATCCTCAAGAATAACTGTGCTTCATAGACTTTCTGCTTGATTGCATTTTTCTCTGAAGACTGCTAAGCTGCGTTTATTATTTGCACCAAGTGTTGTGGACTTGAGTTTCTCTCTGCACCTGTTTGAATCACCGTGTGATAATATAGACTTTACCACTTATAAAACTGTGTCCTGTAGTTGTCTTGTTCCACGCAAAGAGTCTCCTGAGTTATCCCCTATAATTATTACAGGATGCTCTAGCCTAAAAAAAAAAAAAAAGAGACTGCTGGAACAATGACTGCAGAAAGCAGATTAGAGCAGGTGTTTTCCATAATTAGATCACTGCAGAAAGATGTGGAAGGTCTGCAAAATAAGTTTGGAAGCTTTGAACTCAATCAACAAGTGTTTGGACAGACTTTGCAGGACTTGAGCAACCATATGGCAGCCCAGGAAAACAAACTTGCTGGCATAGAGTCCCAGTATGGACGGGCTTTTCAGGACATAAGCACGCAAATAGCTGCACAAGTGACTTTACCCTCTGGGCAACCGCCACCAGCTAGCCCACCTAAGTTGCCCCCATTCAGATATAATGGTGATCGCGACAAATTTCGTGGCTTTGTGAATCAATGTATGCTATATTTTGATGTGCATGCTGACCGTTTTCCTACTGATAGATCCAAAGTATTGTGTGTAATAATGCTACTGACCTCACGAGCGCTCGCCTGGGCAAATCCAATGATTGAGTCTCGTGACCCACGGTTAAATAACTTGGATGATTTCTTGGCCACTATGGCATTAATGTTTGATGAACCTAATTGCCGTGCAACCGCTGAATCTGCTTTGTTGTCTTTACACCAGGCTAAACGTTCTGTTATTCAGTATGCCACTGAATTCAGGAGATTAGCGGTAGATACCAATTGGGACAGTTATGCACAATTGCCTATTTTTAAAAGGGGTCTGTCTAGTATTATAAAAGATGAACTAGCTTGCTCTGAGTCACCACAAGAGCTAGAGACATTTATACAGCATTGTGTGCGCATAGACATTCGCCTTACTGAGCGTAGGCAGGAGAAATTTGCTGCATATAACCGTATTTCTAACTTTTCCCTTCCTTCCAAAGAGCCTGCAGGTAAAACCTCTTGGGAGGTGGAGGAGGTGCCCATGCAAATTGATTCCATTCAGAGGCGTGAGATCAATGAGCGCCGGGAGCATCGCCTTCGTGAAAGTCTATGTTTCTACTGCGCCAGTCTGACCACTTCTTGATCAATTGTCTTAAGTGTCCTAGATGGCCTAACAAGGTGCTAGCAGCAATAGGGGAGTATGACAACTGTGATGATGAATCTGACATCTCTGAATGTAGCCTGCCTTTAAACGCTGTATTCCATTCACTTTCTATGACTTCACCCCCCAAGGAGCTGAAGGAAAAAAACTCTCACTGTTCTCTCCCTATTAAGATCCTGTGTTCAGGACAGTGGATTTCCAGTTCAGCTATGATTGACTCTGGTGCAGGTGGGAATTTCATGGATATCGCATTTGCCAAGGAACATGGTATTAAAATTCAGCAAAGAGCCTCTCCAATTACCATGGAAACAGTGGATGGGTCACCTTTAATCTCTGGGCCTGTGGATCAGGAGACCGTACCCCTTGACATTTTGTTTGAGCCTAATCATCAGGAGCAACTTTCTTTCTTGCTAATTTCTTCTCCTCATTTTCCTGTGATTTTAGGCATTCCTTGGTTGCGTTCTCAGAACCCAATTATCAACTGGGAGACCAAGGAGATTATCTTCCCAACAAGGAGCAACTCAGCGTTAACAGAAGCTGTCCCTGAGTCCATGACAACGGAACCACATGTACAGGTATTTTCTTTACCTCCAGCTTATAAAGAGTTCTCTGACATCTGTGACAAGAAGAATGCAGATCAGCTTCCTCCACACAGGCATTATGACTGTCCCTTTGAGCTGCTTCCCGAGGCAGCCATTCCTTTTGGTAACGTATACCCTTTGGCGGCACCTGAGCTTCAAGCCTTAAAAGAGTATATTGATGAAAATCTGGCCAAGGGCTTCATACGTCCTTCTTCCTCACCAGCAGGGGCACCTATCTTTTTTGTAAAGAAGAAGGATGGGACCCTGAGACCCTGTGTTGACTATCGAGAACTCAATAAGGTAACCATACGAAACCATTACCCTTTGCCTCTGATTCCCGAATTACTGGAAAGAGTCCACCATGCTAAGGTGTTCTCTAAACTGGATCTTCATGGGGCTTATAATTTGGTGCGTATTCGTCCAGGGGATGAGTGGAAGACAGCATTCAGATGCCGGTATGGACACTTTGAATGTCTTGTGATGCCCTTTGGGCTTTGTAACGCCCCTGCAACATTTCAACACCTTCCTAATGACATTTTCAGAGATGTGTTAGACCAGTTTGTGGTGATCTATTTGGACGATATACTAATTTTTCTGACTCTCTACAGGAACATGAAGAACATGTCAAAACTGTTTTAAGACGTCTGAAAGAGAACCATCTGTATATTAAGCCGGAAAAATGCGAGTTCCATCGTTCTGAGATACAGTTCTTAGGTTATATCATCTCTCCCCAGGGGCTGAACATGGAATCTGGTAAGATTCAGGCTATCCTTGACTGGCTGGTACCCAAGAACGTTAAGGAGGTCCAACATTTTATTGGTTTTGCAAATTTCTACAGACGCTTCATTCGAAATGTTTCTGATATTGTCCGTCCCATTACTTCCTTTACAAAGAAGGAAAAGCCCTTTAAGTGGTCAACACAGGCTCAAGAAGCTTTTGATCGGCTTAAGATCGGTTTCACATCAGCACCACTGTTGATACACCCAGATCCAACACAACCTTTAATTGTGGAGGTGGACGCTTCTAATAATGCTTTGGGGGCTATTCTCTCCCAAAGAACTGGAGAGAAGGGTCTGCTACATCCTAGTGCTTTCTTTTCCCATAGACTAACCTCAGCAGAGAAGAATTACGACGTGGGAGACAAGGAATTGCTGACCATCGCAATTTAGAGTTCCTTAGATCCGCTAGATGTCTTTCTCCTCATCAGGCTCGTTGGAACTTATTTTTAAATCAATTTAATTTTGTTATCTCGTACCGTCCAGGTTCTCGTAATGGGAAGGCTGATGCTTTATCCCGAATCCATGCTGCGGATTCCGTACCTGGAGCCCCGTCCAAGACCATTCTATCTGATGCCAATTTCATCGGAGTTATCCACGATCAGGACTTGTGGAAGGAGTGCAGGGAGGCCTATGAAGGTGATGTATTTCTGGCAATCCCACCTGTGGATATTAATCTTGTCTTTAAGGGTGGCATGTGGTTCAGAGATCGACGTATCTACGTCCCGGAGGTCGTCCGTCTGCAGATCCTCAAGTTGGTACATGACTCCAAGTTGGCTGGTCACAGGGGGGTACAGAAGACACAAGAGTTCCTGAACCGATTCTTCTGGTGGCCAACTTGCCTGAAGTATACCAAGGACTATGTTCTCTCTTGCGAGGTATGTGCCCATTACAAGACTCCTCATGTGGCACCTACGGGTCTTCTACAACCATTACCGGTTCCGTCCCGCCCTTGGGGGTCTATATCAATGGACTTTATTGTGGCGCTGCCTACATCAGGGGGCATGAATACAATCATGGTGGTAGTTGATCGCCTGACTAAAGCTGCTCATTTTGTTCCGTGCACCGGCCTCCTTTCAGCTAAAGATACGGTGAACTTGGTTATACAGAATGTCTTTCGGTTGCACGGGGTTCCGTTTGAGATCATCTCTGACCGTGGAGTACAGTTCACTTCAAGATTCTGGAAGGGGTTTAGCTCTGCACTCAATATTAATGTCTGTCTCTCTTCTGCTTACCATCCGCAGACAAATGGTCAGACTGAGCGTACCAACCAGACGCTGGAACAATATCTAAGATGCTATGTCAGCCATCTCCAGGATGATTGGTTGGAGTTGTTGCCGTTAGCCGAATTTTCATATAATAATTCTCAGAGCGCCTCCACTAAATTTACACCTTTCTTTGCCAATCTGTTTTATCATCCGTGTATTTTACCTAGGTCTCCAATTAATTCTCCGGTTCCGGCAGTGCAGGAAAGGCTAACTGCGATGAGACAAAATCTGGAGGTTCTGAAGGAATCCCTGACCACAGCTCAAGAACGTTATAAGAGATCGGCTGATAGATTCCATAAACCTGCACCCATGTTCAAGGTAGGAGATTCCGTGTGGTTAGCAACTAAGAATCTGAAGTTAAACGTTCCTTCACAAAAACTTGGACAGAAATTCATTGGCCCTTTCAAGATCAACGGTATTGTGAGCTCTGTGGCCTGCCGGCTGAAGCTGCCTAGGGCATTGAAGGTACACCAAGTTTTTCATGTATCTTTACTAAAGCGTGTATCTCCTAATACCTTCCAGGGACATGTTGTGCCACCTCTGCAGCCTGTGGTGATTGATGGGCAAGAACAATTTGTGGTGGAGGAAATTATTGATTCCAGGATTCGCAGGAATCGGCTCCAATATCTGATAAGATGGCAGGGATATCCCCCTGAGGAAGACTCTTGGGAACCTGTGGAAAACATCAATGCCCAACAGAAGATTTCTCGTTTTCATCAGAGACTTCCTGAGAAACCAGGTCCAGGATCGCCCTGAGGCCGCTTCTAAGGAGGGAGTAATGTCAGCACTCTGAACATTTTTTACCTTTTGTGCATTACTGCCCTCTTCCAAGATGGCGTCTTTGGTCTCATGTGCACTGTGTCTTCCTGCTATAAAACTCCACCCCAGCCTTCAGTCTGTGCTAGAGTATTCTGTTGTGAATTCCGTTCTCGGGTTCCCTCCTGTGGTCATGAGTGGTACTGTGTGAGTTTGTTCTTGGGCTCCCTCTGGTGGCCTTTAGCGATATGGCTGGTCTTTGGCTGGGCTCAGCTGCTTCATTTCCTGCTATGCTGTTCCTATTTAACTCATCTGGACCTTCACTTGTTGCCTGCTGTCGTTGTATTCAGTCCTGATTCTGATCTCTCCTGGATCTCCCTTGTGACCTGTCTCCTACTAAGAAGCTAAGTCTTGTTGGTTCATTTTGCTCATTATTTCCTTGAAAACGTTTCAACGTTTCTTAGTATATATGAGTTCAGTCCAGCTTGCTTTAATGTGATTTTTCGCTTGCTGGTTAGTTCTGGGGTGCAGAGTGCGCCCCTCACATCATGAGTCGGTGTGGGGGTTCTTGCATTCTCTGCGTGGTTTGTTTTTGATAGTTTTTGTACTGACTGCACAGATTCCTAGCTATCTTCTGTCTGTCTAGTGTTAGCGGGCCTCATTTGCTAAACCTGTTTCATTTCTACGTTTGTATTTTCCCCTTAACTCACCGTTATTATTTGTGGGAGCTGTCTAAAACTTTGGGGTTATCTCTCTGAGGTAAGTGAGGTCTTTGCTTTCTCTCTAGGGGTAGCCAGTTCCTCAGGCTGTGAAGAGGCGTCTAGGTTTTTAGGTAACGCTCCACGGCTGCCTTTAGTGTGTGTGGATAGGATCAGGATTGCGGTCAGTATAGCTTCCACATCCCCAGAACTTGTCCTAATATTCTGGTTTACAGGTCAGGTCAGTTTTGTGATCCTACCACTGGATCATAACAGTATTCTGCCTTGCATCCAGCTCCTGACCTCTGATTAATCCCTGGCTATACACCTGCTCCTGTTAACCTGTGTGGTGATCCTGCTACTCTGCTCTGAGTTCCTGCTGCATGCACCAGTTCCAGTAATCCTCCTTCATCTGCTGCTCGTGTTTACTTCATCTGCATTTGCTGGACATGTAAGCTGCTGCTGCTTTGCTATAACCTGAGACTATTAACCAGGCTTCCCTGGTTGAGCTAAGATATGATTTGAACTGCCTATAAGCATATCTATCTGTGTCTGGACTAAGACAAGGATTTATTCGTGACAAGTATCCTCAAGAATAACTGTGCTTCATAGACTTTCTGCTTGATTGCATTTTTCTCTGAAGACTGCTAAGCTGCGTTTATTATTTGCACCAAGTGCTGTGGACTTGAGTTTCTCTCTGCACCTGTTTGAATCACCGTGTGATAATATAGACTTTACCACTTATAAAACTGTGTCCAGTAGTTGTCTTGTTCCACGCAAAGAGTCTCCTGAGTTATCCCCTATAATTATTACACTTACCAGCGCTTGCTCTGAGCAGGTGCTGGTAAGCCACTTCCCTGCAGGACCCGGAAGGCCCCCCATGGCCATTTTGGATATAGGCCTGCTGCAGGGAGGAGGAGGTAAGAGACCCTGGGAGCAACGCGATCACATAGCATTGTTCCGGGGGTCTTAGGGATGCACGCAGGGAGCCCTTTCCTGTTATGGACTGGTAATTTAGGAGCGACATGCGACTAGCTCTGAGCAGGTGGTAACTATACAGACCGCAGTTCCTGATCTTAACACAACACTAGAAGTAGCCGTGGGATGTTCCTGTCACTCCCTGGACACCTCGTCACAGCCGGAGAACTAGCTACCCCTAAAGGTAGAAACAGGAAATCTATCTTGCCTCAGAGAAAATCCCCAAAGGATAGGATAGCCCCCCACAAATATTGACCGTGAGAGGAGAAGGAAATGACATACGTAGTATGAAAGAAGATTTAGCAAAGGAGGCCACTTCTAGCTATATACATAGTAAGGAAAGAACACTGTGCGGTCAGTAATAAAAACTAGAAAAAATCCACCGCAGAGATATGCAAAAATCTCCACACTTGACTAAAGGTGTGGAGGGCAAAATCTGCAGCCCAGAGCTTCCAGCTTAGCTAAATAGATCCATACTGATAAGCTGGACAAATGAGCAAAACATAGAATGTGCTGAACAATAAAGTCCACAACAAATGGACTGCAAAAGGACAAGCAAGGACTTATCTTTGCTGAACTGGACAGAGTGTCAGGGAAATCCAAAAGAGCAGTGGCTCCAAGCAGGAACAATTGACAACTGGCATTGATTGAGGGCCAAGGCCAGACTAAAATAGCCGAGCCAGAAAGACGATCAGTGGAAGCAGCTGCTAATGCTAAATCCAAGAAGCAGCTATACCACTCAAAACCACAGGAGGGAGCCCAAGAGCAGAACTCACAAAAGTGCTACTCACAACCACCGGAGGGAGCCCAAGAGCGGAATTCACAACACCTTCCCTGCGCGATTCTTCCCTATACCACCGGAACACTGCAATCATGTTTGATCGCAGTGTGCTGGGGGTTAATGTACCGGGGGCAGTCCGTGAACGCTCCTGGCACATAGTGCTGGATGTCAGCTGCGATAGTCAGCTGACACCTGGCCGCGATCGGCCGCGCTCCCCCCGAGAGCGTGGCTGATCGCTATGATGTACTATCCCGTCTGTGGTCATACGGGCCCACCCCACCTCAATGGGATAGTACGTCTAATGTCAGAAAGGGGTTAATGGCTAACTGAAAAGATGGTAACAAATTAACAAACTAATTTGTTACCATCTTTTCAGTTAGCCATTAAAAGGTATCAACCACTGAGGACAATTCTAAATATTTTTCTATCCACTGGCTAATATGGTACTAAGATATATATCTTTCCTGTCGCAGAACTTCAGAACATTAAGCTTTGAAAATAAAAAAAATCTAATTTTTCCCACAAAAATCTTTTTTAGTTGCAAAATTGTATTTTCACAAGGGCAAAAGGAGAAAATGGACTCCAAAGATTGTGGTGCAATTTCTCCTGAGTTCGCTGATACTTAATATGTGGTCAAAAACTACTTTTGAGGCACAGTAGAAAGCTCAGAAGGGAAGTTGCGTCATATTGCAGTGCAGATTTTGCTGCACTTGTTTGAGGGTGCCATGTTACATTGGCAGAGCCCCTGAAGTGCTAGAATAGCTGAACCCCCCTTAGGTGACCCCATTTTATCAATTAAATCTCTCAATGAATTCATCTAGGGGTGCAGTGATTGCACTGACACCACAGATGTGTCACAAACTTTTATACCATTGGGCAGTGAAGAGAAAATAATTTAAATTTTTACAACCAAGATTGTGTGTTAACCCCAAGTTTTACATTTTCACCCTGGGAAATGGGTAAAACTGAAACCAGAATTTGTCCCACAATTTCTGTTGAATGTAGAAATACCCCATATGTGGCAGTACAATACTACTTTGCCATACGGAGAGACTCGGGAGGAACGGAGCACTATTTGCCTCCTGGTGCGCAGATTTTTCTTCCACTAGTTTGTGGATTCCATATAAAGAGCGCCTAAGTGCTAGAAAAGAAGAATCCCCCCTCACGTGACCCCATTTTGGAAATTATAACCCTCTGGGAATTTATCTACAGATGTAGTGATGATTTTGACTCCATAGGTGTTTTCCAGAAACAGGCAGCAGTGGATGTTGCTCAGTGAAAATTGCAAACTGCCGTTGTGACCAGTACTTTATGCCCAGCTCATGCTTCTTGAGACGCACCTGTAAATTAGGAGGGCTCTCATCACTACAGACATGCCAAACATGTGGGCACTAAATGTTGTTTAGGCATACTGGGGCTCAGAAGAGAGGGAGGCATTTGGATTTGGGAACGGAGAATTTGCTGAATTTCTTTTGGTGGGTGAGGAGCCATTTCGCTTTTCTAGAGCCTTTGTGCTACCAGTAACGTGGAAGCCCTCTATATTTCCATTAACAGATGACAGGTCTGAGTGGGGACTTGCTTTTTTGTGGATTGAGTAGAAGCTTTTATTGGGAACATTTTACATAACATTTGGGATCTCAGTTATCCAGCGCTCTAAGCTGAGCACTTACTTTAGGGTTTCCATCTAAATCTCTGAGTGACATGATTCACATGAAACCCCCAATGGATCCAATCACTATAATGAGGCAGCAGAGTTAATCTGGACTTTGTCTGGCCTCTGTTTAGCGGTGTCCTTCTGTTCAGAAGTGCACAAAACTGTGGCCGATGGCACTTTTATGCAATCCTAAAAAGACAGACACCGCTGGATCACAGGTCAGATGGCGTCCACAGTACCTGCCTTATTATAGGGAATTTTCTGCGGGGGGTTCTGTCTGAATCACATTTTTCAGAGATTTACACGGAAACCCCAGTGCAAGCGCTCAGCGCAGAGCGCAGGATAAATGTGCTCTGAGCCTTACTGAGATCTTTGGAAAGCAGAATGAAAAAATAAAAAGCATGTGAAGAATTGATTTTATTTATTTTTTATGCCGTTACTCATGTGGTATAAGGGTATAGGCGACTTTATTCTTCGGGTCGGTGCGATTACAGCGATACCAGATTTATGTCAGGTTTTTATGTTTGGCTACTGCCACACACTAAAATACGCTTTTTATTGCGAAAACAAGTTTTTGCATCACCGTATTTTGAGCGCTATAATTTTTTCATATTTCGGCCAACAGAGTTGCGTGAAAGCTTGTTTTTTGCTGGAAGAGCTAACGTTTCTGTTGGTACCATTTTCAGGCACATGACATTTTTTGATCGCTTTCTATTCTGATTTCTGGGAGACAGAATGAACAAAAACAGCAATTCAGGAATTGCTTTTTTATTTTTACCATTCCACATGTGGCAAAATAGGTAAGGCAGCTTTATTCTTCGGGTCAGTATGATTACAGCGATACCTCATTTGTATGTTTTTTTTTATGTTTTGGCGCTTTTACACAATAGAAACTATTTTATAGAAAAAATAATTATTTTTGCATTGCTTTATTCTGAGAGCTATAACTTTTTTATTTTTCTACTGATGGAGCTGTATCATGGCTTGTTTTTTTTTTGTGGGACAAAATGATGTTTTTAGCGGTACCATTTTTATTTACATTCATCTTTTTGATCGCGTTTTATTGCACATTTTGTTCGGCGTTATAATGATAAAGCATCGTTTCTTGCCTTTTTTTATGGTGTTCACTGAAGGGGTTAACTAGTGGGACAGTTTTGTAGAGCGGGTCGTTACGGACAGGGCAATACCAAATATGTGTACTTTTATTGTTTTTTATTTATATTACTAAATGTATTTATTGGTAAAATATTTATTTATTTATTTTCTTTATTTGGAGATTTAAAAAAATATATATTTTTACACATTATAATATTTTTTTTAACTTTATTACATTGTCCCAGTATGGAACATTACTATTTTACATCAGATCAAAGATCTGATTCTCTGCACTGAAGAATATCAGATCAGGATCTAACAGGCAGGGAAGGAGGCCACCTTCCCTGCAGGACCCGGAAGGACCCCGTCGGTATCTTGGTGCCATGGAGACCTTCAGAGCAACGCGATCGCATCGTGTTTTTATGATGGAAGCGTGCAGGGAGCCCCCTCCCTGCGCGATGCTTTTCTATGCTGCTGTTACTACTGACAGCAGCACCAGAGGGGTTAAATGCCTCTGTCTGCTAGCACCGATCATGGGTGTTGCTGCAGGTTGTCAGCTGTCACATATAGCTGACACCCACATGTGTTCACTGCGGCACTCAGCATGAGGCTATGTGATAGCGGCGCAATACTAGTACTGCTCTCTGCACAAGCACACCTCCCGCAGAGCAGTACTAGTGCGGCGCATGTCGCAAAGGGGTTTATAGTCCGATTGTCACAAAGTGACCGTCCTAGCGTGACACGACCCGACGAGAGGTAGGTCACAAAACGGCAAAACAGACAAGGGTACACCGGGGACACAATAACAACAGTGGGCCTGACGATAGGGAACAGGGAAATGGACGCCTCCTGCACTCACCTGAGGAAGTGCCCTGAACTTACTAACATCCCTATATGGGTTTGTTCACCCCGTCGCCGAGCAGGATACCTAATCCCTCACTTGCCCTGCTCTTATCCCTAAGTAGGGAACTGGCAGGTGAGAGCACTGGTCCCACCACTGCACTAATACAACAAAGGGGAAAGTTACAGGCAACAAAGGGACAAAGCAACAATAAACACCACACTTAGCTTTTTCTGCTGCAATGAACCACAGACCACAGTAAGGCACCAAATATCAGTATTCAGCTGAAGAGCCACTGTACTCAGCAAGCTCCTGTCTCCAGCTAGGTTGGTCTCCAAAAGGACTTGTATAACCAACAGTCAGCTGGTGCATCAGGTGACCTTTTGAAGGATGGTGGGAGTGGTCCCCAACACATCAGCAGACTAGGTAGCAATGTAATTACACCAGTGGCCACCGGGGAAAACTGTATTAACCCCTAATAACCTGAAAGGAAAAAAGTTTTAATCTGAGGGAAACCAGATCTGCCACAAATCCAAAAGTGGATCGTGACACGGATGCTTGGATTGGTGGCGGATAACCTGACTTGAACTCAATAGCCTCAATTATGGCTATGAGGCTTGCTGAGTTCATTTCAGAAGACCCTCAGCCAGTCCAGACATTTGGGGGATCCGGACCTTGCCAGGTGGTGACCGACACCACTCTATTTCCTGGCGGCAAATCCCTCTATGGTTTGGCACGCTGTGCTTTTATAACAGGGAAGTTCTTACAGAGGGTCACCTGATCTGGTCCAGCAGACAAGGTTCTTCCCTCTGCAAATCTTCCAGCACACTTTGGCTCTGCTTTATTTTGGCTGGCCAGCAGATGGCAGTCTCTCCCCATTAATGGCACATCTTGCACCAATTTTTCAGAGGACTCATGTTTTCTTGTTACATTCCTCCCCCCTCGCAAGGGTGGAATTCTTTTGAGTTTGAAGTTTCCTACAGGTAGGCTGAGTTCAGTCAACAGTCGCGTACACTCTTAGTTTTTTTGCTTTTTTTGGGAACAGACAAATTCATCCTGAGCATACCGGTTAGGGGTAACCCAGCATTGGTTCCATCAGTCCTGCGGAGTTCTTCCTACAGAAGCGCTTCTGGGGTACTTGGAGACTCAGGCACTGGAGCTGGTAAGTTGACTCCAAGTTTGTTTTCTGTCCCACTCGAGAGCGGCAATGGCATCTCCAGTGAACCCATTGGCCCTGCAAGCCATTCTTCCACTTCCTCCAAGACTGCCCTTTGTGGGACCTCGGTTACTTCTGTTGGAGACCCTGCCTCGGTAAGGTCTTCTGCTTCAGAAGAGCAGAGTCAGTATTTTCCTGGACAACACACGAGGTGCCATGGCATCATCTCCCTCAGGTCTAACCTCATAGACTGAGTTATTTGGGTTAATCTTCCTCACCACTTGGTAGGGTACTGCCTCTCAACAATGATCCAGCTTGTTCCCTGGTTGTTTGGCACGCACCAACACACGATCCTCTGGTTGAAGTTGTCCACCTGATGTCGGGGATCGACTTAAACGTTCCACTTCCTGAAACTTCTGCTCAACCAACTTCCTTACCATCTGAAGTTGGTGCCTGTGCTGTAGGATCCAGGCACTTGGGCTACTGCCCTAACAGGAATCCTCTGCTTCTAGGTCCAGTTCAATAATCTCTCATCCGCTTCGGCCAAACAGCAGCATGTAAGGGGTGTAACCGGTAGTAACATGGACTTGATTATTGTACACCCACACCAACTCAGGCACAAATTCGGGCCACTTCATCTTCTTTTCCTCCTTCAAGGTTCACAACATTTGTTACAGGGTTCGGTTGAAGCACTCACAAGCCCCGTTCCCCTGTTGATATGGCGTGGTTTGGGATTTTTTCGATTCCATAGATACGATACAGTTCATTCATCACTCATCCTTGGAAGCAGGCCCCTTGGTCAGAGTGAATTCCCTTCGGGCATCCATATATGCGAATGAAGTCCTCACAGATGGCTCTGGCTGCAGCTTTGGCTGTCTTATCCCAGGTGGGAGTCACCACTGCAAATTTGGTGAAGCGATCAGTCATCACCAAACAATACCTGTAATTATTATATGAAGTACCGATCATCAGATAGTTGATCATCAGGACCTCTGAAGGCTCAGAGGTTTGGATAGCCTGAAAAGGAGCCCTCTGTTCCTGGAGTTTGTTCAGCTCATACAGGCAACATGTTTGGCAATCTCTTTCGACCTGCCGCAGTTGAGGCCAGTACACTAATCGTTGCAGCCACCGAAAGGTCTTCTCTATACCGAAGTGGGCACCCCTCTCATGAGCTTCTTTATCTAGCTGCACTATCAGCGCTTCTGGAGCCAATACTTGCCAAGTAAAATCGAACTCTCAGGGGAGTTCAATCCATTGGCACAGCAGGCTATCTTTCAGGAAGAGACTTTCCCACTGGCCCAAGATCTGCAGGGTACTTAGGGGCAAAGTAGCCCTAGCTTCATGATGAGACCTTTGCCCCAGAGCGACCCACTTCCTCAGCTTTGCCAACTCTGGATTGGACTGCTGCAGGTGTATCCACTCATCCCTTGATCGTCCCAGTATCTGGATGGGTCTGGGTTCTTCTCTAGACTCATGAGCGGTTAATACAGCTGTGGAAAACTGCCTAAAATCTGGGATCTCATCACCCTCAGGCTCTTCATCTATGTATGTCTTTGGTCTGGCTTGGGTGACTTGGAACAAGGCAATTGCATGCGCATTCTAGGACTTAGACCGATAGGAGATCTCGTATTGGTATTTAGAAATCCTTGCGACCCACCGCTGCTCTTGCTGTCCAAGCTTTGCATTTTCAAGGTGGGCCAGGAGGTTGTTATCCATCCGGACTCTTATTTCTGAACCCGAGAAATACTCTGCAAATTTCTCAGTCATGGCCCATACCAGAGCCAGAAATTCCAGTTTGAACGAACTGTAATTGTCCGGATTCTTCTCCGTGACATACTGGGATACGTGATCACCTGATATCTTCCTTCTCATACCTGAGACAATACTGCCCCCAGTCTGTGTAGGCTTCCATTGGTGTACAGCACGAAGGGCTGCAAGAAGTCGGCGTAGGCCAAGATTGGGGCATTAATCAATGCCATCTTCAATGCCTGAAATGATTTTCTTGCTGTGGGCCCCATTGAATGGGTTGATGTTTGGCTCCCCCAGCCATGCCCTGAAACAACTTGTTGAGTGGTACCACAATCTTGGCGAGGTCCCTTAAGAACCTGCAGTAGTATCCGGCTAGCCCTATGAACGCTCTCAGTTCTCTCAGGTCGGTGGGCATAGGCCACTTTAGTATCGCAGCCACCTTTTCTGCAGTGAGGTAAACTCCCTCACTAGACACGGTGTGTTCCAGGTATTCAATTTCCCCCTTAAATAGGTGACACTTCCGGGGTTTAATTTTTAATCCTTGTCTTTGAAGCCGCTCCAGCACTTGTTTCAGCCAGTGAAGATGCTCTTCATACATGGCAGAATAGATGATTATGTCATTCAAATAGATAAAGGTGGCTTTAAAGTTCAGGTCCCTCAAACATCTTTCCATCAACCGCTGAAAGGTTCCTAGTGCATTCGTCAGTCCGAGAGGCATCCGGTTGAACTCAAACAAGCCCATAGGGAGGACAAAGGCTGTTTTTGGGCGATCCTTCTCAGCCACCGGTCTTGCCAGTGGCCTTTAAGAGTACCATAAGGTACACGCTTTCAGTGTCCGGTAGTCCACGCAGAACCTCAGGGTATCGTCCTTTTTCCGAAGTAACACGATGGGTGCCACCCAGGGACTCTGGCTCTCATGGATCACGTCATTGCGCAGCATGTGGGCCAACAGTTCTTTTACTTCCTGGTACATCTGAGGTGGGACCTGCTGATACCTCTCTTGAATGGGAGCAGTGGTTCCTGTAGGGATCTTGTGCTGAATAGCCTGGGTGCACCCAAAGTCATCTTCATGTTGTGCAAACAACCCTCGATATCGCTGTAATAACGGTTCATCCTGCCCAACTTGCCTCGAGGAAAATTCTGTGAGGTTTGCCTCCATCTATTCCAAGAGGTAATGCCCAGCCAGTGGTTTGCTTTGGTTTTCCTGACTATTGAGCTACACCGCTACTGTCCATGGGTCTCCTCCCACAGGTGTCAGTCCTATAGCATCAGCTCTGGGGAGATCTTCCGGCATTTTGTAAACACGGGACACTTTTTGCCGGGGCATCAACTGTAGACTTGCTCCACTTAAGTTTTTACAGTGCACAGGTACTCGTCCCTGTCACACGGTGGCCAGGGTGTGGGCAACCAATAATCTGGAGATCGCTTCTTTTCCCTCTATAGGCTCAGTCTGGACATCCACACCCTATAAGGATACATGGGCCAGTACCAGCATAGTGAGTACAGTCTGTCCCACCGGCAGTGTCATGTTGCTTTGGGTGGTATCAATACTTTTCCGAGATACTGGGAGGCAGAAGGTAACTTCTGAATTTGACTGACTTGCACCAGTTGCTGAAACACCTTCTTACTGGCCGGGTCACGGGTGGCACAGGTCTAATTGTTTTTATCGTGCCATCTGCTAAGAATTGTCCCACTTCTTTTAGCACATTCATGCCCAGGAATTACAATAGGTCCTCCGCCTCCAGACCCCTTTATCAATATTATTCCTTTTTGGCCCAGATCCTTTCCGCACACCCATACAGACTTCCACACTACTCCTGCTACTGGGATAGGCAGTTGATTAGCTGCCACCAGTCGAATGGTGTGTTCTTTTCTGGAGTGAGTAACTTCGGGAAAATGACTCTGGAAATATGCCTCAGGCATTGTAGTCACCTGAGACCCCATGTCCATTAAGCAGCGAATGCGTTGCCCATTGAATTCAGCCCACGTAAGGGGTCTCTCGGAGATAATATCCTCAGAATTCTCTTTCCGCTCTCAGATACTCAAAACCCCACAAAATGCTCCACAACTGTGGGGTGCGTTAGTTTAACGGGCGCCCCTTCTCTTTCTTTCTCAATTGACACAGTCTCTTGAAATATGCCCCCTTCCACCACAGGTCCAACACTATCACTCAAGTTCCACTGATGGGTTATGTATGCAAAGTGATGGGGTCCAGGAGGAGCGACTTTCTTGCTCTGACCTCCTCTCACGTGAGGTTGGAGGATCAGCCGGAGGGCTGGTGGCAGGGGTCTCGTTGATGCTGCACAGCTCACCTCGAATGTCCAGAATCTCTTGACGTATCTCCTGCACCCAGTCAGGCTCAGTACGTGTTGACTCAGGGGTGACCACTTCATGATTCCGGACCGTGGTGGTGAGCACAGGGGTCTCTCTCTCCAAGACTTTGAAAATCTGTTTCAAAGATGGATCCTTCAGTCCAGCAATGAGTTGGTTTCGCAGCCCTTTGTCCAAGTGACCCAGTTTTCGGTGCCTGTCCCGAGTCTTCTTGGTGATATGGGCCATCAAGCATTAACATACTGAGCTATGGTCTCACTTTCCCCTAGGACCTGCTGTAACAACTGCAAGCAGAGGTGCCCCAGGTTCGTATTGTCACCATGCAAATCCTCCTAGATTTTTATCACCTTTTCCACAGTCACAATCTCTAGGTTGTGCGGTACATAACCATCTGCCAGGCCTCCCCGTCAGGAATCAGGAGGGCTAGCTTGGCCTGAACGGAAGAGGTCAGAGGATACATGCATACCATGCTTTTCAGCCTCTCTGCCCAGTCCCACAGTGACACACTGCTCCCCGTGAACTTGGTAAGATTGCTGAGCATAGCCCCCAAGTATATATTTCCCTTGCTGGGCTCGTTCACACACTGGTCCACCATCTCTGTGTCTGAATGTTGCATCCTGACGACTACACCAAATGTAATCATGGTGCCTGGATGCAATGTACAGAGATCATGAGGCGGAAACAGCCAGGGGTTGATATATTGGTATTTTTGTGCAACAATAACTTCTAAACAATTAGGGTTAGCAAATATGCAATTTAACAATATAGAGGATTATAATATGTTATGAATAAGCTGAAAAGTCTGTCAGTACTTAACGTTAGTGGTGCACCCAGGCTTGAGAGACACCATGTGGATTCTAGGCCGCAAGTCCCTTCTTGACGTAGTCTATTAAAGCCGGTTGAACCTCCTACACACCACCTTGGGTGCAATTGGTAATATTTATCATAAGCCATATTGCTTTATTGTTATAGGGTTTTTATATACCAGTTGCATCATGTACTTCATATTTTGCAGATGGTTTTGAGTGGTTGTACCTACATGTTTTTAATTATGTTTTATATCATGTTTGCAATTGTGTGCCAATAAAGATTATTATTTTGTATTTAATTGATTTTTTTTGGTGTAGTGTGCATGCCCTACAGTAGTGCTTTTCTCTTTTTTTTGCTCCCACATACAAACCAGCCCCCTCCTAACCTGTGATCCCAGTCCCAGCTGGTCCTGGTGCTGTCGGTGATAGCTGGAAGTGATGGCCTTGCTCACTTGCACTGTTCCTCCTCTCTCACAATTGTGCCACTCCTGCTGCAGTCGCCGCACGGCTCTTCTTGGCTTGACCATCGGTGAAGGTGTCTCAGGCTTGGGCAGAGAGGACCGGGCCTCAACTCTTGAAAGGCGTAGCTAGACCTTGGAGGCTTGACCAGTGCAGGGTGCAGATTATGGCTCTAAACTGTACTGGTGGATATCTTTTGGGGGATCCGGACCTTGCCAGCTGGTGACCGACACCCAAGTAGCACTGAGGATGGTCAAGTTGGTCCCATTGGAGTCTCTGAAGCACGTCTACCCCACTCTCTTTCCTGTCACCAAATCCCTCTGTGGTTTGGTATGCTGTGCTTTTATAACAAGGAAGTTCTTACGGAGGTTCACCTGGACTGGTCAAGCACACAAGGTCCTTCCCTCTGCAAATCTTCCGGCACACTTTTTTTCCACTTGATTTTGGCTGGCCAGTAGTTGGTAGTCTCTCCCCATTAATTACACATCTTGCACCAATTTTCGAGAGGGCTCATGTTTTCTTGTTACGCATGTACAATAATTAGGTCACTCAAGGTACATCAATGCTAGCACCTGTAGCGTTCAGGTCAAACTGTACAGCTGGAAAAAATGCTTAATTGCAATGTTCAGATTTGTCTGTACTACCTATGTGTCAGGGTCCTTAACTGATAAATCGGTCACTCAGTAATACCCAATTAACACAGGAAAGATATTTGCATATAGCATAAAGTGCATACATGCTTTCATGTCTAACCCCGGACACTATACATATCAGTGATAGTGCAGCGACACACAGGGTCACTTATCTGTCAATTGCATGGCTCCCTGCGCCCATCGCATTTCGCCCCCTCCTCTTTTGGGGCTAATCAGGGGACCGCATTAGGAGCAAGCCGTAATGGGTAAATGGGCAGATATAGCGTACGATTCGTACCCTCTGTGCCGGGATGAAACTGCTCTTGCCCTCTTTTTTATAGAGAGATTACCTTCAAAGAAAAGCGCCGTGTTTTCAAGTGGTTGCGGGTTATGATGTACCACTAGCTTTCCATCTGTTGATGATGCATACATTACCACATCATTTACGCCACACCAGCATATTCAAGTGGCGTCACTTCCGACATGTCTCAATAGTATCACTTCCAGCGTGTGTCAGCAGTAGAACGCAAATGTGTTACATTGTTTACCCCGTGCTTATCCAAAGTGGAACACACATTGCATTCCATCATTTACGCGACCGTTATACCAAGATGAATGTCAATCCACAGTGGGATCTTGCTGTCATCAATATTTTGATGTGCATCAGTGGCACCGTAGTAAGTGGAACCATATTATATCTACCCTCTATGTCCGATTTAAGATCGAGTATAGCTAGTTTAGTTACTTTTGTGAGGGGGAAGTAAAAAAGAAAAGGGCTATTCAATATATTCTATTTTCTGGGAATGTTATATATTGTATGACACCCAACCATTCCTTAGATACATTTGTCTGTGGCTTTACCTTGAAGGCTCAGGCAATATAAGTCCTGTTCCAAATATAGCCGTACTTGACCTTACACCACCCCCATTTTATCCATGGGTGAAAAGTGTCTATCTGGCATCCCTGGATCCTGGATCCTCTCAGGGTTGTATCATAAGAGCCATATTTATAGAAGTATCCAAAAGGAAAAAAAATGAGAGCGCACTCACCGGTGGTGAACTTCAGCGATTTATTTACACATAGTTACGTGATGCAGGGAGGGTGGTGAACACACGCAGGACGACAGCTGTTTCGTGCTATACAGCACTTCGACAGGTCCAATGACGAGGGGGGAGGAAGCCCGGCCTTTTGAACTACAAGAGTCTCTGGCCCCTCCTCACTCCTTCCTCGTCTTGGTGGATAATTAGCCACAGTCCGGAAAAAAGTGAGTATAATAGTGACATTTAAAAGATTAAAAATAACAACAAATAGGAACAATATAACCACAAGAAGTATGAATCACATCTTAAACAGGAATTTTTTACAAAAAGACAGACATATCTATTTTTTCATTGAACCCTATTGGTCCGGATGCGTCTGCATGCAAAATCCACCTAGCTTCATTACGCAGCAACATACGATGTAAGTCACCGCCGTCTTGCGGCAAGGAGACTTTTTCTATTCCTGCAAACCGTAGTGCCTGATCGTTACCATCATGGTGCTCTTTTATATGTTTTATTAAACGAGGGACTCCTTTTCCTGTGCGTATTGAATTTAGATGTTCTCTAAAACGCACAAACAGTGGCCGAATTGTCTTGCCAATGTAAAAAAACCCACATGGGCAATACAAAACGTATACCACATGTGTTGTTCTACAAGAGATAAAATCTCGTACTGTGTGCATTATTGGGCCGATTTTTAAAGAGGTACCTCTTAGATGATAACAACAAAAGTTGCAATGTCCGCATCTAAAGTTGCCTTTGGGGGCCGCAGTTTGTAACCAATTATTTTGAGGGGAGACCACCCGATTACGGACTAAGAAATCTCCTATATTTCTGCTGCTTTTGTTAAAGGGTTTGAATTACTGTTTACCTGAAAAATTCAGTGTAGTGGATTTCAAAATAGATCTTTATAAGGCTGTAAGAAAAATTCATTTGTTTAAATCATTTGCACAGAGCACGGGAGAGGGTAAAAAACATAACGTCAATCATACGGATTTTCCAGCAGAACAACCTTGCAGAATGGGTCCGTTAGGCTTCATATTGTCAGATGATCCATCTGATAATATACAACAAGATGCAGAGCTGCTTTTAAGCCTTACTAATGAGTCTCGGCTGGGCCAAAATAAAAATACAACTCCGATAATACCTTTCAATAAAGGAGTAAAGTCCACATATGTTCCTCCAGTATCCCCTGGAAATCCAATAGATATCTTTGAGGCTCAGGTAATTAAAGATATAGAAGCCTTAATTTATAACAAGCCTGCCAAAAATTTAAAACCAGGAGAACTGAAAGCCATAAAGGAGATACAAGAACGCTCTGATATTGTAGTACGCAGAGCTGATAAAGGTGGGAATACCGTTCTTCTACAGAGGGAAGTCTACATAAAAGAAGCTTTAAAACAACTGTCAGATAGAAAAACATACGAAATATTAAAAGGGGATCCCACCTTTAAAATTCAAAATTCTTTGCGGTCCTTTTTGAGATTTTATGTTGAGAGCGGCACTATGTCTAAAAAACAAGCTGAGAAACTTTTTCCAGAATATCCTAGAAAGCCGCATTGGTATCATTTACCTAAAATCCACAAATCTCTAAAAGAACCGCCGGGACGCCCGATTGTGTCCGGGGTGGGGTCGATAACTGAACCCCTATCTGCATATATAGATTGGCTTCTACGCCCCCTGTTATGTGATACACCGTCATATATAAAAGATACGAAAGATTTCCTAAAAGCCTTAAACGGTTTCGATTGGCAGGACAGCTTCTCCCTAGCCTCAATAGACGTAGAAAGCCTCTACGCCCGGATTCCACAAGATCTGGGAATAGAGGCTATTCAAGAAGTTCTGAAAAGTACCCCCACGGATGAAAACACCATTTCTTTCATCTGCAAGGGCCTTGCATTTATTTTGAGGAATAACACATTCAAATTTGATAACACCTGGTACAGACAGGTGGAAGGTACAGCCATGGGTACTCTTGTTTCATGTACCCTGGCTAACCTCTTCCTGTCTGTATTTGAGGAAAGGTACATATATTCTTCAAAAAATCCATATTTGAAACATATGAAATTCTACGTCAGATTCGTGGATGACATGTTCGTGGTGTGGGATGGGGACCAGGCCTCTTTCACCCAGTTTGTGGAGTACCTGGAACAATCCAACACCATGAACATGAAGTTCACTCACCAATTCGGAGGATCGGATTTGACGTTTCTTGATGTGAACTTAAAAGTGATCGCGGGAAGTTTACACACAGAGGTTCACCGTAAACCATCTTCCTCTAATGCCCTGCTACACTTCAACAGTGCCCATCCACCGTATATAAAGAAAGCTTTACCCTATAGTCAATTCTTGAGGGTTAAAAGAATAAACAGTAGTGCCGTAGGTTTTCAAAAACAGTCCCAAGAACTCTATAAAAGATTCATAAATAGAGGTTACCCCCACTCTATTTTAAATACAGCATTAGAACAGGCAAAAGAAGAAAACGTGAATAAAACAAAGCAAAGGACAAAAAAAGATTAAAAATTCGTTTTTTGTTTCAAATACGGACCAATGGACACACAAATCAGAACTGCAATCAGAAAAAACTGTCAGATTCTTTGTCAGGACCCTGTCCTAAAAGAAATGACAGAAAGGGGTCCGTTATTTGCCTGCCGCCGTAGCAGAAATATAGGAGATTCCTTAGTCCGTAATCGGGTGGTCTCCCCTCAAAATAATTGGTTACAAACTGCGGCCCCCAAAGGCAACTTTAGATGCGGACATTGCAACTTTTGTTGTTATCATCTAACAGGTACCTCTTTAAAAATCGGCCCAATAATGCACACAGTACGAGATTTTATCTCTTGTAGAACAACACATGTGGTATACGTTTTGTATTGCCCATGTGGGTTTTTTTACATTGGCAAGACAATTCGGCCACTGTTTGTGCGTTTTAGAGAACATCTAAATTCAATACGCACAGGAAAAGGAGTCCCTCGTTTAATAAAACATATAAAAGAGCACCATGATGGTAACGATCAGGCACTACGGTTTGCAGGAATAGAAAAAGTCTCCTTGCCGCAAGACGGCGGTGACTTACATCGTATGTTGCTGCGTAATGAAGCTAGGTGGATTTTGCATGCAGACGCATCCGGACCAATAGGGTTCAATGAAAAAATAGATATGTCTGTCTTTTTGTAAAAAAGTTCCTGTTTAAATGTGATTCATACTTCTTGTGGTTATATTGGTCCTATTTGTTGTTGTTTTTAATCTTTTAAATGTCATTTCACTGTTATACTCACTTTTTTCCGGACTGTGGCTAATTATCCACCAAGACGAGGAAGGTGTGAGGAGGGGCCAGAGACTCTTGTAGTTCAAAAGGCCGGGCTTCCTCCCCCCTCGTCATTGGACCTGTCGAAGTGCTGTATAGCACAAAACAGCTGTCGTCCTGCGTGTGTTCACCACCCTCCCTGCATCACGTAACTATGTGTAAATAAATCGCTGAAGTTCACCACCGGTGAGTGCGCTCTCATTTTTTTTCCTTTTGGATACTTCTATATGAACTGTTTTTTTCTGAAGCAGCACCCTGGTGGAATGCTCATGGCGATTGATGTTTTTTCTTGACAAAAGGCATATACGGTACATTGCATACACCCCTGAGTCACAAGGGTCTAACTAATTACGGCAGTGCGGGTGTTATATTTCTTCAGTTCAGAGCCATATTTATGCCGATGGTCAAAAAGACCTATCCCAAAATGCCTATACTGATTCCTACCTTGGGACTAATATCATATGTTATGACTAGATAAAGCTTGTGAAGTTAAGTTGTTCATTAAGATCTCCAGGATTCAGACTTTCCGAACAGAATACCCACCTACTCTCCCTCTGAATAATCTTTTTGTCCCAATCCCCCTTCTGGATGTATGGAGTACTACTTCTATGGCACGTAATGTGATAGAATCAAGGCTGCCGCCATGTTGTAAATTGACATGTTGTGCCAGAGGTGTACCTCTCTTTTGTCTGATGTCTCCCAAGTGTTCACCGATTCACTCAGTGTGTCTGGGATGCAGTTACTGACAGCTCGGCCATCAAATCTGGTATGGGGGTGTGCTGAAGCTGTCAGTACTTTGATTGACTGCTTGGCCATCCAAACTGGTGCAGGGGGTGCTGAGCAGTCAGTATGTTGATTGACAGCTCGACTATCCAATCTGAGACTGGGAGATGTCAGCTGTCACCAAATATTCATTATTCCATGTGATTGCCATGCTACTTAACTGAACTGTGTATCACAGACCTCTGACAGACGTACATTCAGCTTGTGAGGTTTGTGCTCTTGTGCCTTGAGTTCTGTATGCTTGATCTTTTGTTGCATGACCTATTACTTCGTTCTGACCATCTGTCTGTATAACCCTTTCAGCTCTGATCCATTATCCTCCTGATACTGTGACATGGGAACATTACCTGACCATGCTTTGTGTCTTCCTTCTGTTTATGATGCACCCTCCTGTTTTCTGACCTTGGACTACTACACCATTCTGACTCACGGCTTGGCCATGAGAAGTGACTAGCATCACACCTTGGAAGTTTTACAATTGGCGAAGTGTTTATTTTTATAGACCTATTTGTCACTGTGGTTCTAAACGTATCTGCTGTCAAGCAATGTGCCCTCCTTTTTTTGGGGGGCCAAATGGCTATGTATTGGATGGTCCTTAACTTCTGTATGTGACTGATGGGAATAGGGAAATCCATTTAACAATATCTGGGTCCGTTTTTTGGGTCTATCTTTTGGATGCCCCAATACTTTCTCAGGATGCTCATGACTTTGGCCTGTTAATCATCATAAGTTCCTATAAATCTTGTTATTGGGTTTGTTTCAATTTTCTAAGATGGAATCAGTGGGGGAGGGATACTAGACTATATAGGCTATATGTGGGAGAGTGGGGACTAGGCTATATAGGATATATATGTGGGGGAGGGGGGACTAGTCTATAATGGCTATATTTCAGAGGGAGAACTAGGTTATATAGGCTATATGTGGGGGACGAGGAAATAGGCTACATGTGGGAAAGGGGGGGGGCTAGGCTATGTATGTTATAAGTCGGAATGGATTAGGCTATATGTGGAAGAGTGGGAACTAGGCTATATAGGCTATATGTGGGGAGGGGGACTAGGGTACATGTGGGGGAAGGGGACTAGGCTATATACAGTATTCTATATGTGGGGGAAGGGAGACTAGGCTATATAGGCTACATGTGGGGAAGAGGGACTAGGTCATGTAGGCTATATGTGGGAGAGTGGGGACTAAGCTATATAGGCTATATGTGGGAGAAGGGGACTAGGCTTCATAAGGAGAGAGGATCCTGCCCACGAGGGCTCACAATCTACAAGGGATGGGTAAGAATACAGTAGGCCAGGGTAGAGCTGGGCATGCAGTGGTTTGGTCGATTGGTGGTTACAGCAGGTTGTAGGCTTGTTGGAAGAGGTACGTCTTCAGGTTCTTCTTGAAGATTTCCACGGTAGGCGAGAGTCTGATGTGTTGGGTAGAGAGTTCCAGAATATGGGGTATGCGCAGAGAAATCTTGTATGCGATTGTTGGAAGAGGAGATAAGAGGGGAGTATAGAAGGAGATCTTGTGAGGATCGGAGGTTGTGTGTAGGTAAGTACCGGGAGACGAGGTCACAGATGTATGGAGGACACAGATTGCGGATGGTTTTGTATGTCATGGTTAGGGTTTTGAACTGGAGTCGTTGGGTAATGGGGATCCAGTGCAGGGAGTGACAGAGGGGAGAGGCTGGGGAATAGTGGGGGGGACAGGTGGATTAGTCGGGCAGCAGAGTTTAGAATAGATTGGAGGGCTGTGAGAGTGTTAGAGGGGAGGCCACAGAGCAGGAGGTTGCAGTAGTCAAGGCGGGCGATGATGAGGGCATGGACTAGGGTTTTTTCAGATTCTTGGTTTAGGAATGTATGGGTTCGGGATATATTTTTGAGTTGAAGTAGGCAGGAAGTGGAAAGGGCTTGGATATGTGGTTTGAAGGAGAGATCAGTGTCAAGGATTACCCCAAGGCAACAGGCTTGTGGGATTGGGGAGAGTGAGCAGCCATTTACTTTAATAGATAGGTCTGTTGGGGGAGTCAAATGAGGTGGGGGAAAGATTATGAATTCTGTTTTGTCCATATTAAGTTTTAGAAATCTAGTGGAGAAGAAGGATGAAATAGCAGACAGACATTGTGGGATTCTGGTTAGTAGGGTGGTGATATTTGGGCCACAGATGATACTGAAAGCCATGGGACTCTATGAGCTGTCCGAGGCCAAAGGAATAGATGGAGAATAGCAGAGGCCCTAGGACTGAACCTTGTGGGACGCCAACAGATAGGGGGTGAGGTGAGGAGGTGGTGTGTGGGTGGGAGACGCTGAATGTCCAGTCTGTTAGGTACGACGAAATCCAAAATAGGGCCAAGTCAGTGATGCCAAGAGATGAGAGGGTCCTATATGTGGGAGAGTGGGAACTAGGCTATATATGGAAGAGTGGGGACAAGGCTACATAGACTATATGTGGGAGAGGGGGGACTAGACTATATATGCTATATGTGGGAGAGAGATACTTTTTTTAAGAGACCAAAGCTTCATGGAAAGGGGGTTCAGGCAAACACAGCCAAAAAATTCAACATACAATAATTTACTCCACAAAAGTGGAGCCAGTCACTAATTGTATTGAATTTATTGTGGTGGTGCATGTAAGCTGAAAACTGACCAAATTAATTAAGGCCACATGCACAAATTGAGCATTTGGTGAGGTTTTTTTACCTCAGTAGTTTTAAGCCAAAACCAGGTGTGAGTGAAAATACAGAAGTGGTGACATGTTTCTATTATACTTTTCATCTGTCTGTTCCACTTCTGGTTTTGGCTTACAATTCAAATACTGGGGTAAAAAACTCACCAAATACTTAATGTGGACATATGGCCTAAGAGGTTTTACACACTGTATTGTGCCTCAAGCACATGTGCATGAAGCTGGAGTAGGAACAGGTAAAATGTCTATGCAGAGAAGCAGTAGGGTTGGCCCCGTGGAATCATTTCCTGTGGGCCCTAGGTACTCCATTCCAACACTGACTGCACAGAACCACTGCTCTTGTCCTATATACTGGGCACAATTCTTAGTATCTGTATTATTCTGTGTATATGCTGAACAGTACCACTTCTCCATGTGAAGTCCTGAATGACCGTATACCGCTTGATCAGGCTAACCACCTGATCTAAGTTGACTGGTTCCCCTTGCCCCACCCAAAGCTGTATGGTTGCTGGCAGAGCTTTCACAAGCTGGTCAACAGCCACCCTCTGTACCATCTGGGTTGGGGTCAAGGTCTCAGGCTGGAGCCAGTTTTATACCAGGTGCAATAAGTTAAACGCCTAAAATGCCTGAAAACTAGCTGGTCGAGCTTGCACAAACTTCCACTGATAAACCTTCTGCAACCATACATAGGTGTAGACCCACAAGCAAGCAAGGATCTCACCTTTGAGGCATACAGAGTGTCCTCAACCTTACTTTTTCTTACACTACTGTCCACTACAAAGTGTAGCTGGAACTGTATATAAACTAGATAAACTGTATATGACCTTTGCACCTCTCACCTTCCTAGATTTTTCTAATCTGTGGCATTAACCCATTAATGTGTGAAGTGATGTATCATATTCTTAAAGTAACATATACAATAATACAATGCTCAGCAATTAGCCATGTTTAAATCAATACACATCTTTGCAGGAAAAAGTGCAACAGTTTAAAGAATAAGGGCTCAATGTAGCAGCAAGAACATTCTCAAAATATTACAAGCATTGTGCAGTCTAGGGTCCATGCTGTCATAATTCCCAGAGTTTGGTGGTGTGAGCAGGCAGTCACGTGACCACATGTATACAATTTGCAGGATCCAGATGAGACTAGTTGGCATGTTTTGGAGATGCATTTCTTCAGCAGGGACAGGGAAGTTTTTCAAAGTTGATGAGAACATTGGTGGAGCTAAATACAGAAGGAAAACCTGTTAGAGGCTGCAAAAGACTTGAGACTGGAGTGTAGGTTCACCTTTCAGCAGGACAACAACCCTAAACATACTGCCAAAGCTACAATGGAATGGTTTAGGTCAAAGCATATTCATGTGTGTGAATGACCCAGTCAAAGTTCAGACCTAAATCCCATTGAGAATATGTGTCAAGACTTGACAATTGCTGTTCACAGATGCTCTCCATCCAATCTCAGTAAGCTAAAGCTAGTTTGCAAAACAAAATGAGCGGAAATCGTCGTCTCTCCTTATTCGGCAAGCTATAGCGCTTATCGAAGAAACTGCAGCGGGAACCTGGATACATGGAGCGCTCCTGATAATCTGGTGTCCGGCGCCGCAGCTGCATGTGTTGCGGCTGTGTGACTGTCATAACACACAGGCTCTCCATGCATGTGCTCTGACTTTACTTCTATTCAGCACAGCGAACTACACTACTCTCCAAAGATTAAATAAATTGATCACAAAGTAGTAAACGACTAAATCTGTCCTTTGCAAGCAATTGGCGCTGTTTCAAATTCTGCTGACCGTCAGAAAATTAGTCCAAGAAAAAGTAAAGTTGAACGGCACATCCAAAAAATAGCTAAAATCTTTAAATTTGATTCCATAAATATCAAACAATTAATTAAAATCCACATTTTGGTGATAGAAAATGTATGCTGCATTCACTCCATGTCTAAGGGCGCACACATTGCCAGAAACACATCAGAGTGTTTTTCTATCACCAACATGTACATGTTAATAATAAAATTTGAAGATTTTATCTATTTTTTGGATGTTTCTTTCAACTTTACTTTTTCTTACACTACTCTCCACTACAAAATGTGGCTGGAACTGTATATAAACTAGATAAAACTGTATATAATCTTTGCACCTCTCACCTTCCTAGATTTTTCTACATAGTTAATTCGTGGCATTAACCCGTTAACTTGTGAAGTGCTGTATCTTCTTCTTTAAAGTAACATACGCAATAATACAATGCGCGGCAATTATCCGTGTATAAATCAATACAGATCTTTGCAGAAAAAAGGGCAACGGTTTAAAAAATAAGGGCTCAATGTAGCAGTAAGAGCATTCTCGAAATATTACAAGCATTGTTCAGTCTAGGGACCATGCTGTCATAATTCCCCTTGTTTGTGGTGTGAGCGGGCAGTCACGTGACCATATGTATGTAATTTGCAGGATCCGGATGAGACTAGTTGGCATATAACCACAAGCATGCAAATAGCATACATGCAGATTGCCTGCTCACATCAGCAAAACCGGGGAATCATGACAGTGTGTGGCCTACATGCCGTCAAGATTCAGCAGACTGCTATCACATAGAATGACTGTAGACACTTGCCCCAAAGCTGGACAATCCCTTTAATATAATCCCCAACTTTGGGGTATTACATAAGTGGTGATGATAAATTTAAAACAGGAAAAATAACCAAAATTACCAGGTACATCATGTAGCAGAGCAAGAAGGTACGAAGGCACAAGTGCAGATATAAATGGAAAGACAACCTTCCAAATCATCAAAGGAATCATCAAACATCAAAGGAATGCTCGTCAAGACAAGGTTCACCTTCATTCAAAAGCATTGTAAGTCAAGATGCTACCAGAGAGCAGCAGAACAAGACTTCAAACCAGAAAGTGATCATTACATCTGTATTTGCAGATGAAAATGCGCGCGTCTCCTGCCTCCCGTGACGTCACGGCTTGTGATTGGTCGCGTCGCCCATGTGACCGCGACGCGACCAATCACAAATCCGGAACGTAATTTTAAAATACTGAATGCCTAGAAGGACCTGAAAATTACATCACGGCTTGCTGTGATTGGTCGCGTCGCGGCCACATGGGCGGCACGCGACCAATCAGAAGCCGTGACGTCACGGAAGGAAGGAAAAGCGCGCATTTTAAGCAAACAACGCTGCCGGTTCCCTCGGAGAGGTGAGTATAGCAATATTTTTTATTTTAATTCTTTATTTTACACATTAATATGGTTCCCAGGGCCTGAAGGAGAGTTTCCTCTCCTTCAGACCCTGGGAACCATCAGGGATACCATCCGATACTTGAGTCCCATTGACTTGTATTGGTATCGGGTATCGGTATCGGATTGGATCCGATACTTTGCCGGTATCGGCCGATACTTTCCGATACCGATACTTTCAAGTATCGGACGGTATCGCTCAACACTACTTATGATGAAGTGTGATCGCAACCTGGGGTCCACCGTGCAGAGATGGAAAACTGCAGCTAGTATGAACAATGTCGGAACACACAGTGAGCGATAGTTAGCTCGCACCGAGGTAAATGTCACTCAGTGTATAGCATACAAGACTGTGTCACTTGCACACAGTAACAGAAAAGATGCTCTGCAGTAGAGCTGTGTCACTCGCACACAGTTACAGAAAAGATGCTCTGCAGTAGAGCTGTGTCACTCGTGCACAGTAACAGAAAAGATGCTCTGCAGTAGAGCTGTGTCACTCGCACACAGTAATAGAAAAGATGCTCTGCAGTAGAGCTGTGTCACTCGCACACAGTAACAGAAAAGATGCTCTTCAGTAGAGCTGTGTCACTCGCACACAGTAACAGAAAAGATGCTCTGCAGTAGAGCTGTGTCACTCGTGCACAGTAATAGAAAAGATGCTCTTCAGTAGAGCTGTGTCACTCGCACACAGTAACAGAAAAGATGCTCTGCAGTAGAGCTGTGTCACTCGCACACAGTAACAGAAAAGATGCTCTGCAGTAGAGCTGTGTCACTCGCACATAGTAACAGAAAAGATGCTCTGCAGTAGAGCTGTGTCACTCGCACACAGTAACAGAAAAGATGCTCTGCAGTAGAGCTGTGTCACTCGCACACAGTAACAGAAAAGATGCTCTGCAGTAGAGCTGTGTCACTCGCACACAGTAATAGAAAAGATGCTCTGCAGTAGAGCTGTGTCACTCGCACACAGTAACAGAAAAGATGCTCTGCAGTAGAGCTGTGTCACTCGCACACAGTAATAGAAAAGATGCTCTGCAGTAGAGCTGTGTCACTCGCACACAGTAATAGAAAAGATGCTCTGCAGTAGAGCTGTGTCACTCGCACACAGTAACAGAGCAGGTATGGCGCTAAACACGATTCCTGTTAACCTCACAGGAAAACGCAACCCTCACAGGGGCAAGGAAACAAGTAATGGACACAATCACAGCGTGTGCGCACACACAAACTCCTCTCTGGAGGTGCCAGAATTCTAAAGGCTATACGCCTGTCCTGAGCACACAAACAAGTCCACACTACCGTTATGTTCCACACACACATATGATATAAATGATCTTAGTGCGCCAGCGTGTGCTGTGGAAAACCTTTTATATGTTCCTATTCAAGTCCAGTCAGACAGGACCTTGCTCGTGGACCAATCCAGAACTGCCACGTCCGAGCAGCTGATGACCAACCATCAATGAGAGGTCGCCACCTCACGAGCATGCTCAGTAGGGTGATTTCTAGACTTAGCCTCTGGAACGCCTGCTCCCGCTGCCTATTGCTAGTTACTATAGCTTTGGCTGGAGAACCAGCAGTAACCAAGCGAACAGCATGATTCTGGGCAAGATGCGGAGACCGACATCTTTGCTGAGCAGCTCCCACTGTGGCTGAAGCAGAATGGGAGACTGCAGAGGCAGACAAGGCTGGGGATCTACCCTGTGCAGAGGGAGAATTCTGGCGCCTTATACACCATATGTTCCTCTGGTCAGGAGATCGAAGAAATTGCAAAAAAAAAAATGTATGTAAAGTGAACCCTGTGGAATTTAACCTCTGTTTGTCCAGGCTGACCATACAGGGGCATGCAAATGTTTGGGCTCCTCTGCTGAAAATTACTATTATTGTGAACAGTAGGGTTGAGTGACTTTTACTTTTTTAGGAGGCCGACCGAAACACGAAACCCAATACAAGTCAATGGGGATTTTTTGTTCTCTCTCTCTCTCTCTCTCTCTCTCTCTCTCTCTCTCTCTCCCTCTCTCTCTCTCTCTCTCTCCTCGGACAGTGTAAATTGCTATATTTCTCGGACTGTGTAAATCGCTACATCCTAAATGGTAAGATGGCGTTTATACCACCACCCCCTGTGACGCCGCAGAAAGCAAGACGAGACCTATGTCATCACGCTGCCACACTCGTTCATTGGCTGAAAAAATGGCGGTTAAAGCGTCATACGAAACGCGACTTTGGCGCGAAGATCGCCGACCGCATGGCCGATCCCACACTGGGATCGGCTCGGGTTTCACAAAACCTGACTTTGCCGAAAGTCGGCGACTTATGAAATTGACCGATCCGTTTCGCTCAACCCTAGTGAACAGTTAAGCAAGTTAAAGATGAAAGGATCTCTAAAAGGGCTAAAGTTAAAGATGACACATTTCCTTCGTATTTTAGGTAAATATATATATATTTTTCCTCCCAGTTTTATATCATCACCAAGGTGCAATAATTAATTTATGTAACAATGTATAAGAAATAAACCCTAATAGTGATAGACTCTAAAGTCAGCTCTAAGCGGGGCTGTTTTCCCCTTAAAATGTTGGGTCCCATTATTCTGTAAGGACCTCAAGTACTTTGATGGACCAGTCTGATGCAGCAAATAGGTTTCTTGAAATGTGCGTCTAACCAGGTAACTGCAAGCATTGAGATCAGCCAGCAGATGGCAGCATTGGCAAATTAAATGCTAAATGTACGCTATAAAGAAAATTCCCAAACTGCAGAAATCAACCATTTATCATGTGAAGTAAAAGCTTTGCAAACATACCGCAACACTTACTACACTGCCTATTAAATAAGAGTAATACCTGATCACTGGGCCCTGTTTGATTTATGGTAAGCGGCACCGGTTCAATAGTCTATCATTGCTGAACCTCTGTTAATAATGAATTAAGTAGGAAACAGTTCTTTCAAATGACAAAGATAAAAAGGTTTTATAAATGTATCACTGGTCAGCAAAGTAAAACTATTGTAAATTTTACAGAGAGAAGGCTAAAATATTATTATAGTGATATTATCTGTGGCTAATGTGGGACACCTGAGACAATCATCCTACTGAAGAGCACCAGCCCCCTTGTCCCCCCGATATGTGGTATAGCTCTTTAGTTTATCCTTAAAAAAATAATTTATTAATGATTATATATTCCCTGGACACTTTTCATATTTAGCTGGGCATGCTATCACAGAGTGCAGAAATTATCTATGTGAATAGCAGTATTGGGACACCTACATGAGCTTTTCTGATACCCCAGTCTACATTCATGGGCATTAATATAGAGATGATCCCATTTTGCAGTTTCAACTATAGTGGCATGTAAAAGCTTGGGCACCCCTGGTCAAAATTACTGTACTTGTGAACAATTAGGCAAGTTGAAGTTGAAATGATCTCTAAAAGATCTGAAGTTAAAGATAAGATATTTCCTTTGTATTTTAGACAAAAAAAGAAAAAAATGATTTTTTTTTTACATTTTAAAAATTACAAAAAAGAAAATGACCATGCAAAAGTTTGGGCACCCATGGAGATTTGTGTGTGCCAACAACTTTGACCAAGGTTTGTAAAAAAATGTAAATGTAACATCAAAATCTAACACTCTACAGTACATATGATTTTCTGATGGCAACTTTCAGAGTTCTGTGGTTAATTTCTTCGCACAGAGAGGCGTACAAAGCTTTGCAGTCACTTATAGTGGTACATAGGATTACTGGTTACCAGCATACATGGCATATGGAACTTACCCGTGATCAGGAGAACAGTTCCAGAATACTCAGCAGTCTCTTGCTGGACCCAGAGGACTGTGTGCCATACAACAAATCCTCCAGTAGGTCAGCTTGTGCCCACTCTACTACCTCCTACAGAATTCTCCACCTAGGTGTTATTCTCAGGCTTACAATTCTCTTGTGTAGGTTCCCTTAGCATTTTCAAATTTCCTTGTGACAATTGGACTTAAATTCTTCATAAATATTTCTTCCGGATAATAATAAAACTTTATTTTTATATAGCGCTAACATATTCCGCAGCGCTTTACAGTTTGCACACATTATCATCGCTGTCCCCGATGGGGCTCACAATCTAAATTCCACATCAGTATGTCTTTGGAATGTGGGAGGAAACCCACGCAAATATGGGGAGAACATACAAACTCCTTGCAGATGTTGTCCTTGGTGGGATATGAAGTCTAGCGCTGCAAAACTTCAGTGCTAACCACTGAGCCACCGTGCTGCCCGGATCACCACAGCTGTGTACTGTACCTACAGTGTGTATACCACCAAAAGATGCATTAACACCTTAGGGCTGCGTGAAACCAAAGCATGATTGAATCTAGAGAATTTTGTAGTGATGAGCACCTCTAAAAGTATACCATATACTTAAATCTGAGCAACAGCACCGTTTAGAAATTGACTTGTACTGTATCTCTCTTAATCCCACTTCAGCTTTTCTGGGCACTGGGTGGAATTTGCACCATCCATACTTGCAGAAGTTGGTTTGACTTGTTTACTGCAGTGTCCCGCTGGTACAACCACCGGTAGATGCTCCTTCAGCCACATTGCTTTCTCAATCTACTTACTACCTTGGCCTTTGTTTAGGCAATGGGCCAACCATTCCTCAATACAACTCTGAACTTGCTGAAGGACTACTATAATGCTCCAGTCACAACACGTGGCCCCTGGCTTTCATACACAACACATACTCACCAGACTCTCTCCAGTGAACTCTTTGAGGATTTTTTGACTCCAGGTACCTACAATAGCTTCTCTTACTGTTGCACACAACATATACACAATGTCTAACATTCCTCAGGCTTCAGTCTCCTCTTGCCTTTACTCAAAGGTGTTGTCCACTACTAGGGCAATAGGACAGCCCCTTCTTAAACAAAATGTCCGATTAAATAGTAAAATCTATACTCGCCTCCCATGCCGGCTCCGTTCCAGCAGTCTCAGCACTCGCGGTCCTGGGGCTGTGATGCGGTGAAATGACAGGCAATGCCCGATGCCCAATCAGCGCTGGCGTCACTGTCTCTGCCTTCAGACAAACTCAACATGAAGAGGAAGTCCAGACTGCAGCTGATCCCTGGCTTCCTCTTCATGTTCAGTTTGTCCGAAGATGTGGACAGTGAGGCCAGCGCTGATTGGGAGCTGGGCGTCACGTGTCACAACAACGCATCACAGTCCCGGGGAGAGCAAGTGCCAACGCCGCGGGAATGACGCTGATGCTTTATTTTATCGAGGCATAACATTTAGTTTAAAAAGGTATAGTCTTAGTAGTGGACAATCCCTTTAAGGCCACCAGAACTTTCTCTGTGGGGTTATAAAACAGCACAGTGCAATACAGAAGTATAAAGTGAACAGTATGAATAGACAATGCTTCTTTATTGGCTGCATTTGTCTGCTTTGTTTAACAGCATATTTTATTACCTAATCTGATCTGTCATTCACCATGAGGCTATGCTTAAAAAGGATGGCACACAGAATCAGCTGTTAATATATGTATTTTTTTGCTTCTGAAAAAAAAATTGAAACACACATTTGCACTTGCCCTGACAGGGAGCATATAGGGTTTCTGGACAATATTGCAACTTGACAAATAAAAATAATGCTTACCACGTTGCTTAAATAAAATTGTTAAGAAAGAATCATATTACCTAGCGACATAATGCAGCATTAATTGAGATACGTACTGAACGCAGCAATGGATATACAGTACAGACCAAAAGTTTGGACACACCTTCTCATGTAAAGATTTTTCTGTATTTTCATGACAATGAAGATTGTACATTCACACTGAAGGCATCAAAACTATGAATAAACACGTGTGGAATTATAAAATTAACAAAAAAGGGTGAAACAACTGAAATTATGTCTTATATTCTAGGTTCTTCAAAGTAGCCACCTTTTGCTTTGATGACTGCTTTGCACACTCTTGCCATTCTCTTGATGACCTTCAAGAGGTAGTCAACTGAAATAATCTTCCAACAATCTTGAAGGAGTTCCCAGAGATGCTTAGCACTTGTTGGCCCTTTTGCCTTCACTCTGCGGTCCAGCTCACCCCAAACCATCTCGATTGGGTTCAGGTCTGGTGACTGTGGAGGCCAGGTCTTCTGGCGTAGCACCCCATCACTCTCCTTCTTGGTCAAATAGCCCTTACACAGCCTGGAGGTGTGTTTGGGGTCATTGTCCTGTTGAAAAATAAATGATGGTCAACTAAACGCAAACCGGATGGAACAGTGTGGCGCCCCAGGGTCCTGGTCGTCACAGTAGCATTGCTTTCCTCAAGGGGAGAGTGATGTTACGTTTGGAAGGATATCTTTTATCAGGTAACCACGATGCATACAACATGTTCACACTCCAGGCCACAAGGGGGAGCTTTTGATCCTATTTACTAGGTGACTCCCCTATATGTATTATAATTTGGAGGGAAAGGGAGTTTTCAGTTTAGATTAGACTGTGAGAGGAGAGAGGAGACCGACCTAGAGAGTCAGAAGGTCTGAAGAGGCCGTGTAGTCGGAAGTACTACAGCTCCTGGAAAGAGACATACAGAAAGCCAAACATTGTTCAGAGAGCATGCAGGAGAGCAAAGCACTGGAGAGTAACATCAGGGGAGACCAGCTAAGAGAAGGCTGCCTCCCTCTGAGGTGCAGATAACCGGTAGCCGGACCACCGAGGTTGTAAGGAACTCTACGACTTACATCAGAGACCAGCAGGACAGCTGAACTGCAAGTTACCTGTCCGTCTTAATACCCAGGAGGCACGGTGAAACCGATAGAGCCCGGGGCGTGCTAGAGTTCCTGTAAAAAGGCTCAAGTCACCAATCATACGGGTTATGTCCTATCCTATATGGGGGACACAGAGGAATGCTGTGAGGACCTTATGTGAAGCCATAGGCAGTAAGGGACTACAACACCACCGCTCTAGAGGAAGGCTTTTAACTCCACCTGGTAAAGGGGACTCTGGATTCACTTCCAAGCCGGCAGGACCTTGCCTGCCCTGTGATCCGGTACCCTGGACTGTAGCGGCCTGAAGTCTTCAGTAAACCAGGTAAAGAGACTGCAAACCTGTGTCCTCGTTCTTTACTGCACCATTCTCCATCTACCCTCGGGAGCCCTGGGGATATACTTCACCTGTGGGAAGTTATACCATCTAGCTGCCATAACATCACCCCAGAGGACCCCTTAAAGCAGCATCAGTCCACACTGACCGAATACCACAGGGGGCGTCACGAACATAAACTCTATTCACCAAATCCCTTTAAAGACTTTCCCCTTTTACATGGGCGCCCAGGGCCACGGACCAGGTCGCAGCCACCGTGACATCCCCCTGTGAACACCAGACCTGATACTGGGTTTCCCACAGCCCTGGTGGGCGACTCAATAGCATGCCACTGCAAGGTGCTGTGGTAACCATGCTGGTTCAGTATGCCTTCAATTTTGAATAAATCCCCAACAGTGTCACCAGCAAAGCACCCCCACACCATCACACCTCCTCCTCCATGCTTAACGGTGGGAACCAGGCATATAGAGTCCATCCGTTCACCTTTTCTGCGTCGCACAAAGACACGGTGGTTGGAACCAAAGATCTCAAACTTGGACTCATCAGACCAAAGCACAGATTTCCACTGGTCTAATGTCCATTCCTTGTGTTCTTTAGCCCAAACAAGTCTCTTCTGCTTGTTGCCTGTCCTTAGCAGTGGTTTCCTAGCAGCTATTTTACCATGAAGGCCTGCTGTACAAAGTCTCCTCTTAACAGTTGTTGTAGAGATGTGTCTGCTGCTAGAACTCTGTGTGGCATTGACCTGGTCTCTAAACTGAGCTGCTGTTAACCTGCGATTTCTGAGGCTGGTGACTCGGATAAACTTATCCTCAGAAGCAGAGGTGACTCTTGGTCTTACTTTCCTGGGGCGGTCCTCATGTGAGCCAGTTTCTTTGTAGCACTTGATGGTTTTTGCCACTGCACTTGGGGACACTTTCAAAGTTTTCCCAATTTTTCGGACTGACTGACCTTCATTTCATAAAGTAATGATGGCCACTCATTTTTCTTTACTTAGCTGCTTTTTTCTTGCCATAAAACAAATTCTAAGTCTATTCAGTAGGACTATCAGCTGTGTATCCACCAGACTTCTGCACAACACAACTGATGGTCCCAACCCCATTTAGAAGATAAGAAATTCCACTTATTAAACCTGACAGGGCACACCTGTGAAGTGAAAACCATTCCCGGTGACTACCTCTTGAAGCTCATCAAGAGAATGCCAAGAGTGTGCAAAGCAGTCATCAAAGCAAAAGGTGGCTACTTTGAAGAACCTAGAATATAAGACATATTTTCAGTTGTTTCACACTTTTTTGTTAATTATATAATTCCACATGTGTTAATTCATAGTTTTGATGCCTTCAGTGTGAATGTACAATTTTCATAGTCATGAAAATACATAAAAATCTTTAACCCCTTCCCGACATCGGACGTACTATACCGTCCGATGTCGGGTCCCCTGCTTTGATGTGCGCTCCGGCGGTGAGCGCACATCAAAGTCGCAACATGTCAGCTGTTTTTTACAGCTGACATGTGCGCGCAATAGCGGCGGGTGAAATCGCGATCACCCGCCGCTATTAACTAGTTAAATGCCGCTGTCAAACTCAGACAGCGGCATTTAACTACCGCATCCGGCCGGGCGGCCGGAAATGAGCGCATCGCCGACCCCCGTCACATGATCGGGGGTCGGCGATGCTTGTATATTGTAACCATAGAGGTCCTTGAGACCTCTATGGTTACTGATCGCTGGTGGCTGTGAGCGCCCCCCTGTGGTCGGCGCTCACAGCACACCTGCATTTTAGCTACATAACAGCGATCTGATGATCGCTGTTATGTAGCAGAGCCGATCGGGCTGTGCCTGCTTCTAGCCTCCCATGGAGGCTATAGAAGCATGGTAAAAGTTAAAAAAAAAAGTAAAAAAAAATGTGAAAAAAATAAAAAAAATATAAAAGTTTAAATCACCCCCCTTTCGCCCCAATCAAAATAAATCAATAAAAAAATAATCAAACCTACACATATTTGGTATCGCCGCGTTCAGAATCGCCTGATCTATCAATAAAAAAAACCTGATCGCAAAACGGCGTAACGAGAAAAAAAATCGAAACGCCAGAATTACTTTTTTTGGTCGCCGCGATTTGCATTAAAATGCAATAACGGGCGATCAAAAGAACGCATCTGCACCGAATTGGTATCATTAAAAACGCCGTCTCAGCACGCAAAAAATAAGCCCTCAACCGACCCCAGATCATGAAAAATGGAGACGCTACGAGTATCGGAAAATGGCGCAATTTTATTTATTATTTTTTTTGCAAAGTTTGGAATTTTTTTCCACCACTTAGGTGAAAAATAACCTAGTCATGTTAGGTGTCTATGAACTCGTACTGACCTGGAGAATCATAATGGCAGGTCAGTTTTAGCATTTAGTGAACCTAGCAAAAAAAACAAACAAAAAACAAGTGTGGGATTGCACTTTTTTTGCAATTTCACCGCACTTGGAATTTTTTTCCCGTTTTCTAGTACATGCCATGGTAAAACCAATGGTGTAATTCAAAAGTACAACTCGTCCCGCAAAAAATAAGCCCTCACATGGCCAAAT
The DNA here is from genome assembly GCF_051348905.1 of Ranitomeya variabilis. Taxonomy (NCBI): domain Eukaryota; kingdom Metazoa; phylum Chordata; class Amphibia; order Anura; family Dendrobatidae; genus Ranitomeya; species Ranitomeya variabilis. The sequence goes on from NC_135232.1 coordinate 151,869,548, forward strand.
TGACGGAAAAATAAAAAAGTTATGGCTCTGGGAAGGAGGGGAGTGAAAAACGAAAACGGAAAAACGAAAAATCCCACGGTCATGAAGGGGTTAAATGAGAAGGTGTGTCCAAACTTTTGCTCTGTACTGTACATCTAACCATAGAAGGTGGCATAATAAATCTCCTGAGAAGTGAGTGATATATAACTACTGCTGAAAAGGATGAATGGTGGACCATTTGGAAAAATGTGAAAGCCAAAGAACAATCATCGAACATGTGATCAAGAAAGGAAAATTGGGACAATAATCATAAGGACAAAATACCTTTATTAATGAGAGTGGTAGGAGGTAGCACCACATACAAAGAGGTGCTCGCACAAATTAATGAAAAAGATGATTATGCACAAGAATAAAAATGTATTAAAAACCCAAATGCAAGATAATAGATTTAAGAATGTATATAGGCATCAATATATAGCATGGAATAGTAGTTTACAAATTCAGTGTATATGCTTATTGTCCCAATTGTCCTTACTTGATCATATGTTCAGTGTTCTTATTTAGTTTTCGTAATGCAGCAAATTACACAGACATTCAAAGGAACCTCAACACGCTTTTCACTTCTACACTACCTTCATAAGGACAAAGCTGATGTTTGAGTAAGTAAGTGTCAAGGTTCCCTTGGTTTCTCTGTTCATTTTGCTAGTCTTAATGCAAAGCTGGTATACAAGTGAAATGTCCGTATGAATATATGAAGAAACCATAAACACAGCAGTGTATATACCACATACATAAATACATATCATCAGAGAATACAAGGATGGACACTGATAGAAGAGGGCCCCTGTGAAAGATGGGACCTTTGCAGCTCATTAGTACACAATAAAGCACCAGTTTACTGTATGTGTCTATGAGAGAAGCTGCTTTCGAGGTGAAGTTGGCCCTATTACTTATTGGGCACCTGCGCAGCTGCACTGATTGCACCAATGTTTTGTTCACTCCTGAGTGGGTATACTGTAAAAATATGGGTCATGCACATACTGCACATATATAAACATACTACACATAACCTGCATTATATATAGAGAGTTGGTACGGAAAGTATTCAGACCCCTTTACATTTTTCACTCTTTGTTTCATTGCAGCCATTTTGTAAATACAAAAAAGTTAATTTTTTCTCAGTAATGTACACTCTACACCCCATCTTAACAGAAAAAAAACTGAAATGTAGACATTTTTGCTAATTTAATAAAAAAGAAAACTGAAATATCACATGGTCATAAGTATTTATTTTGCCGCCTCATCACTATCAAAGCTACCGCCTCACCAACACCGGAGCTCCTGCAACCCCCAACCTACTGTCTCCTTCCCCATAATCCTGTAGAATGTAAGCCCGCAAGGGCAGGGTCCTCGCCCCTCTGTATCAGTCCGTTATTGTTAGTTTGTTTACTGTAAGTGATATCTGTAACTTGTATGTAACCCCTTCTCATGTACAGCACCATGGAATCAATGGTGCTATATAAATAAATAATAATAATATTTATACCCTTTGCTCAGACACTTATATTTAAGTCACATGTTGTCCATTTCCTTGTGATCCTCCTTGAGATGGTTCTGCTCCTTCATTGGTGTCCAGCTGTGTTTAATTAAACTGATAGGACTTGATTTGAGAAGACACACACCTGTCTATATAAGACCTCACAGCTCACAGTACATGTCAGACCAAATGAGAATCATGAGGTCAAAGGAACTGGCCAAGGAGGTCAGAGACAGAATTGTGGCAAAGCACAGATCTCGCAAAGGTTACAACAGAATTTCTGCAGTACTCAAGGTTCTTAAGAGCACAGTGGCCTCCAAAATCCTTAAATGGAAGAAGTTTGGGACCACCAGAAGTCTTCCTAGACCTGACCGTCCAGCCAAACTGAGCAATCGTGGGAGAAGAGCCTTTGTGAGAGAGGTAAAGTAGAACCCCAAGTTCACTGTGGCTGAGCTCCAGTGATGCTGTAGGGAGATGTGAGAAAGTTCTACAAAGTCAGCTATCACTGCAGCCTTCCACCAGTCCCTTTTATTCCTCAGGTGCAACCAAGACAACATTTTTTTTCAAGACAGGGCCTTAGTCTATACACAGCCACTGGTTAGAATAGTGGGCCGCATTTGGGCCCTGCACCACAATGTATGTGTGAGCCAAAGATCCGCTGGAGGAGGAGTCTCCGCTATTTCTCCTACTCCGTGCCCCCTCCAGCGGCAGTCCCATGGCTCCCAGAACTTCCGAATCTGGTGATTCATTTGTGCCCGCCACATTCTGTCCAGGCGCCGCTTCTTCTCGTTGATCACTCCCCGGATCCACCGGACCTCTTCAGGAGAACGCACCTGGGTCTTCTCCAGGTTTGCTTCGGAAGAAACAGCAGGAGTCGGTAAAGATGGTGGGGCCGAGGGAGGTGAGGGGATAGGAGTTGGTGTGGCAGTCTGGGCGGACACAGGTTCCCTATTCACCGCCACTGCATCCAGTGATGATCTTTCCACGTGGCCACAGGAGTCGGTAACCACGGTTGTGATGACCCCTTATCAGGACAGTTTCCAAGGACTTATGGGCTTCTTCCGGATCTAGGTTTGGTTTCACCAGTCCCGCGATATCCTCATCCTCGACAGCCTGCTTTTCTGTCTGTCGGAAAGGGCCTCCCACTTGCGCATCTACCAGGCTCCGAAGGACAGGGCCGTCTCCGCCCGGGCCCCAGATCGCTTCCAATCCTGGCATCCGATGCCACCACATACAGAAATGTATGTGCCATAAGTGAAAACCTGATGAAGGCAGACGCCGAAATGCGCGTCGGGGCAGGGCGCATCCTGGGGACTCCTATCATACCACAGCAGGTAAATACCGGGTGGCTACTTCTTTGACTCGTTTATGCTGGTAGCACTTGTATCACAAACATTTCCTTATTATGTATTAAACCCCTCAATCACTGGTTTAGCCACCTCTCTTATTATGCATTTGCACTTTATAATTTTTATCTTGGTATTTTACCTGGAATATTGTTTACTCTGCTGATTGCTGTTTTCACTTATGGCACATACATTTCTGTACCATTGCGTTTATATCAATTGTTGACATGATTTTTCCTGGTGCCACTTTTTTACTATCTTTTATGTCCCTGGTGTAGTGCTCCCTTTTGATATTTTGTTCCCCACTCTACCTCACGTTGTTATATTCCCTTAATAAATATTGTAAACTATTTAATCATTGGACATTGTTTCGGTTTTTCTTCGTTTATCACTCAAAATGTAATAAGGTGTCATGGGGTGGTAGTCGTGGGCATTTCTACTCAGTCACAGTCAGTGAGCACCCCGTCCCCTTGCACATGAAATGACAGGTGAAGTCCCAGTCTTGCGGTACAGTCAGTTACGTTCATCACACGCTCACTTCAGCTGCTTTGGATCAGCATTCAGGAAAACACCAAAGGTCAGAGTTCTGTTCCAATGGGAAACCTTTACTGTAAACAACACAATGTTTCCTGCTCTGTACCTGCATCTTCTGGAGGCTGCTCAGTGTCAATGGCTCCCATCCAGATTTGGGAACCACACCAGTCCTTTTATAGACATTCCCACAGTACCAGGGCTCATCCACACTGCCCAACAGTCGATGGGAGCTTGTATCCCCTTGACCAGGGTACCCTCTGTTCCTGGACGTGGAGAGCATCTTGCTCTGGGCAAGCCTGCCCGGGCTCTGCTCTCGGAGCAGGAAGTGCTTTCTCTATAAGCCTGCTGTACAACCTCTCTGCTAAACTCCTCCCAGCAAATTAACTAATTCTATCCCTGAGCTAGACATATACAAAGGCAGTCACATTATATATTAATACATTGCACATTAACACATGACACAACAGCATAAAACATTGTTGAGCCATTAGGGTGCCGCAGAGGACACACCTGCTTGGTATATAGGACAGAGGAGGCAATTAAGGGTCGCCGCCACCTCCTTACATCTGTACGAGTAGTGTGCCAAAAAAAATAATTCTACATTGCAGCAATGTCTTTGCCATTTTTGGTCCAAAAAATGTATTCTACTCTGCAGGCTTCTGTAATAATTATAGGGGATAACTCAGAAGACTCTTTGTGTGGAACAAGACAACTACAGGACACAGTTTTATAAGTGGTAAAGTCTATATTATCACATGGTGATTCAAACAGGTGCAGAGAGAAACTCAAGTCCACAACACTTGGTGTAAATATTAAATGCAGCTTAGCAGTCTATAGGAGACTTCAGAGGAAAATGCAATCACGCAGAAAGTCTATGAAGCACAATTATTCTTGAGGATACTTGACACGAATAAATCCTTGTCTTAGTCCAAACACAGATAGATATGCTTATAAGGCAGTTCAAATCATATCTTAGCTAAACCAGGGAGGCCTGGTTAATAGTCTCGGATTTTTGCAGAGCAGAAACAGCTTACATATCCAGCAAATGCAGATGGAAGTAAACACGAGCAGCAGATGAAGGAGGATTACTGGAAACTGGTGTATGCAGCAGGAAATCAGAGCAGAGTATCAGGATCACCACACAGGTTCACAGGAGCATGTATTTAGCCAGGGAGTAATCAGAGGTCAGGAGCTGGATGCAAGGCAGAATACTCTAGCACCGACTGAAGGCTGGGGTGGAGTTTTATAGCAGGAAGACACAGTGCACATGAGACCAAAGACGCCATCTTGGAAAAGGGCAGTAATGCACAAAAGGTAAAAAATGTTCAGAGTCCTGACATTACTCCCTCCTTAGAAGCGGCCTCAGGACGATCCTGGACCTGGTTTCTCAGGGAATCTCTGATGAAAATGAGAAATCTTCTGTTGGGCATTGATGTTTTCCACAGGTTCCCAAGAGTCTTCCTCAGGGGGATATCCCTGCCATCTTATAAGATATTGGAGCCGATTCCTGCAAATCCTGGAATTAATAATTTCCTCCACCACAAATTGTTCTTGCCCATCAATCACCACAGGCTGCGGAGGTGGCACAACACACCCCTGGAAGGTATTAGGAGATACACGCTTTAGTAAAGATACATGAAAAACTGGGTGTACCTTCATAGTCCTAGGCAGCTTCAGCCAGCAGGCCACAGAGCTCACAATACCATTGATCTTGAAAGGGCCAATGAATTTCTGTCCAAGTTTTTGTGAAGGAACGTTTAACTTCAGATTCTTAGTTGCTAACCACACGGAATCTCCTACCTTGAACATGGGTGCAGGTTTACGGAATCTATCAGCCGATCTCTTATAACGTTCTTGAGCTGTGGTCAGGGATTCCTTCAGAACCTCCAGATTTTGTCTCATCGCAGTCAGCCTTTCCTCCACTGCCGGAACCGGAGAATTAATTGGAGACCTAGGTAAAATACACAGATGATAACCCAGATTGGCAAAGAAAGGTGTAAATTTAGTGGAGGCGCTCTGAGAATTATTATATGAAAATTCGGCTAACAGCAGCAACTCCAACCAATCATCCTGGAGATGGCTGACATAGCATCTTAGATATTGTTCCAGTGTCTGGTTGGTACGCTCAGTCTGACCATTTGTCTGGGGATGGAGAGTGGAAGAGAGACAGACATTAATATTGAGTGCAGAGCAAAACCCCTTCCAGAATCTTGAAGTGAACTGTACTCCATGGTCAGAGATGATCTCATCCGGAACCCCATGCAACCGAAAGACATTCTGTATAACCAAGTTCACTGTATCTTTAGCTGAGGGGAGGCCAGTGCATTTAACAAAATGAGCAGCTTTAGTCAGGCGATCAACTACCACCATGATTGTATTCATGCCCCCCGATGTAGGCAGCTCCGCAATAAAGTCCATTGATATAGACCCCCAAGGGCGGGACGGAACAGGTAATGGTTGTAGAAGACTCGTAGGTGCCACATGAGGAGTCTTGTAACGGGCACATACCTCGCAAGAGAGAACATAGTCCTTGGTATCCTTCAGGCAAGTTGGCCACCAGAAGAATCGGCTCAGGAACTCTTGTGTCTTCTGTACCCCCCTGTGACCAGCCAACTTGGAGTCATGTACCAACTTGAGGATCTGCAGACTGACGACCTCAGGGACGTAGATACCTCGATCTCTGAACCACATGCCACCCTTAAAGGCGAGATTAATATCCACAGGTGGGTTGGCCAGAAATACATCACTGTCATAGGCCTCCCTGCACTCCTTCCACAAGTGCTGATCGTGGATAACTCCAATGAAATTGGCATCAGATAGAATGGTCTTGGATGGGGCTCCAGGTACGGAATCCGCAGCATGGATTCGGGATAAAGCATCAGCCTTCCCATTACGAGAACCTGGACAGTACGAGATAACAATGTTAAATTGATTTAAAAATAAGTTCCAACGAGCCTGACGAAGAGAAAGACATCTAGCGGATCTAAGGAACTCTAAATTGCGATGGTCAGTTAGCACTATGATCTGTTGTGCAGCTCCTTGCAGATGATGCCTCCATTCTTTGAAAGCCGCAATAATAGCCAGCAATTCCTTGTCTCCCACATCGTAATTCTTCTCTGCTGAGGTTAGTCTACGGGAAAAGAAAGCACAAGGATGTAGCAGACCCTTCTCTCCAGTTCTTTGGGAGAGAATAGCCCCCAAAGCATTATCAGAAGTGTCCACCTCCACAATGAATGAAAGTGTTGGATCTGGGTGCATCAACAGCGGTGCTGATGTGAAACAGATCTTAAGCCGATCAAAAGCTTCTTGAGCCTGTGATGACCACTTAAAGGGCTTTTCCTTCTTTGTCAAGGAAGTAATGGGACGGACAATATCAGAAAAATTTCGAATGAAGCGTCTGTAGAAATTTTTAAAACCAATAAAACGTTGGACCTCCTTAACGTTCGTGGGTACCGGCCAGTCAAGGATAGCCTGAATCTTACCAGATTCCATGTTCAGCCCCTGGGAAGAGATGATATAACCTAAGAACTGTATCTCAGAATGATGAAACCCGCATTTCTCCGGCTTGATATACAGATGGTTCTCTTTCAAACGTCTTAAAACAGCTTTGACATGTTCTTCATGTTCCTGTAGAGAGTCAGAAAAGATTAGAGTATCGTCCAAATAGATCACCACAAACTGGTCCAACACATCTCTGAAAATGTCATTAGCAAGGTGTTGAAACATTGCAGGGGCATTACAAAGCCCGAAGGGCATCACAAGATATTCAAAGTGTCCATACCGACATCGAATGCTGTCTTCCACTCATCCCCTGAATGAATACGCACCAAATTATAAGCCCCACGAAGATCCAGTTTAGAAAACACCTTAGCATGGTGGACTCTTTCCAGTAATTTGGGAATCCGAGGCAAAGGGTAACGGTTTCGTACGGTTACCTTATTGAGTTCCCGATAGTCAACACAGGGTCTCAGGGTCCCATCCTTCTTTTTTACAAAAAATCTAGGTGCCCCTGCTGGTGAGGAAGAAGGACGTATGAAGCCTTTGGCCACATTTTCATCAATATACTCCTTTAAGGCTTGAAGCTCAGGTGCCGCCAAAGGGTATACGTTACCAAAAGGAATAGCTGCCCCAGGAAGCAGCTCAATGGGACAGTCATAATGCCTGTGTGGAGGAAGCGGATCTGGATTCTTCTTGTCACAGATGTCATAGAACTCTTTATATGCTGGAGGTAAAGAAAATACCTGTACATGTGGTTCCGTAGCCGTGGACTCAGGGACAGCTTCTGTTAACGCTGAGTTGCTCCTTGTTGGAAAGATAATCTCCTTGGTCTCCCAGCTGATAATTGGGTTCTAAGAACGCAACCAAGGAATGCCTAAAATCACAGGAAAATGAGGAGAAGAAATTAGCAAGAAAGAAAGTTGCTCCTGATGATTAGGCTCCAACAAAAGTTCAAGGGGTACGGTCTCCTGATCCACAGGCCCAGAGATTAAAGGTGACCCATCCACTGTTTCCATGGTAATTGGAGAGGCTCTTTGCTGAATTTCAATACCATGTTCCTTGGCAAATGCGATATCCATGAAATTGCCACCTGCACCTGAGTCAATCATAGCTGCACTGGAAATCCACTGTCCTGAACACAGTCTCTTAATAGGAAGAGAACAGTGAGAGTTCTTCTCCTTCAGCTCCTTGGGGGGTGAAGTCATAGAAAGTGAATGGAATACAGCGTTTAAAGGCAGCCTACATTCAGAGATGTCAGATTCATCATCACAGTTGTCATACTCCCCTACTGCTGCTAGCACTTTGTTAGGCCGTCTAGGACACTTAGGACAATTGATCAAGAAGTGGTCAGACTAGCCGCAGTAGAAACATAGACTTTCACGAAGGAGATGCTCCCGGCGCTCATTGATCTCACGCCTCTGAACGGAATCAATTTGCATGGGCACCTCCTCCACCTCCCAAGAGGTTTTACCTGCAGGCTGTTTGGAAGGAAGGGAAAAGTTAGAAATATGGTTATATGCAGCAAATTTCTCCTGCCTACGCTCAGTAAGGCGAATGTCTATGCGCACACAATGCTGTATAAATGTCTCTAGCTCTTGTGGTGACTCAGAGCGAGCTAGTTCATCTTTAATAATACTAGACAGACCCCTTTTAAAAATAGGCAATTGTGCATAACTGTCCCAATTGGTATCTACCGCTAATCTCCTGAATTCAGTGGCATACTCAATAACAGAACGTTTAGCCTGGCGTAAAGACAACAAAGCAGATTCAGCGGTTGCACGGCGATTAGGGTCATCAAACATTAATGACATAGTGGCCAAGAAATCATCCAAGTTATTTAACCGTGGGTCACGAGACTCAATCATTGGATTCACCCAGGCGAGCGCTCGTGATGTCAGTAGCATTGTTACACACAATGCTTTGAATCTATCAGTAGGAAAACGGTCAGCATGCACATCAAAATATAGCATACATTGATTCACAAAGCCACGAAATTTGTCGCGATCACCATAAAATCTGAATGGGGGCAACTTAGGTGGGCTAGCTGGTGGCGGTTGCCTAGAGGGTAAAGTCACTTGTGCAGATATTTGCGTGCTTATGTCCTGAAAAGCCCGTCCATACTGGGACTCTATGCCAGCAAGTTTGTTTTCCTGGGCTGCCATGCGGTTGCTTAAGTCCTGCAAAGTTTGTCCAAACACTTGTTGATTGTGTTCAAAGCTTCCAAACTTCTTTTGTAGACCTTCCACATCTTTCTGCAGTGATCTAATTATGGAAAACACCTGCTCTAATCTGCTTTCTGCAGTCATTGTTCCAGCAGTCTCCTTTTTTTTATGGCTAGAATATCCTGTAATAAATAATTATAGGGGATAACTCAGGGGACTCTTTGTGTGGAACAAGACAACTACAGGACACAGTTTTATAAGTGGTAAAGTCTATATTATCACACGGTGATTCAAACAGGTGCAGAGAGAAACTCAAGTCCACAACACTTGGTGTAAATATTAAACGCAGCTTAGCAGTCTATAGGAAACTTCAGAGGAAAATGCAATCACGCAGAAAGTCTATGAAGCACAATTATTCTTGAGGATACTTGACACGAATAAATCCTTGTCTTAGGGTACCGTTACACTAAACGATTTACCAATGATCACGACCAGCGATGCGATCGTTGGTAAGTCGTTGTGTGGTTGCTGGGGAGCTGTCACACAGACAGCTCTCTCCAGCGACCAACGATCAGGGGAACGACTTCGGCATCGTTGAAACTGTCTTCAAAGATGCCGAAGTCCCCCTGCAGCACCCGGGTAACCAGGGTAAACATCGGGTTACTAAGCGCAGGGCCGCGCTTAGTAACCCGATATTTACCCTGGTTACCATTGTAAAAGTAAAAAAAACCACTACATACTCACCTTCTGATGTCTGTCACGTCCCCCGGCGTCCACAGGGTTACGTGCTGCTGCTGAGAGCTTCCTGCACTGACTGAATGTGTCAGCGCCGGCAGCAGTGGAGACATCACCGCTGTGCTCTGCTTTACGGCCGGCCGGCGCTGACACATTCAGTGCAGGGAAGCCGCCGGCGGGGGACGTGACAGACATCAGAAGGTGAGTATGTAGTGTTTTTTTTTACTTTTACAATGGTAACCAGGGTAAATATTGGGTTACTAAGCACGGCCCTGCGCTTAGTAACCCGATGTTTACCCTGGTTACAAGTGAACACATCGCTGGATCGGTGTCACACGCACCGATCCAGCGATGACAGCGGGTGATCAGCGACGAAATAAAGTTCTGGACTTCTAGCTCCGACCAGCGATATCACAGCGGGATCCAGATCGCTGCTGCGTGTCAAACACAACGAGATCGCTATCCAGGATGCTGCAACGTCACGGATCGTCGTCGTTCTCGCTGCAAAGTCGCTTAGTGTGACGGTACCTTTAGTCCAGGCACAGATAGATATGCTTATAAGGCAGTTCAAATCATATCTTAGCTCAACCAGGGAGGCCTGGTTAATAGTCTCAGGTTTTTGCGGAGCAGAAACAGCTTACATGTCCAGCAAATGCAGATGGAAGTAAACACGAGCAGCAGATGAAGGAGGATTACTGGAAACTGGTGTATGCAGCAGGAACTCAGATCAGAGTAGCAGGATCACCACACAGGTTCTCAGGAGCCGGTATATAGCCAGGGAGTAATCAGAGGTCAGGATCTGCAATGCAAGGCAGAATACTCTAGCACAGACTGAAGGCTGGGTGGAGTTTTATAGCAGGAAGACACAGTGCACATGAGACCAAAGACGCCATCTAGGAAAAGGGCAGTAATGCACAAAAGGTAAAAAATGTTCAGAGTCCTGACACCTTCTTTTTCTCTTTAGTGGCCCAAAAATAATATTATTCTACCGCTGTGTCTATATGAGTAGTATGTCAAAAAATGATTCTTCTATACAGCTGTCTTTTTGTGAGTAGTGTGTCTAACAAATAATTCTACTATGCAGCCGTCATTTTGAGAGTAAAAAAAATAATTCTACTCTTTTGCTGCATCTGTACAAGTTGTGCCGGTGCCTAAAAAAGCTGTGCCTTTAAGCTTCTGTGTGTACTCTGCGACTCTGCCTCTGGGTGTACTGTGCCAAAAAGCATCTGTGTACTGTGCCAAAAAGCCTCTGGTAGTAATGTGCCAAAAAGCTTCTATGTGCACTGTGCCAAAAAGCCTCTGTGTGTACTGTGTCAAAAATGCCTCTGTGTGTACTCTGCAATCCTGCCTCTGGGAGTAATGGGCCAAAAAGCCTCTTTGTGTACTCAGCCAAAAAGCCTTCTGGGAGTACGGTATCAAAAAGGCTCTGTGTTTACTGTCCCGAAAAGCTTCTGGGAGTACTGTGCCAAAAGGTCTCTGGAAGTACTGTGCCAAAAAAGCCTATTTTATTACCTAATCTGATCTGTCATTCACCATCAGGCTATGCTTCAAAAGGATGGCACACAGAATCAGCAGTTAGTATACGTATATATGTATTTTTTTGCTTTTGCAAAAAATGGAAACACACATTTGCACTTGCCCTGGCAGGGAGCATAGAGGGTTTCTGGACAATATTGCAACATGACAAATAAAAATAATGGTTACCTCGTTGCTTAAATGAAATTGTTAAGAAAGAATCATATTACCTAGCGACATAATGCAGCATTAATTGAGACACGTACTGAAGGCAGCAATGGATATACACCTAACCATAGAAGGTGGTATAATAAATCTCTTGAGAAGTGAGTGATATATACAGTATCTGCTGAAAAGGATGAATGGTGGACCATTCATAAAATTGTGAAACCACAAGAATGAGCACCGAACATATGATCAAGAAAGAAAAATTGGGACAATAATTATAAGGATAAAATACCTTTATTAATGAGAGTGGTAAGAGGTAGCACCACATACAAAGAGGTGCTCGCACAAATTAATGAAAAAGAAACGTGATTATGCACAGCAATAAAATATCAATATAGCATGGAATAGTAGTTTACAAATTCAGTGTATATACTTATTGTCCCAATTTTCCTTACTTGATGATATGTTCAATGCTCTTATTTAGTTTTCGCAATGCAGCATTAGCAAAATACACAGACATTCAAAGGAACCTCAACGCGCGTTTCACTTCTACACTAGCTTCATAAGGACAAAGCTGATGTACGAGTGAAATAAGCATCAAGGTTCCCTTGGTTTGTCTGTTCATTCTCCTAATCTTAATGCAAAGCAGGTATACAAGTGAAAAGTCCATTGAGTATATTTGTCTTTGTCTGTGTGTTCTTCTACCACTGTGCTCTGGGCCGATTCTAGGTCTTTAGCTGCTGAAATTGTCCTTAATTAGCCTAAATTTAACACCTTTATGGCTTGTAGGTATATACCTGCAATTAATAAAGCAATAGTCAACAAACTCAATGAACATATGAAGAAACCATAAATAAAGCAGGTAATATACCACATATATACAGTAAATACATACATATCATCAGTGAACACAGGGGCGGACACTGATAGAAGAGGGCCCCTGTGCAAGATGGGACCTTTGCAGCTCAATAGTACATAATAAAGCACCAGTTTACTGTATGTGTCTATGAGAGAAGCTGCTTTCGAGGTGGAGGTTGGCCCTATTACTTCTTGGGCACCTGCGCAGCTGCACTGATTGCACCAATGTTTTGTCCACTTCTGAGTGGGTATACTGTAAAAATATGGGTCATGCGCATACTGTACATATATAAACATACTATAGATTACACATAACCTGCACTATATATACAGTGGATACAGAAAGTATTCAGACTCCTTAAAATTTTTCTTTCTTTCATTGCAGCCAATAGGTAAATTCAAAAAAGTTCATTTTTTTTCTTATTAACCCCTTTACCCCCAAGGGTGGTTTGCACGTTAATGACCCGGCCAAATTTTACAATTCTGACCTCTGTCCCTTTATGAGGTTATAACTCTGGAACACTTCAATGGATCTTGATAATTCTGACAATGTTTTCTCGTGACATATTGTACGTCATGATAGTGGTAACATTTATTTGATATTACCTGCGTTTATTTGTGAAAAAACTGAAATTTGGCAAAAATGTTGCAATTTTCCAACTTTGAATTTTTATGCCCTTAACCCATTACTTGCCAAATTAGCAATTTTCATTTTTTTTGACAGATTTCTTGACAGATTTTTAATGATTTGGGTCCTAATGAATCAGAAACATAATTTGCAAAATTTGTACAAGTATGGATTTTCCAGAAAAGGGCATCCCAATATTCAATTAAAAATGACAATGAGATGATTTCCTATTTTGAAAACATTCATCTTACAAACACAACACAAAAAATTGGACCTAATTATAAAAATTAAAAAATCTTAGTTGCTAGAAGCTAAAGATTAGTCGTCTCAAAAAAAGGACATTGGTAGATAATGGGTTAAATGACAGAGATATGTCACACAAAATACTTAATAAGTAACATTTTCCACATGTCTACTTTACATCAGCACAATTTTGGAACCAACATTTTTTTTGTTAGGGAGTTATAAGGGTTAAAAGTTGACCAGCAATTTCTCATTTTTGCAACACCATTTTTTTTAGGGACCACATCTCATTTGAAGTCACTTTGAGGGGTCTATATGATAGAAAATACCCAAGTGTGACACGATTCTAAAAACTGCACTCCTCAAGTTGCTCAAAACCACATTCAAGAAGTTTATTAACCCTTCAGGTATTTCACAGGAATTTTTGGAATGTTTAAAAAAAATGAACGTTTAACTTTTTTCACAAAAAAATTACTTCAGCTCCAATTTGTTTTATTTTACCAAGGGTAACAGGGGAAATTGGACCCGAAAAGTTGTTGTACAATTTGTTATGAGTATGCTGATACCCCATATGTGGGAGTAAACCACTGTTTGGGCGCATGGCAGAGCTCGGAAGGGAAGGAGCGCCGTTTGACTTTTCAATGATAACTTGACTAGAATTGAGATGGGACGTCATGTCGCGTTTGGAGAGCCCCTGATGTGCCTAAACATTGAAACCCCCCACAAGTGGCACCATTTTGGAAAGTAGACCCCCTAAGGAACTTATCTAGATGTGTGGTGAGCACTTTGACCCACCAAGTGCTTTACAGAAGTTTATAATGTAGAGCCGTAAAAATAAAAAATCATATTTTTTCACAAAAATGATCTTTTCTCCCCCAATTTTTATTTTCCCAAGGGTAACAGGAGAAATTGGACCCCAAAAGTTGTTGTCCAATTTGTCCTTAGTATGCTGATACCCCATATGTAGGAAGGAACCACCGTTTGGGCGTATGGCAGAGCTCGGAAGGGAAGGAGCGCCGTTTGGAATGTAGACTTAGATGGAATGGTCTGTAGGCGTCACATTGCATTTGAAGAGCCCCTGATATACCTAAACATTATAAACCCCCACAAGTGACCCCATATTGGAAATTAGACCCCGCTGCCGGGGTCCCGCTGGAACGCTGCAATGATTTTTGATCACAGTATCCTGGGGGCTATTGTGCCGGGAGCGGTCCGGGACCACTCCTGGCACATAGTGCCGGATGTCAGCTGTGATAATTTGCTGACACCCGTCGGCGATCGGCTGCGCTCGCCCCCCCCCGTGAGCGCGGCTGATCGCATATGATGTACTATCCCGTCGAGGGTCAGATAGGCCCAGGTGACCTTGACGGGATAGTACGTCTAAGGTCAGAGAGGGGTTAATGTACACTCTACATCCCATCATGACTGTAAAAAAACAGAAATTTAGAAATGTTTGCAAATTTAATAAAAAGGAAAAACTGAAATATCACATGGTCATAAGTATTCAGACCCTTTGCTCAGCTCATTCTTGAATTTCTTTTGGGAGGCGTTTATAATATTTAAGTCACATGATGTACATTTCCTTGTGATCCTCCTTGAGATGGTTCTACTCCATTGGAGTCCACCTTTATGGCAGAGTCATCTGACGAAAGCCTCTCCTCAGTGCAGTACATATGAAAGCCCACATAGAATTTGCTAAAAAAACATATGAAGGACTCTCAGACTATGAGAAATAAGATTCTCTGGTCTGATGAGACAAAGATAGACCTTTTTGGTGATAATTCTAAGTGGTATGTGTGGAGAAAACCAGGCACTGCTCATCATCTGCCCAATACAATCCCAACAGTGAAACATGGTGGTGGCAGCATCATGCTATGGGGTCTGAATACTTTCCGTACCCACTGTACATATGTACACATGCAATACAAATACATATATGCACATTATATATCATGCAAATGCATACATACCCAGCAAAATTTCATATACTTGCATTACATTTATGGCACACATACTGTATATACCTTACTTATTGTGCAGTCGAGTCTGAACTTTATGGGGCAGATGAATATCCAGAAGAAAGCCCAGGCTTTATCCTCTTCAGCAGCAGTGCTACCACCCTTGTCCTCCTCCATTGCCAAGTATCCCGACTGCAGACAGGGCAGGATTTCAGCAGTCCAGTTAGATTTTTATTACAGAACAATGACAGGAAACTGTCATCTCGGAAAACACTGTTTATCTGCACAAATAGGGTTAATTTGTAGGTAAATATCATACTAATGCTACCTTAAAATGCAGCTATTGGGAGAACATGAGCTTATTTCCCCCCTGTTTCAAGTCATGGGGGTGTGCACGGAGAAGTTAAATTGACAGTACTGTTCACTGTACTGTAAGTTGTGGCTGAAAGGACAATTCGGTTCTTCAATTGACATCCCATTCTACAGCACATTTGTGATATCAAGCTTTCTACCTTGTTCACATGTCAGTATTTGGTCAGCATTTCCATCAGTGTTTATATGCCAAAACCAGGAGTGGAACTTACAGAGAAAGCCTCTAATTGAAAAATTGATGCCTGTTTTTTGGTTTGGAGACACTTCTGGTTTTGACATAGAACTACTGATCAAAAATTCTGATGTGTGAATAAAGTCTTATTAGGCCAGACAGTATTGTACCTGCAGATTAACCCTTTATCTGCAGGTAAATAGGACTTTCTGATGTTACATTTTATATTTAAGAAAGCCATGGGCAAGTTTTAAAGGTAGCAGCCACTGCCATCTGCCAATGAAGCTCTAAGGAAAATATTTCAGTCAGCAACTTTTAATATGATCATTCCTTAACTCTATATTTTGAGCAATGCGGCAACTTCTTTTATTTTTGATATTGCAATACTGAATTTTCAGTGCTACATTATGATGCTTGAGTTATTGAGTTATTCTTAAGTTTGAAAATTATTCTTGGGCGTAATTATTGTGGTGACCACTGTTTTTCTTTCCAAGGGATGAGAGAACCCAAACTGTAAAGTTTGGGGTTCCTACAGGACACCTATTGTCCAGTATTGTTAAGGGTTCGGATGCCTAGTAAAGTTTGTTGGAAGGGTGTATCACAGCCAATGAACCAGATTTTAGGCTGTGACTTCTTTCTGAGCCATCCCAGCAATACCAAGCATTGGCATGATTATGATTGGCTGGTGCACCACGTGACCCGGTCTGTATAAGGCTGGTTTCACACTTGGGTTTTGATCTGCAGCGTTTTAGCGCTAAAAAACACATGCGTTTTTTCCCCTATATTTAACATTAGAAAACGCATGCGTTTTTTGACGCGTGCGTTCATTTGCAGAAATGCAACCTGTAGTAATTTCTAGCGGCGTTTTTTTGCCGCAAAAAAATGCATGCATTTATTCGCGGCAAAAAAATGCATTGCTGTCTATGTAAACGCATGCGTTTTTAAGCACATGCATTTGCTTGCGTTAAAAACGCATGCGTTTTTTTAGAAAAACACAGGAAAACACAAGAAAAAACAAGAAAACCCTAACCCTAACCCTAAACACAAGAAAAAACAAGAAAACCCTAACCCTAACCCTAACCCTAAACACAAGAAAAAACAAGAAAACCCTAACCCTAACCCTAGGGTTACTAGGGATCCTAACCCTAACCCTAACCCTAAGGTTAGGATCCCTAGTAACCCTAGGGATCCTAACCCTAACCCTAGGGATCCTAACCCTAACCCTTAGTTAGGGTTAGGGGTAGGGTTAGGGGTAGGGTTAGGATCCCTAGGGTTACTAGGGATCCTAACCCTAACCCTAACCATTTCTGTTTTTAGTGGGTTTTCTAGTTGATTTTGATGATTGGCAGCTGTCACACACTTCTCAGCATGCGTTTAAAAAATGCAAACGCAGGAAAAAACGCATGTAAACGCCGCAAAACGACGCGTTTTTTTTCTGCATGCAAAAACGCATGCGTCTAAAAAACGTGGTGTTTTGCCGCGTTTACATGCGTTTTTTCACCACATGCGTTTTTTAAAAAAATGCTTCAGATCAAAACGCAAGTGTGAAACCAGCCTAAATGCTGGATCATGAGTGCCGCCGCCAATCTACTCTGATTAGTGTAGGGACGGGATACAGCTGGTGCGAGGGACAGAATTATACTGTACATTTTGCAAAAAAGCTGCTGTGTGTGCTATACACCCATATCTGCGGGAGTACTGTGAGAAAAAGCTGCTGTGTGAACTCTTCACTCATATCTGTGGGAGTACTGTGCCACAAAGCCTCTGTGTGTACTCTGGAATCCCACCTGTGGGAGTACTGTGTCTTTAAGCCTTTGTGTGTACTCTGCACCCACACCTGTGTAAGTACTGTGCCTTTAAGCCTTTGTGTGTACTGGGCATCCCTGCCTGTGGGAGTTCTGTGCCTTTAAACCTCTGTGTGTACTAGTGATGAGCACATTTGTTCGGGAAACGATCGCCAAACATAAATTTGTCACGAATATGGCACATTCGGATTCATGATCGGAAACCCGAGCAAAATTTTATAAAATCAGTAAAAATCGGTAACATTCAGTAAAAGTGCGGGAAAATATTTGCGTTGCCACAAAAATATTTTCAGCACTTTAGTAACGATAATGGTGGTGTATCATGAGCATTTGGCACGTGTTTGATAAGGGGAGGGGGTTTGCAGAGCTCAGAGGCACAGCGTTCTTGTAAACAGTCATTTTTTACCCCCTAACTTTATGTGTGCACATTGCGGCTAGCCAGTCAGGAAACACTCACAATGTTCTGACACTATGGCTTGTGTCATTGGCTGCTGAAATCAAATGTCCCTCTCCATATAAATAGCGGACATCTTGTTTTAGCGCCATTTTGACACTGATACAGCACAGAGAGGCTGCTTCTGATGCTGCCATTGTTAACAGCAAGATTTTAGCTAGTTAGTTAGCCAGTTGTATATCAGTCAGATAGTGTAGGTAGATAGTGTTCAGTGTGGCTGTAAAATTTACCTTCCGGAATTTTTTGGGGGCCATTACTGAGGTCCACAGACAAAGCCAACAGAGCACATGTCCTACAAGTGTGTTGTGCACTGCTTCTATTATGCTCCATGACAAGTATAGCATTCTTAATAATATTTTTTTCAGTAGCTAAATGTGAAAAAGCCTGCTGTATCCCACATTCTATCTAGTTAGATAGGTGGTTGTATACCAGTCAGATAGTGTAGTGAGCTAGAGAAAATGAGCCTCATTGTTACCCAGCCACCAACACAGCATGGGCTTGGACCTCATGGTAGAGCCCGACATACGAGTGCCTTCTTGCTGACCTATCTGCAACATAATTCCCGTATAGTTATGATTAGGAATAATGCTGACTACTTGATTGCCACTTTATTAGATCCATGTTATAAAACCAAATTTTGTCTGATGATTCCCACCCTAGAAAGGGACCTGCGAATGCTGTATTATCGAAACATTCTTTTACACAACCTTAAGAGAGCTTTTCCCCAAGACAGCAGTGAAGCACACAGTTTGCATCACAGCTGTAGACTTCCAACCTCCATCAATTCCTCAATGCCAAAACATTAGCAGCAGCAGTGGTGGAAGTGGAAGAAGCAATTTCTGTGAGTCCTTTGACACTTTTTAGACCAACTCATGCACCAGCACAACAGAGTCCAAGTCTTACACATGCTGAATGAATGGAGAGGATGGTGCAGGAGTATCTAGAACTAAATATCAATACCATCAGGCAGGGTTTGGACCCTATCACATTTTGGTCTTCCAAAATTGATGAGTGGCCTGAGCTTGCTTCACACACCTTGGAGGTTTTATCATGCCCGGCAGCCAGCGTTCTCTCAGAACGTGTCTTTAATGCTGCTGGTGGTGTCCTGATGGATATGCCCAGCTGGCTGTCCCCTGAAAATGTAGACGATTTAACTTTCATCAAGATGAACAAGTCATGGATCTCCAAGGACTTTTGCACTCCAATCGCAAACTGTACAGACTAGGTGATATTGCATTTTTTAGTGTGATGCATAATGTCACGTAACTGCACTCTGTGGGATCTTTAGTGTGGCTTCTGTGCCTGCTGTTGCTGCTGATGTTACAAATTTGTGGAAATGTGAACATTTATGGTTGGTCTACATTGCTGCTGCTGCTGTTGATGTTAACACAAATTTTTGGAAATGTGAACAGTCATGGTTGGTCTACACAGGGCTGGCTCCTGGTTTTTGGAGCCCTGGGTGAAAGAGTCTCAGTGGGCCCCCCCTTTAACACATACCCCGATTCATGATCGCATATAAACACAGCCATGTAGTATATAACACAGCCCACATAGTATATAGCACAGCCATGTAGCATATAACACAGCCATGTAGTATATAACAGCCCATGTAGCATATAACACAGCCACATAGTATATAGCACAGCCCACATAGCATATAACAGCCCTTATAGTATATAGCACAGCCACATATTGTATAACACAGCCCACGTAGTATATAGAACAGCCATGTAGTATATAGCACAGACCACGTAGCATATAACAGCCCATATAGTATATAGCACAGCCACATATTATATAACACAGCCCACGTAGTATATAGAACAGCCATGTAGTATATAGCACAGCCCACGTAGCATATAACAGCCCACGTAGTATATAACACGGCCCACATAGTATATAGAACAGCCATGTAGTATATAGAACAGCCATGTAGTACATAGCACAGACATGTAGTATACAGCACAGCCCCACTCCCCCAAAGAATGGCCCCAAAGTCCAATACTCACTGTTAGTTAAAAAAAAAAACTCCTCACCTCTCGACGTTCCCGCGCCGCGCTCTTTCCTCCCTGCTCCGGTCTCAGCGGCTGCCACTGCACTGCCTGACACACAGCGAGTGCGCGATGACGTCATCGCGCACCTGCAGTGGCAGTGTCAGAAGCAGAGTGGGGAATGATGAGAGAGGGAGCGTCAGGTGATGCTCTCTTTTCCATCATTTGCTTTGAACTTTACCGGCAAATGCCGGTAAAGTTCAAAGTGGTGGCGGGGGAGTTGGCGCTTGTCACAGGCGGCCCCCCGCCTCACAGGGGCCCCATAGCAGCTGCATGATGTGCCGCTAGCTGAGGGCCCCTGGGGGAGCAGGGGCCCTAGGCACTGGCAGCTGCCTGCCCCTAACGCCGGCCCTGAATGGGCCCCCCGTCTCACAAGGGCCCCGGCAATTGCCCGAGTACGCCGGGTGCTGATGCCGGCCCTGGGTCTACATCTGCTGGGTTAGCTGTACTGGAAGACGTCTTGGTCACAATTATATTATTTCTATTCTCGTGACAGTTATTCCACTTCGTTGGTGTCAGGCACTCATTTTTTAAAAGGTGAACACTCCTGGTTGAGTGTCCATCTGCTGGATTGGGTGTAGTGAAAGACCTGTCGATCCTTATTATACTATTTCTACTGTGGTGAAATTGATGCCACTTTCATGGTGTCTGCTAATAATTTTTTAAACGGTGAACCCTCTTTGTTGGGTGTCTATCTGCTGCATAGGGTGTAGTGGAAGACCTGTTGGTCTCTATTATATTATTTCTACTGTGGTGAAATTGATGCAACTTTGGTGGTGTCTGCCAATAATTTTTGGAAATGTACACAATCCTGGTTGGGTGTCCATCTGCTGCATTGGGTGTAGTGAAAGACCTGTCGGTCCTTATTATACTGTGATGAAATTGATGCCACTTCTGTGGTGTATGGCCCTCATTTCTTTAAATGTGAATACTCCTTGCTGGGTGTCCATCTGCTGCACTGGGTGTAGTAGAACAAGACCTGTCGGTCCCTATTATACTATTTCTACTGTGCTGAAATTGATGCCACCTTGGTGGTGTCTGCCAATAATTTTAGGAAATGTGAACACTGCTGGTTGGGTGTCTATATGCTGGATTGAGTGTAGTGAAATGGAGCACCCCTACTGTCGCAGGGCCGAGGGGTACCCGGTACCGGGCCTCTCTGTCTCAGTTCTGGGATTGTCACGGTGGCTAGACCCGGTCCGTGACCCTGCTGAGGGGCATCCAGTGAAAGTTGAGAGTGATGATGTGTGGTGCAGGGTGCGATGAATAACGAGGACACAAGGTTTCAGTCTCTTTACCTCTTTACTGAAGCTTTCGAGAAACTCAATCCAGAGCACTGTTAACAGGGCTGGCTGAGACCGGCCGGTCCAAAGGCACATCCGGAGTTCCCTTAGCAGGTGGGAATCAGTGTCTATCTTCTAGCGCTTGCATGTTGTAGTCCTTCCCTGCTGAGCACCCCGGGATAGTCCTCACAACTGATTCTGTCTCTCTGATGTTCGTTCTCTACGTCCCCCAGATGATATGGTTAGGACGCACCCGTATGACGGGGTAGGCCTGGAGTTCTTCCGGGACCCTAGAGTCGCCCCTCTCCCACAGCTGCCTCCGTTGTCTGCTTAGGTGTTTTAGGTGAGACAGCCCGCCTATAACTGACTGTCCTGCCGTGGTTTGAAGTAATGCTTAAAGTCTCTTACTTTCTCGGCGTTCCGGCCACCGTGACTTTGCGCTTCAGAAGGATGTTGCCTCGATATTACAGCACGACTCCTTCTGGTCCTTTCACCTCTGCGCTGTATTCCTGTTTCTCACTCCTTCACAATACCCCTCGCTTCTTGCCCTTTCCTAGGAGACTGCCGCTGTAAGCACAGGCACGGCTCCGTAACGTTCTTTCTAGGGCTTTCTTTAGGGCTCTGCCAGGATCCCACCTCTGACAGGTCCTCTCTCGAGTTCTTCCCAGCTCCTTTCTAACTTCCTGTCCAACCCCCAGTTTTACCCAAGTGTGGGGAGTGGTCTAATAGATAGAACCACCCCCCCTGGTGGCCGGAGTGTGAAGTGTATTGTGGGTGCGTGTTACCTGGTCAGGTGAACTCCTTTAGTGCAATCAGACGTACCATCACTCCCCTTAGTGGCGGAGCAACAGTACTGCAACGACCAGGACTCTGGGGCGCTGCACTCCCCCCTGGTTAAATCCAGTACTCCCGGACAGGGAAAAGAAAAACAACATTACATGTTAGCAGGAAACACACAAAACTTTGAAACACTATAAACAAGTAAATACTATGAACCAGTAACTATATAACAATGCTTCCCTTTATGGGAGGTGAGGACACTTGAACGTTACGCAAATCTTTGGTCATGCACAGTTTATGACTCCCAGTCCAGTGCTGGAAACAGCGGGGACCCCGGGTAAACAAAGGGGTCCCCTTTTGTAAGTTTTTGGAGCAATTCACTCCGTTGTCCATTTTTAAACCTGTAACAAAAGATATGCACACAAACATTTTCAACTAAATAGCAGCCCTCATTAATACCTCCAAGTTTTGTAGCGGAGTGGAGTTTGATTCTTGGTGCTGCGTGTCGATCTCCGCAGTGCAGGGGTTGCTATCGGCCTACCAGGGCCTGCTATGCTTGCTACCGCTGGTGTAGTGCACTGTCTTCTAGTTACACTTCTAGTGAGTCTGGGTAGCACTGGCAGGCTGGAGCTCTCAGGGCTGCTGCTACCAACAGTGGGTACGGCAGATTCGCCGATAGCAGAGGGAGGACTTGCCGGTTCAACGGTTGGCATGGCATCTTCAGGTAGGATCTGCTGAGATTGCGGGCCTGGATGATCTGGCACCACAATTAGTTCTGGTGGGATGGGTTGACGGAACGTTAGGACAGGTACCACGATGGCCTGATTTATCTGAGTCCAGGACTGGGGAAAATCTCCAAGAACAGTGTGTATCATCTTCTCCTCTTCTACAGGTGGGGAGGTTCCTGGAGACGTTTCCCTCTCTCTCAACTTATCAGGGCAAACTTTAAGGTGATCCCTGGATATCGCCGTCGAGGTCTCCCCTCCGTCCTTGCTGATGAGAAAGACCTTCGTGTTGTCGAAATCGGATGGCAGGATGGTATACGGTTCCGCTTCCCATTGGTCATCGAGTTTGTGTAGTCTCCTTTTTCATTTGAGTACTTGCTCACCAGGTGACAAGGGAATCGCAGGAGCATGCTGGTTGTAGTCTCTTTCTTGTTTCTGTCTGGCCTGAGCGAGACTTCTTTCCACGCATTCCTGTACTTGGCGGTACCTTTGCTGCCTCTCTGCATCCCAATCTGTATCCTGCGAGGTATCTTCGGGGGTTAGGACCCCCATGTCCAGATCAACGGGTAACTTGCTAGATCTCCCTCGCATCAGGTACGCTGGAGTGCCGTTGGTGGAATTCACTGGAATGTGATTGTACATGTCCACCAAGTCAGGCAACTTGGTTGGCCACAGGTTCCGTTCCTCTATGGGCAAGGTCTTCAGTAAGTCGATCACCACTTGGTTCATCTTTTCACACATCCCGTTGGTTTGGGGATGGTACGGTGTGGTTCTGATCTTCTTACACCCGTACAGATGGCAGAACTCTTGGAACACCTCTGCTTCGAATGCTGGCCCCTGATCGGTCAGTACCTTCTCCGGGTACCCATGAGGCCTACAAAAGTACTGCTGGAAGGCCTTGGCGGCCGTCCTGGCTGTTAGATCCTGGACAGGTACAACCACCAAAAATCTGGAGTAGTGATCTACGATGGTAAGAGCGTAGATATAGCCTGACCGGCTAGGCGTCAGCTTCACATGATCCAGCGCGACCAGTTCGAGCGGCTGTTTGGTGATGATGGGCTGCAAGGGGGCCCGTTGGCTGTCACGGTCCTTCCTGCGTAGGCTACATGGACCGCACTCCCGACACCATTTCTCAATGGCTCTCTTTATGCCAACCCAATAGAACCTCCCTCGGAGTAGCCTCTCCAGCTTCCTCCATCCGAAGTGTCCGGCTCCATCGTGGTAGGCTCCCAGAACCATGGGCGCATCTCACCTTGGCACCACTATCTGCCATACCAATTCATGAGTACGTGGGTCGATGCTCCTCCGGCACAGCTTACCATCGTGAATAAACAGTTTGCTTCTCCCCTTCCACAGCTGTCGTGCCTCCTGTGGATCATCTGGGCCAGGATGCAACCCTGCCTGCATCAAGAGCTCTTTCACCCGACGGACCACGGGGTCACTATCCTGGGTCTCCGCCCATCCTTGATGGGGCAGGGGAATCAGCGTGGCATCCTGTTGGTTCTTGTGCCTGTTCTTCACATGATGGGAGTACTGCGCGGCTTTGGGGCAATGGAATGCGGGCAGCTCCACCTCTTCAATTGCCTCCGGGTCCTCCCCTGTTTCTGGCAAATTGGGCATCCGGGACAAGGCATCGGCATTCGCATTCTTGCGTCCTGCCTGGTACTTGATGGTGAAGTCGTAGTTGGACAGCCGAGCCATTGACCCCTGTTCCAAGGCCCCGAGTTTGGCTGTATCCAAGTGCGTCAGCGGATTGTTATCCGTGAAGACGGTGAATTTCGCCGAGGCCAGGTAGTGTTTGAACCTCTCCGTCACTGCCCAGACGATGGCAAGGAACTCAAGTTTAAAGGAACTGTAGTTGTCAGGGTTCCTTTCTGTGGGACGAAGCTTCCTGCTGGCGTAAGCGATCACCCTCTCCTTGCCTTTCTAGACCTGGGACAGCACGGCCCCCAATCCTACATTGCTGGCATCCGTATACAGCACAAATGGTTGGTCGTATTCGGGGTAGGCCAGTACCTCTTCTCCCATCAGTGCCGACTTCAAGCACGTGAAGGATCCTTCCAGCCCCTCGTTCCAATCAAATGGGGCGTTCTTTCCCTTGGTCTTCTTTGATTGGCCCACCAACAGGTCTTGCAAGGGAGTGGCCTTCTTGGTGAAGTCCTTAATGAACCTTCGGTAGTAGCCTACCAGCCCGAGGAACTGCCGGACTTCGTGGAGGTTGCTGGGCTTCGGCCAGTCCTGGATCACCGTGACCTTGTCAGGATCTGGGGCCACTCCTTCAGCACTCACCACATGGCCCAGGTACTGCACTTTGGGTTTCAGCAGATGGCATTTGGATGGTTTCACCTTTAAGCCAAAGTTGGACAGGGCTTCAAACACCTCAGCCAGGTGCTTCAGATGGTCTTCGTAGGTCTTACAGAAGACAATGACATCATCCAAATACAGCAGTACGGTTTCAAAGTTCTTGTGCCCCAGACAGCACTCCATCATCCTCTGGAACGTCCCCGGGGCATTGCACAATCCGAAGGGCATGTAGTTGAATTCGCAGAGACCCATCGGTGTCGTGAAGGCCGTCTTCTCTTTGTCCGCCTCCGCCACAGGAACCTGCCAGTACCCACTGGTGAGATCTAAGGTAGAGAAATAGTTAGCAGATTTTAAGGCAGCCAGAGACTCCTCTATCCTGGGCAGTGGGTATGCGTCCTTATGTGTCATGCGATTCAATTGCCTGTAATCAACACACATCCTCTGTCACGGGGAGACTAGGTGGGTGAGAGCTAATAACCCAGGCCCCTGCAATTTCCCTCAGACTAGGGAAATGCTGACTGACCCTCTACCTGAAGTTTACACTGATGGTGTGCATGTCCAGGCCTCGAACCTCACCCTGCCTCCTGTTACAGACCTAAGCTGAACACCTTCGCCCTCCACCCAGTGAATGTAATACACCAATACCCACAGTTAGCACAGACAAGGATAAAGGAAAATATACACCACGCCGCAGTCACTCAGTAATACACTATAAATGTGCAGGGCAAAATAAACACAAATATAGGAAGGAGTAAATAAGACAAAGGAAAATACACCACCAGCAACGATTCTTCAACAACCAGCTCTCCACTCCAGACCGAGATAACAACGCAAGACAGAAGCTATAATCGGCGATGCCCAATGATCCTGGAGAACTATTTAAAGGCCATGGGCATGGCCCAGCTTCCAATCCGAGGATCAGGTAAATTAACCCTGGAACAGCTGGACAAAACCTAGCCGACGCCAATGAGCAAATAGTGGTCAAAAGCAAAATTACCGCTGTCTGTCGAACGACCTGGTCTGAACAGCGTCCGACATGACAGTACCCCACCTTCTACGAGGGACCCCAGGGCCCTCACGGCTTATAGGACCCGGCTTGTCTGGATGGCGACGATGAAAAAACCTGACCAGCCGATCTGCATGAATATCCGAGGCTGGTACCCAGGACCTCTCCTCAGGCCCATAACCACGCCAGTGTACCAAGTACTGTAAAGTACGACGCACTACACGAGAGTCAACCACCTTGGAGACTTCAAACTCCAAATTACCATCCACCAAGACTGGAGGTGGCATAGGCGCCACGTCCACAGAACCCACCACCTTCTTTAGAAGAGACCTGTGGAACACGTTGTGTATCTTTTACACTGTAGGGAGCTCAAATCGGTACGCTACTGGGTTAATGACGGCAGTGACCCTAAATGGACCAATAAACCGTGGACCCAATTTAAGGGATGGTATTTTGAGTCTTATGTTTTTTGTGGATAACCACACCCAGTCATCCACACTCAGGTCCGGACCTGGCACACGCCTACTGTCAGCCACACGTTTGTACCTAGCACCCACACTCAACAGGCGCTGTTTAACTCTCCTCCAGACTGATGATAATTGTGCTCCTAACTGATCCTCCTCCGGAACGCCGGAAGAGCCCCTCTGACTCAAGGTACAAAATTGAGGATGTAGCCCATAAACACAAAAAAACGGAGACTCCCCAGACGACTCCTGGCGGTGATTATTGATGGCAAACTCAGCCAAAGGAAGAAAGGTAGACCACTCCTCCTGGTTATCAGAGACAAAGCAGTGTAAGTACTGTTCCAAATTTTGGTTCATACGCTCAGTCTGACCATTTTACTGAGGATGGAACGCCGAAGAATGAGACAACTTGATCCCCAGCCGTGAGCAAAATGCTCTCCAAAATTTTGCCACAAACTGAGACCCCCTATCAGACACGATGTCAGACGGAACCCCATGAAGTCTGACCACCTCCTGCACAAATACCTGGGCCAGAGTCTTAGCGTTAGGCAACGAAGGCAAAGGCACAAAGTGCGACATTTTTGAAAACCGATCAACAATCACCAAGATGACCGTGTTCCCAGCTGATGAGGGCAAATCAGTGATGAAATCCATGGAGATTTCCGTCCATGGCTTACTAGGTACTTCAAGAGGAAGTAGAGTGCCGACAGGACGGGAGCGGGGCGTCTTAGCCCTAGCGCACGTGGTACAAGCTGACACGTATGAGACCACATCCTGTCGGATCTTGGGCCACCAAAACCGACATGACACCAACTGCAAGGTACCTCTAACCCCTGGGTGGCCAGCCAGGACAACATCATCATGCTCCGCCAAAACCTTTAGGCGGAGATGAAGCGGTACAAAAGATTTGTTGATGGGAAGCTCAGATGGTACCTCCTCCTGAGCCTCGGCAATCTCAGCCTCAACCTCGGTAGTGAGAGCCGAAACCACAACACCCTTTTGGAGGATGGGTACTGGATCCTCCCGAGGTTCACCCCCCCGGAAAACACCTGGACAGAGCATCCGCCTTAGTGTTTTTAGACCCCGGTCTGTAAGTGACAACAAAATTGAACCGCGTGAAAAACAATGCCCAGCGAGCCTGCCTGGGGGACAGACGCTTGGCTGACTCCAAATACAGCAGATTCTTATGATCGGTAAGAACAGTAACCTGATGTACCGACCCCTCCAAGAAGTGTCGCCATTCCTCAAAGGCCAACTTGATTGCCAACAACTCCCTGTTGCCGATATCGTAGTTACGTTCGGCGGACGACAGTTTCTTGGAGAAATAGGCGCACGGACGCAAACCACTCAAAGATGAGCCTTGAGATAGTACCCCCCCACACCAACCTCAGACGCATCGACTTCCACAACAAAGGGTTTTGATACGTCTGGCTGCACAAGAATGGGGGCTGAAACAAAACTGTTCTTAAGAAATTCAAATGCACGCACAGCAGCCTCAGGCCAAACGGAGAAATTGGTACCCTTTTTAGTCATGTCAGTTAGCGGTTTAGCAATGATGGAAAAATCCTTGATAAATTTCCTATAGTAGTTAGAAAACCCAAGGAACCGCTGAAGTGCTTTCAGGTTATCAGGCCGTTCCCAATGCAGCACCGCTTGCACCTTAGCGGCGTCCAATTTAAAACCAGAAGCAGACACAATATAACCCAAGAAAGGCAACTCTTGAACAGAAAATACACATTTCTCAAGTTTAGCATACAGCTTATTCTCTCTGAGAAGCTGTAACACCTGCCTGACATGATCTAAATGAGCATCACGGTCGCAAGAATATATGAGGATGTCATCTAGGTACACGATAACGTATTTCCCCAAAACATGCGAGAACACATCATTGATGAAATGTTGGAACACTGCAGGTGCGTTAGTCAACCCAAAAGGCATCACCAAATTTTCAAAATGACCCTCAGGGGTATTAAAAGCCGTCTTCCACTCATCACCTTGACGGACTCTTATGAGGTTGTACGCCACCTGAGGTCAAGCTTGGTAAACCACTTAGCACCCGCCACCTGGTTGAACAAATCTGGTATCAGTGGCATCGGGTATGGATCACGAACCGTAATCTGGTTCAACTCCCTGAAATCCAAACACGGGCGTAATCCGCCATCTTTCTTCTTCACGAAGAAGAACCCTGCTGCCACCGGTGAGGATGACGGCCTGATGTGCCCTTTGCTCAAGCTTTCAGCAATATAATCTTTTAACGCTTGTCTCTCCGGACCGGAGATGTTAAACATCCTTGCTTTAGGCAACTTGGCCCCTGGTTTAAACCTGATAGAACAGTCATAGGGACGATGTGGCGGCAACTCTGAGCAACCCTTTTCAGAGAACACATCCACCAAATCCAGAAGTGACTCCGGAACGCTTGAAGTCACCGCAGCCACACATGTAGCCAGGCAATTCTCCTGGCAGAACTCGCTCCACTGAATTATGTCCTGAGTTTTCCAGTCAATTACCGGGTTGTGCATGGACAACCAAGGAGAACCCAAAACCACCTGAGCAGGAAGATTCCTGAGCACCTTACATGTAACCCGCTCGGAATGTAGAACCCCAATGTGGAGTTTCACCTCAGCCACAAATTCAGTAATCTCCCCCTGAGAGAGAGGAGCTGCATTGATGGTGACCACACGGATAGGATGAGACAGTTTTTCAATCCTAAAACCTGCTGTGTGTGCAAACTCCTCATCAATGAGATTTGTGGCTGAACCACTATCCACAAAAACAGTAATTGGCAGCTCACTGCCAGCGATAAAAACCTTAGCAGGGAGTATGCATTGAGAAACCACCATGGAGGATATACATAAGCTCAGATTGGTCTCCTCCACACCATCTGAGCTTAGAAGTTTTCTGCCGTTGCGTTTTTCTTAGACAGCAGAGGACAGATGTTAATAAAATGACCAATTTTACCACAGTAAAACAGGCTCCCTGCTTCCTGATCTCTGGGGCTCGACGCTTTACATGTGACACCCCTGCGATTTGCATAGGCTCCGTGGGCTCACCTGCAGCAACCTCACGTGAACCCAAACCTTCAACGACAGGCGGTGTCTCATGCTCCCCCTGACGCAGACGGCGATCAATGCGGACAACCAGACTCATATCGAAATGTAGAGAAGCAGGAGTCTCGTACATCAGAAGGGCTTTTTTAACCCTTACAGAAACCCCATGAATAAACTGACTCCGCAATGCTGGATCATTCCATTGGGTATCGATCGCCCAGCGGCGGAATTCAGAACAGTAATCCTCTGCTACTCGCTCCCCCTGGCGAATGGAGCGTATCTCAGATTCTGCCAGAGCCATTCTGTCAGGTTCATCATAGATTTTCCCAAGAGAAGAAAAAAACTCTCCACAGAGTCAAATGCAGCAGAATCAGATGGCAAAGAAAACGCCCATGCTTGGGGATCCCCGCTTAACAATGACAACACCAGGCCCACACGCTGAGCCTCATTACCCGAGGAGATCGGGCGCATACGGAAATATAGTTTGCAAGCTTCACGAAAAGAAACAAATTTACTGCGTTCCCCAGCAAATTTTTCAGGCAAAGGAAATTTAGGCTCAGCAACTCTTTCTGTCGCTCTAGCTTGCACATTTGATACTGCTAGTCCCTGTTGCTGTACTGCCCCCCTCAACTCCGTGACCTGTAGGGACAGTGCCTCCAACTGGCGGGTTATGGAAGTCATGGGATCCATGACAAAACACAAAAAAAAGGAAACCCCTTTTTTTTGTTGCGCCGATTATAAAGTGACGGGGAGACTAGGTGGGTGAGAGCTAATAACCTGGGCCCCTGCAATTTCCCTCAGACTAGGGAAATGCTGACTGACCCTCTACCTGAAGTTTACACTGATGGTGTGCATGTCCAGGCCTCGAACCTCACCCTGCCTCCTGTTACAGCCCTAAGCTGAACACCTCCGCCCTCCACCCAGTGAATGTAATACACCAATACCCACAGTTAGCACAGACAAGGATAAAGGAAAATATACACCACGCCGCAGTCACTCAGGAATACACTATAAATGTGCAGGGCAAAATAAACACAAATATAGGAAGGAGTAAATAAGACGAAGGAAAATACACCACCAGCAACGATTCTCCAACAACCAGCTCTCCACTCCAGACCAAGATAACAACGCAAGACAGAAGCTATAATCGGCGACGCCCAATGATCCTGGAGAACTATTTAAAGGCCATGGGCATGGCTCAGCTTCCAATCCGAGGATCAGGTAAATTAACCCTGGAACAGCTGGACAAAACCTAGCCGACGCCAATGAGCAAATAATGGTCAAAAGCGGAATTATCGCTGTCTGTCGAACGACCTGGTCTGAACAGCGTCCGACATGACATCCTCATTGTGCCATCTTTCTTTTTAACAAGGACTAAGGGAGCTGCCCAGGGGCTACAACTGTCTCTCACCACCCCAGCCTCCTTCATTTCTCGTAACATGTCCTTGGCACACTGGTAATGAGCTGGGGGTACAGGGCAGTATCTCTCTTTTATGGGCCGATGATCTCCTGTGGGGATATGATGTTGGATCCCTTTCACCTGTCCAAAATCTAAGGGGTGTTTGCTAAATACCCGCTCGTACTCGTGGACCACCCTGTAGGCCCCCTGTTTCTGGTGGGATGGGGTAGAGTCAGTGCCCACATGCAATTCCCGACACCAATCTTTCGAGTGCCCTGCAGAACCATTGTCCTCTGCCAGGTTAGACGGGGTCAAGGGTCCAGGTGTCTGTATCACACTATTATTGACAGCGAACAGTTTGGCGAGCGTGGCATACTTGGTGAGATGGACCTCTTCCTCCCCACAATTAAGGACACGTACTGGCACCCTCCCCTGGTGAACGTCGACCACCCCCCTGGCTGTTAGGAGAGTAGGCCTATTGTCTGAATATACGGGTTCTACCAGGGCCTGGTAGTCCTTACCCCTGAGGCCTATGGCTGCCCGACACCATATCAACATCTCACTCCTGGGGGGAATTGCGATAGGGTTTGAATCACTCACAGTGACAAGACCAATTTCACCACCCATCAGCTCTACCTGCTGTCTCTGCATCAGAGCTCTGATTTCTTTTTGCAGGGCGCGTTGTTCACTGTAGCCAGCAGTTTCTGCTACCTGTTGCAACAAGACAATAACTTCTGCAAGGCAATTTTCTATAACATTGGTACCGATAGTCATCATGGGATTACTTTCACGGCGGTCAATATCAACAATTACAATCCCCTGGGCCTTCAATTCCACCCGCCCCACCTTGATGGTGACCTCTTTATACCCCACTTGTGGCAATGGCTGACCATTACTGGCTATTATGGTGAAATCGTCATCGGGGCCACGAGTAATATCAGTGTCCTCCCAATACCATTTATAAAGCACGTAAGGCATAGTCGTCACCTGAGAACCGG
Organism: Ranitomeya variabilis; assembly: GCF_051348905.1. Taxonomy (NCBI): domain Eukaryota; kingdom Metazoa; phylum Chordata; class Amphibia; order Anura; family Dendrobatidae; genus Ranitomeya; species Ranitomeya variabilis. The sequence continues at coordinate 151,901,569 of NC_135232.1, forward strand.
TGTCCAGTAGAGCGTTCATGGGAATACCGTCGATCACAACAGGAAGAACTGGTCGCCCTCCAATGTACTGGGCTCTCCAATGCTGCGGGCCTGATCGTCCTACTCCTGGGGGTTGGCCCTTTGCACCAGGAGTTGCTCGTTTAAAGGACAGTACCTTGCAAGGTGGCCCACCTGGTGACAGCGGCGGCAGATAGGTCGTCCGTCCCGATGGAAGCGATCGTTGTCCCGGCCTCTGGTCGGCGGAGTCCTCCTCTGTCGCATCCAGGGGACATCGTCTGGTCTGGAGGCCAGTTGGATCTTTTCCTTGGGGGCCTCCTGTAGGGACTGCACGGTCCGGGCTAGGGCAGCAACGCTGTTATGATCCCTAGTGGCTGAGGATAACAAATAGATAAGCAAGTGATTAAACTAAGGACGAGCTCTAGGGAGATGGTAACTGGACTGATCGCAAATCTGAACCTATGCAAAACAACTAGAGGTAGCCGGTGAACGTGCCTAAAAAATTCTTAGACATCTCGAGCCAGCCTGAGGAACTAGATACCCCTAAAGAGAAAGAAAGACCTCGCTTGCCTCCAGAGAAATAATCCCCAAAGATATAGAAGCCCCCAACAAATATTAACGGTGAAGTAAGAAGAAGGCACATACATGGGGATGAAATCAGATTCAGCAAAAGAGGCCCACTAGTACTAGAAAGCAGAAAATAGAGCAGGGGTCTATGCAATCAATAAAAAACCCTTACAAAATATCCATCCTGAGATTTCAAGAACCCACACACCAACTAACGGTGTGTGGGGAGAAACTCAGCCCACTAGAGCAACCAGCAAGCGAGGGAATTACATTTTAGCAAGCTGGAACAGAAAACATGATAAACACTGCTGATCAAAAAATGAGCAAACAAAACTTAGCTTATCCTGGATGGACTGGGAGCAAGGTAGTCAGAAGGAATCTGAGTAGCACTGATTACATCGACAGCTGGCAACAAGTGGAAGTAAAACAGAGCTATATAGGAACCTCCCAGAGGATAACGAACCAGCTGATAGCCAGAGACCAGCAGGATAACAGGCAAAGCCACCAGGGGGAGCCCAAAGCAAAAGTCACACCATACCACCAGTGACCACAAGAGGGAGCCTGAACACAGAGTTCCCAACAGTACCCCCCCCTTGAGGAGGGGTCACCGAACCCTCATGAAAACCACCAGGGCGATCAGGATGAGCCACATGGAAGGCACCAACCAAATCGGCTGCATGAACATCAGAGGCGACAACCCAAGAATTATCCTCCTGACCATAGCCCTTCCATTTAACCAAATACTGGAGTCTCCGTCTAGAAATACGAGAATCCAAGATCTTCTCCACCACGTATTCCAATTCTCCCTCAACCAGCACCGGGGCAGGAGGCTCAACCGGAGGAACCACAGGCACCACATACCTCCGCAACAACGAGCGATGGAACACATTATGAATAGCAAATGATGCTGGGAGGTCCAGACAAAATGACACAGGGCCAAGGACTTCCAGAATCTTATAAGGACCGATAAACCGAGGCTTGAACTTAGGAGAGGAGACCTTCATAGGAACGAAGCGAGAAGACAACCACACCAAGTCCCCAACGCAAAGTCGGGGACCCACACAGCGACGGCGGTTGGCAAAGAGCTGAGCCTTCTCTTGAGACAGCTTCAAATTGTCCACCACATGATTCCAAATCTGATACAACCTATCAACCACAACATCCACTCCAGGACAGTCAGAAGGCTCCACCTGACCCGAGGAAAAACGAGGATGACAGACATTCTCTGAGAGACAGGGAGATCTGAAATAAAATCCATGGAAATGTGCGTCCAAGGCCTCTTCGGGACAGGCAAAGGTAACAGCAAACCACTGGCTCAAGAACAGCAAGGCTTAGCCCAAGCACAAATTCCACAAGACTGCACAAAGGAGCGCACATCCCGCGACAAGGAAGGCCACCAAAAAGACCTGGCCACCAAGTCTCTGGTACCAAATATTCCAGGATGGCAGCCAACACCGAAGAATGAACCTCGGAGATGACTCTGTTGGTCCATCTATCCGGGACAAACAGTCTCTCCGGTGGACAACAATCAGGTCTATCCGCCTGAAACTCTTGCAGCACACGTCGCAAATCTGGGGAGATGGCAGACAAAATCACCCCTTCTCTAAGAATACCAGCCGGCTCTGAATCTCCAGGAGAGTCAGGCACAAAACTCCTAGAAAGAGCATCAGCCTTCACATTCTTCGAACCAGGCAGGTACGAAACCACGAAATCAAAACGAGAGAAAAACAACGACCAACGAGCCTGTCTGGGATTCAGCCGCTTGGCCGACTCGAGATAAATCAAATTCTTGTGATCAGTCAAGACCACCACACGATGCTTAGCTCCCTCGAGCCAATGTCGCCACTCCTCAAATGCCCACTTCATAGCCAACAACTCCCGATTACCAACATCATAATTCCGCTCGGCAGGCGAAAACTTTCTTGAAAAGAAAGCACATGGCTTCATCACAGAGTCATCAGAGCTTCTCTGAGACAAAACAGCCCCCGCTCCAATCTCGGAAGCATCAACCTCCACCTGGAAGGGAAGTGAGACATCTGGCTGACATAAGACCGGAGCCGAAGAAAACCGGCGCTTCAGCTCCCGAAAGGCCTCCACAGCCGCAGAGGACCAATTAGTCACATCAGAACCTTTCTTGGTCAAATCCGTCAAAGGCTTAACAACACCAGAAAAATTAGCTATGAAGCGACGGTAAAAATTAGCAAAACCCAAGAACTTCTGAAGACTCTTAACCGATGTAGGCTGCGTCCAGTCATGAATAGCCTGAACCTTGACTGGGTCCATCTCAATAGTAGAAGGAGAAAAAATGAAACCCAAAAAAGAAATCTTCTGGACTCCAAAAAGACATTTTGAGCCCTTCACAAATAAAGCATTGTCACGCAGGACCTGAAAGACCATCCTGACCTGCTTAACATGAGACTCCCAATCATCCGAAAAAACCAGAATATCATCCAGATACACAATCATAAACTTATCCAGATATTCACGGAAGATGTCGTGCATAAAGGACTGAAAGACTGAAGGAGCATTAGAAAGTCCAAAAGGCATCACCAGGTACTCAAAATGGCCTTCAGGCATATTAAATGCAGTTTTCCATTCATCACCCTGTTTTATACGCACAAGGTTATACGCACCACAAAGATCTATCTTGGTGAACCAACTAGACCCCCTAATGCGAGCAAACAAATCAGTTAACAATGGCAAAGGATACTGAAATTTGACCGTGATTTTATTCAAAAGGCGATAATCAGTACAAGGTCTCAGGGAACCATCCTTCTTAGCCACAAAAAAGAATCCCGCACCAAGAGGGGAAGAGGACGGGCGAATATGTCCCTTCTCCAAAGACTCCTTTATATAACTCCGCATGGCAGCATGCTCCGGCACAGATAAATTGAAAAGTCGTCCCTTAGGAAACTTACTACCATGAATCAAATTTATAGCACAATCACAGTCCCTATGAGGAGGTAGAGAATTGAGTTTGGGCTCCTCAAATACATCCTGGTAGTCTGACAAAAACGTAGGGACTTCAGAAGGAGTGGACGAAGCAATTGACACCACAGGAGCGTCACCATGAATTCCTTTACAACCCCAACTTGACACAGACATAGCTTTCCAATCCAGGACTGGATTATGAGTCTGCAACCATGGTAGACCCAACACGACAACATCATGCAAATTATGCAATACAAGAAAGCAAATCACCTCCTGATGAACAGGAGTCATGCACATGGTCACTTGTGTCCAGTACTGAGGTCTATTCGTAGCCAATGGCGTAGAGTCAATTCCCCTTAGTGGAATAGGGAATTTTAAAGGCTCCAAATCAAAACCACAGCGCCTGGCAAATGACCAATCCATCAGACTCAGGGCAGCACCTGAATCTACAAAGGCATTAACCGGGTAAGATGACAGGGAACAAATCAGGGTAACAGACAAAATGAACTTAGGCTGTAAAGTACCAATGGTGACAGATTTATCAACCTTTTTTTTGCGCTTAGAGCATGCTGAGATAACATGAGCTGAGTCACCACAGTAAAAGCACAACCCATTTTGCCGTCTATAATTTTGCCGTTCACTTCTGGTCAGAATTCTGTCACATTGCATAGATTCAGGTGTCTGTTCAGAAGACACCGCCAAATGGTGCACAGGTTTGCGCTCCCACAACCGCCGATCAATCTGAATGGCCAGAGTCATTGACTCATTCAGACCTGCAGGCGTAGGGAACCCCACCATGACATTCTTAATGGCTTCAGAAAGACCTTCTCTGAAATTTGCAGCCAGGGCACACTCATTCCACTGAGTAAGCACCGACCATTTCCGAAATTTCTAGCAGTACACCTCTGCTTCATCTTGCCCCTGCGAGAGGGCCAATAACGCTTTTTCAGCCTGGTTCTCAAGATTAGGTTCCTCATAGAGCAATCCAAGGGCCAGAAAAAACGCATCCACACTGAGCAATGCAGGATCCCCTGGCGCCAATGCGAAGGCCCAATCTTGAGGGTCACCACGCAAAAAGGAAATAATAAACCTAACTTGCTGAACGGCATCACCAGAGGAACGAGGTTTCAAAGAAAGAAACAACTTACAATTGTTCTTAAAATTTAGGAACCTAGATCTATCTCCAGAAAACAACTCCGGAATAGGTATCCTAGGCTCAGACATAGGACTGTGAACAACAAAATCCTGAATACTCTGAACTCTAGCAGCAAGATGATCCAGACTGGAAGCCAAGCTCTGGACATCCATGTCAGCAGCTGAACTCAGAGCCACACCAAGATTAAGAGGAGGAGAGAAGCTAGCACAGCAGCTAGACACACGGCAACAACAAGAAAAAAAAAAAAAATTCTCAAGGCTTCTTTTCTCCTGCTTCTGCCATGCAATTAACACTTTGCGGGCCGGCTGTACTGTTATGATCCCTAGTGGCTGAGGATCACAAATAGATAAGCAAGTGATTAAACTAAGGACGAGCTCTAGGGAGATGGTAACTGGACTAATCGCAAATCTGAACCTATCCAAAACAACTAGAGGTAGCCAGTGAACGTGCCTAAAAAATTCTTAGACGTCTCGAGCCAGCCTGAGGAACTAGCTACCCCTAAAGAGAAAGAAAGACCTCGCTTGCCTCCAGAGAAATAATCCCCAAAGATATAGAAGCCCCCAACAAATATTAACGGTGAAGTAAGAAGAAGGCACATAGTACTAGAAAGCAGAAAATAGAGCAGGGGTCTATGCGATCAATAAAAACCCTTACAAAATATCCATCCTGAGATTTCAAGAACCCACACACCAACTAACGGTGTGTGGGGAGAAACTCAGCCCACTAGAGCAACCAGCAAGTGAGGGAATTACATTTTAGCAAGCTGGAACAGAAAACATGATAAACACTGCTGATCAAAAAATGAGCAAACAAAACTTAGCTTATCCTGGATGGACTGGGAGCAAGGTAGTCAGAAGGAATCTGAGTAGCACTGATTACATCGACAGCCGGCAACAAGTGGAAGTAAAACAGAGCTATATAGGAACCTCCCAGAGGATAACGAACCAGCTGATAGCCAGAGACCAGCAGGATAACAGGCAAAGCCACCAGGGGGAGCCCAAAGCAAAAGTCACACCATACCACCAGTGACCACAAGAGGGAGCCTGAACACAGAGTTCACAACACAACGCTCTTGGTCAGCTCCTGCATCTGGAGGCGGAGTCCTGCGGGGGAGTCGTCCTCTAAGCTCTGGGCATCGGCCTCGGCGGCAACTGGAGCATCTGGCGCCACCTCCTGGTGGTAAGTGAGGGCTTGACGCCTGGGGGGTACCACACGGCTGGACTGTCGCTCCTGCAGCGCCTGGATGGCTTTATCCTTGAATTGCGCAAAAGTCAGGTCTGGATTTTGCATGGCAAGGAAGTGCAACTGGCCCCTTTGGTGACTGCACAGGAGCCCCTCAATGAACCGATCTTTCAGGAGTTTATCCTCATCTTGCATGCTGCCGGGGTCACTCTGCTTAATGGCCCGCAGTGCCTCCTGGAGATTAAGGGCATAGTCCCGTAAGCTATCCTGTGGTCTCTGTTTACATCCATAGAAAGTCAATTTAATTTCTGTAGCAGTACGGGTATTGAAGGTGGCTTTAAGCTTTGCAAAAACCTGCTGTGCTGTTCCCTTATCCGCGGCGGGCCAAGACTTCACTTCTCTCAAAGCCGCTCCAAAGAGTTGGCCTATTATCATATGAACTTTCTGAGGCTCTGTCAAGGGGTAGAACGCAAGCAGGCTGCAGATCCCTTCTTTAAAGTCATTTAATGTATGCGACTCCCCAGGGTATCGCGGGAGCCAGGCTGCTCCGGGCAGGTACGGCATAGAGAAGGGCATTATGGCCGTTGTGGTGGCGGCAGTCTCCGACTGGCTGATGGGGGCAGCAGGCTCTGTGGCAACCGGTGTGGTATGAGGGCCGCGGCTACGTCTGCTGCAGGGACCGGAGCTGCCTCTGTGTCCACGGCTGCAACCGCCTCCTCCGCTCCTCCCGACTCAGACATGGCCGTCCCTTCCTCCTACTAACCTGCCGGAGGTCGGGTTCCTCTTCCGGGGTTGGCGCTTTACCGCGCTTTCTCGTTCCGCGCTCCTTTTTCCCGGTTCCGCCCACGAAGCTAAGGCTCCTCCCTTCGTGCGCGGCGATGGCGAATTGTGGCGGGAACTCTTGGCGGCAATAGCAATGCACAGTCTTTGCAACAAGTCACAGTCCAAGCACAATAAATCACAGTTCCAAGGCACACATGACCTGATTCTTCCGGCTTAAGTAGATCCTGTTCGTGACGCCAAGTTGGAGCGCCCCCACTGTCGCAGGGCCGAGGGGTACCCGGTACCGGGCCTCTCTGTCTCGGTTCTGAAATTGTCACGGTGGCTAGACCCGGTCCGTGACCCTGCTGAGGGGCGTCCAGTGAAAGTTGAGAGTGATGATGTGTGGTGCAGGGTGCGATGAATAACGAGGACACAAGGTTGCAGTCTCTTTACCTCTTTACTGAAGGTTTCGAGATACTCAATCCAGAGCACTGTTAACAGGGCTGGCTGAGACCGGCCGGTCCAAAGGCACATCCGGAGTTCCCTTAGCAGGTGGGAATCAGTGTCTACCTTCTAGCGCTTGTGTGTTGTAGTCCTTCCCTGCTGAGCACCCCGGGATAGTCCTCACAACTGATTCTGTCTGTCTCTGATGTTCGTTCTCTACGTCCCCCAGATGATATGGTTAGGACGCACCCGTATGACGGGGTAGGCCTGGAGTTCTTCCGGGACCCTAGAGTTGCCCCTCTCCCACAGCTGCCTCCGTTGTCTGCTTAGGTGTTTTAGGTGAGACAGCCCGCCTATAACTGACTGTCCTGCCGTGGTTTGAAGTAATGCTTAAAGTCTCTTACTTTCTCGGCGTTCCGGCCACCGTGACTTTGCGCTTCAGAAGGATGTTGCCTCGATCTTACAGCACGACTCCTTCTGGTCCTTTCACCTCTGCGCTGTATTCCCGTTTCTCACTCCTTCCCAATACCCCTCGCTTCTTGTCCTTTCCTAGGAGACTGCCGCTGTAAGCACAGGCACGGCTCCATAACGTTCTTTCTTGTTCACTAGGGCTCTGCCAGGATCCCACCTCTGACAGGTCCTCTCTCGAGCTCTTCCCAGCTCCTTTCTCTCTAACTTCCTGTCCAACCCCCAGTTTTACCCAAGTGTGGGGAGTGGTCTAATAGATAGAACCACCCCCCCTGGTGGCTGGAGTGTGAAGTGTATTGTGGGTGCGTGTTACCTGGTCAGGTGAACTCCTTTAGTGCAATCAGACATACCATCACTCCCCTTAGTGGCAGAGCAACAGTACTGCAACGACCAGGACTCTGGGGCGCTGCAGAAAGACCTGTTGGTCCCTATTATACTATTTCTACTGTGATGAAATTGATGCCACTTCTGTGGTGTACGGCCCTCATTTCTTTAAACGTGAATACTCCTTGTTGGATGTCCATCTGCTGCATTGGGTGTAGTGAAAGACCTGCCGGTCCCTATTATACTGTGGTGAAATTGATGTCACTTCCTTCTGTGGTGTAAGGCCCTCATTTCTTTAAATGTGAACACTCCTTGTTGGGTGTCCATCTGCTGCATTAGGTGTAATAGGAGACCTGTCGGTCCCTATTATACTACTCCTGTGGTGAAATTGATGCCACTTTGGTGGTGTCTGCCAATAACTTTTGGAAATGTGAGCACTCCTGGTTGGGTGTCCATCTGCTGGATTGGGTGTAGCAAAAGACCTGTCTGTCCCTATTATACTATTTCTACTGTGGTGAAATTGATGCCACTTCTGTGGTGTATGACCCTCATTTCTTTACATGTGAACACTCCTTGTTGGGTGTCCATCTGCTGCATTGGGTGTAGTGGAAGACCTGTCAGTGCCTATTATACTATTTCTCCTGTGGTAAAATTGATGCCACTTCTGTGGTGTAAAGCCCTCATTTCTTTAAATGTGAACACTCCTTGTTGGGTGTCCATCTGCTGCATTGGATGTAGTGGAAGACCTGTCGGTCTCTATTATACTATTTCTACTGTGGTGAAATTGATATCACTTTTGGTGGTGTCTGTCAATAATTTTTGCAAATGTGAGCACTCCTGTTTAGGTCTCCTTCATGCATGTTGTCTATAGCAGTAGGCCTCTGAGATCGTCAGGCCTCCACTTCCTTGGACTCAACTACTCGTGTTACTATCCTTAAATTTTTCTGACAATGGTAGTCTAAAAAACTGATATTTGTGCCACCTGAGTGTGGCTCAGCATAAAAGCAGGTAGAAGTGTTGCATGTGATATCAGGGCTCCCAGCAAAGGGGGTCTACACCAATCCCTCACCCACCTTGTCTTAATGTGATGTTCAGTTGAAAACTGTAAATGGTGTCCCAGACCCCATGCCTGGCTGATTGCTGCAGTGCCATGCTACATTTTATACTGTGGGTGAATTGAGGGCACTTTCCTGGTGTCTGTCCCTCATTTGATGTGTTTTGGCAGCATTTGGGGCCATTATAAAGTGTTGTGCATGCGTTTGTTTTTGCCTCCCATTGACATGAATGGCATTCTGTTATGTTCGGCGAATATTTTAAGAATTAATCAGCGAATATTGCAAATTCTGCAAACATAATCCAAACCGAACATTGAAATATTCGCTCATCTCTAGTGTGTACTCTGCACCCCTGCTTGTGCGAATACTGTGCCTTTAAGCCTCTGTGTGTACTTTGTACCCTTACCTGTGGGAGTACTGTTCCAAAAAACCTCTGTGTACTTTGCAGCCATGTCTGTACGAGTAGTGTGCCAAAAATAATTCTACTCTGCAGCTGTGTCTTTGCCATTTTTGGGCCAAAAAAGTTATTCTACTCTGCAGTCTTTTTTGTGCTAATAATGTGTCTAAAAATAATTCTACTCTGCAGCCATCTCTTTCTCTTTCATGGCCCAAAAAATAATATTCTACCGCTGTCTCTATATGAGTAGTATGTCTAAAAAATAATTCTACTCTGCAGCCATCTCTTTCACATTTGGGGGCAGAAAAATAATAATAGTTTACCGGTATGTCTATATAAGTATAATGTCTAAAAAAATAATTCTATTGTACAGCCGTCTTTTTGTGAGTAGTGTGTATAACAAATAATTCTACTATGCAGCCGTCATTTTGCGAGCAGTGTGTCTAAAAAATAATTCTACACTTTTGCTGTATCTGTACAAGTTGGGGCGGTGCCTAAAAAAATAACTGTGCCTTTAAGCTTCTGTGTGTACTCTGCATCTCTGCCTCTGGGTGTACTGTTCCAAAAAGCCTCTGGGAGTAATGTGCCAAAAAGTCTCTGTGTGCACTGTGCCAAAAAACCTCTGTGTGTACTCTGCAATCTTGCCTCTGGGAGTAATGGGCCAAAAAGCCTCTGGAAGTACGGCATCAAAAAGGCTATGTGTTTACTGTGCCAAAAAGCCTCTGTGTGTACTGTGCCAAAAGGCCTCTGAGAGTATAGTGCCAACAAACCCATTGTGTCTACTTTGTCAAAAGGCCTGTGAGAGTATTGTGAAAAAGCCTTTAGGAGTATTGTGCCAAAAATCGTCTGCATGTACTTTGCAACCCAGCCTCTGGGGGTACTGTTCCAAAAAGCCTTTGTGTACACTGCAGTCGTGCCTGTACAAGTAGTGTGCCTAAAGAATAACACTGGTCAACAGCATTTTTGGTGCCAAAGATATTTCATCGAATTTAGGGTATTTTTGGGGTGCTGATTCTGAATATGTCATCAGTTTTGCCAGATTGGCTCAAGTTTTTGAGATTTTTGGTATCTTATTTATAGCACTTGTTGGTAAATGCGACGCATCATCTCATTAATTTCTTTGGATTAGTACTTGAACTGAGCAGTTCTCAATATAGTTTTGTGTTAATTAGTGTTCTAAAAGTTTGTTCATAGCTTGATTTTTGCACTAACTTTATGTTGTTGTCTGTTTTCCAGTGAAAAGCAAGAACTCATCAAGAAGAAGTTGTCTTAACGATCCAGACTCATTCTGTTACATTTATGGTGAATACACACTGCCAAAACATAGAAGAAACATAACAGACTTCGTAAAAAAAGTGTATTTTGCCTATTTTGGGGTTATGCTTGGGGACCAAGACAAGTTTTGGGCACCACACATAGTGTGCAAAGCATGTATCGAATTATTACGAAAATGGAGCAAAGGACAAAGAAAAAGCTTCAAATTTGGTGTTCCAATGGTGTGGAGAGAGCCAAAAAATCATCATGATGACTGTTATTTATGGTAAACACAGGTACAGGCACATCTTCACAATGAGGGAAAGGCCTTCTTGCAGATTCCATGTTACTCCCATTTTCGTTTCTTATGCTTATTGAATCCTTGCACTTGCACTACACAGAAATAACAGTCATCATGATGATTTTTTGGCTCTCTCCACACCATTGGAACACCAAATTTGAAGCTTTTTCTTTGTCCTTTGCTCCATTTTCGTAATAATTCGATACATGCTTTGCACACTATGTGTGGTGCCCAAAACTTGTCTTGGTCCCCAAGCATAACCCCAAAATAGGCAAAATACACTTTTTTTACGAAGTCTGTTATGTTTCTTCTATGTTTTGGCAGTGTGTATTCACCACAAATGTAACAGAATGAGTCTGGATCGTTAAGACAACTTCTTCTTGATGAGTTCATGCTTTTCACTGGAAAACAGACAACAACATAAAGTTAGTGCAAAAATCAAGCTATGAACAAACTTTTAGAACACTAATTAACACAAAACTAGATTGAGAACTGCTCAGTTCAAGTACTAATCCAAAGAAATTAATGAGATGATGCGTCGCATTTACCAACAAGTGCTATAAATAAGATAACAAAAATCTCAAAAACTTGAGCCAATCTGGCAAAACTGATAGCATATTCAGAATCAGCACCCCAAAAATACCCCAAATTCATTAAAATATTTTAAACACCAGAAAAAAATTTTTTTTTTGTTGACCTGTGTAATTACTGTATATACTTGAGTATAAGTCGACCCTTGCATACAAGGATAGGGATGAGGAACTATGCATACCAGGATGGGGATGAGGAACAATGCATACCAGAATAGGGATTAGGGGACAATGCATTCCATGGCTTATACTAGGGTCAATATGTTTTTCCAATTTTTCGAGGCAAAATAAGTTACTCAGGTCAGCTTATACATGAGTATATACAGTGTCTAATAAAATTATACTAATATTAATTTTTGAGGGATAACATTTTTAGTAGGTCCTTATAGTTTGGAATACCCACTGAAACTCTATACTAGTAATTAAGTGTTTTGTGTACGTTCATAATAAATGTAAATTAATGAAATAGAATATGTCACTCCCTGGGACGTACTGTATTTAATCTATTAATATGAGGTTACTGATGATAGAAATGTCAAACTAGTCCTACCTGTATGACTCATATTTGCGATCTTGTTGTTGGGAAATCATATTTTATTTCTGTATGCTAATGATTTCTTCCAGGCCTCAGGGCATGAGGTGCCTGTAAAAAATTTCTCCCTACTGTTTTTATTAACATACCACCAATCTCCAATGCACGTCGCACTGCCCTGTGATGTGTAGTTGTTGCGCTGGAATTCCGTGCCTGTGCCTTGCACTCCCTCTACCATCCATACTTTTTCCTCCCTTCTATGGGCAGTGTATTCAGGCTTCAGTAGCCTCTGGCATGCACAACAATAAGGTGCTCTCCCCACTTCCTCCCTGCATGGCCATCGCTAGGAACCTTGTGTATATGCATACATGTGTATATGGTTCCTAGTGATGACTATGCAGGGAGGAAGTGGGGAGAGCACCTTATCGTCACACACGCCTGAGGTCACTGGAGCGGAAGTCGCAGTGACTTGCCAGTGCCTGCGCAGAAGAAGCAGGGTGCAGGTACGGGATTCTGGAGCCACAGCTGCATGTCACAGGGCAGTGTGACATACAAGGGACAGGGGTGGTATGTTAATGAAAACAAGAGGCAGAAATTTCTTCCAGGCGCCGCACGCCCCAGAGCCTGGAAGAAATCATTAGGATAAATAAATAAAATAACATTTCTCAGCAGAAGAATGCAAATATGCAGAGGTGTATCTAGCCTTTCCAGCACCCGGGGCAAAGGATCAGTTTGGCGCCCCCCCCCTCCAAACCCTCCCCCATTTGAACCTTAACTCTATTGAAACTGTATGACCAAGCCAAGGTACATTCCTGAATCTCCATAATGTTAAAATAGATACCAATAAAAGTAAAATTAATTGATACATCAGTAGGTTAAATGTTTTTGAATATCCATGTTGAATCAGGAGCCCCATATAATCCTGCATAAAGGTTAATAATGGCCCCATAAGATGCTCCATAGACACATTTGCCCAATATAGTGCTGCAGAAATGTTGATTATGGCCTCATAAGATGCTCCATAGAGACATTTGCCCCATATAGTGCTGCACAAACATTATGGCCCCCATATAGTGCTGCACAAACGTTATGGCCCCCATGTAGTGCTGCACAAATGTTATGGCCCCCATATAGTGCTGCACAAACGTTATGGCCCCCATATAGTGCTGCACAAACATTATGGCCCCCATATAGTGCTGCACAAACGTTATGGCCCCATATAGTGCTGCACAAACGTTATGGCCCCATAGATGCTCCATACAGACACTTGCCCCGTTATAGTGCTGCACAAACGTTATGGCCCCATATAGTGCTGCACAAACGTTATGGCCCCCATATAGTGCTGCACAAACGTTATGGCCCCATAGGGTGCTGCACAAATGTTATGGCCCCATATAGTGCTGCACAAACTTTATGGCCCCCATATAGTGCTGCACAAACATTATGGCCCCCATATAGTGCTGCACAAACATTATGGCCCCCATATAGTGCTGCACAAACGTTATGGCCCCCATATAGTGCTGCACAAACGTTATGGCCCCATATAGTGCTGCACAAACGTTATGGCCCCATATAGTGCTGCACAAACGTTATGGCCCCCATATAGTGCTGCACAAACGTTATGGCCCCATAAGATGCTCCCTACAGATATTTGCCCCATTTGCTGTTAGGCCGGCGTCACACTAGCGAGTTTTACGAACGTAAGAGCGCAGAAAATACGTCCGTAAAACTCGCCAAACAAACGGCACAATTATTCTCAATGGGTCTGGTCCTATCAGCCGTATATTATGGATCCGTATTATACGGCTTTCTACGGCCGTACAAAATCGCAGCATGCTGCGTTTGTCAGCGTATTGCGCAAATAATACGCCAGTGAAAGTCTATGGGGGCGAGAAAAATACGGATTCCACATGGACCTGCAGTGTGACTTGTGAGAAATACGCAGCAGTGTTAGTGAAAAGCCGGTAATTCAATTGCCGGCTTTTCATTTCTCCTTCCTCAACCCGACAGGATATGAGACATGGTTTACATACAGTAAACCATCTCATATCCCCTTTTTTTTTGCATATTCCACACTATTAATGTTAGTAGTGTGTATGTGCAAAATTTGGGCGCTGTAGCTGCTAAAATAAAGGGTTAAATGGCGGAAAAAATTGGCGTGGGCTCCCGCACAATTTTCTCCGCCAGAGTGGTAAAGCCAGTGACTGAGGGCAGATATTAATAGCCTAGAGAGGGTCCATGGTTATTGGCCCCCCTGGCTACAAACATCTGCCCCCAGCCACCCCAGAAAAGGCACATCTGGAAGATGCGCCTATTCTGGCACTTGGCCACTCTCTTCCCACTCCCGTGTAGCGGTGGGATATGGGGTAATGAAGGGTTAATGCCACCTTGCTATTGTAAGGTGACATTAAGCCAGATTAATAATGGAGAGGCGTCAATTATGACACCTATCCATTATTAATCCAATTGTCTGAAAGAGTTAAAAAACACACACACACGTTATTAAAAAGTATTTTAATGAAATAAACAAACAGGTTGTTTTAGTATTTTATTGCTCTCTCAATCCATCCGGAAGACCCTCGCTTGGCAAAATAATAAACCAACAATATACATACCTTCGGATGAACTGTCAGGTCCCACGAAGTAAATCCATCTGAAGGGGTTAAATCATTTTACAGCCAGGAGCTGCGCTAAAGCACTGCTCGTGGTTGTAAAAACCCCGGGTGCTGAAAGGAAAGCTGGGTGATCTGTACTTACATTGAGTTGCGGTGAGGCGCCCTCTGGTGGATGTTCTCATGAACTGCAGCCTTGGAAAAGTTCCCACGCTCGAGTTCATATGAGTTCATCCACCAGAGGGCGCCTCACCGCAACTCAATGTAAGTACAGATCACCCAGCTTTCCTTTCAGCACCCGGGGTTTTTACAACCACGAGCAGTGCTTTAGCGCAGCTCCTGGCTGTAAAATGATTTAACCCCTTCAGATGGATTTACTTCGTGGGACCTGACAGTTCATCCGAAGGTATGTATATTGTTGGTTTATTATTTTGCCAAGCGAGGGTCTTCCGGATGGATTGAGAGAGCAATAAAATACTAAAACAACCTGTTTGTTTATTTCATTAAAATACTTTTTAATAACGTGTGTGTGTGTTTTTTAACTCTTTCAGACAATTGGATTAATAATGGATAGGTGTCATAATTGACACCTCTCCATTATTAATCTGGCTTAATGTCACCTTACAATAGCAAGGTGGCATTAACCCTTCATTACCCCATATCCCACTGCTACACGGGAGTGGGAAGAGAGTGGCCAAGTGCCAGAATAGGCGCATCTTCCAGATGTGCCTTTTCTGGGGTGGCTGGGGGCAGATGTTTGTAGCCAGGGGGGAGGCCAATAACCATGGACCCTCTCTAGGATATTAATATCTGCCCTCAGTCACTGGCTTTACCACTCTGGCGGAGAAAATTGCGCGGGAGCCCACGCCAATTTTTTCCGCCATTTAACCCTTTATTTTAGCAGCTACAGCGCCCAAATTTTGCACATACACACTACTAACATTAGTAGTGTGGAATATGCAAAAAAAAAGGGGATATGAGATGGTTTACTGTATGTAAACCATGTCTCATATCATGTCGGGTTTAGGCAGGAGAAATGAAAAGCCGGCAATTGAATTACCGGCTTTTCACATATATCGCGCTGAATTAAATATAAATACATAATATATATATGTGTGTCTCAATGACATATATATATATATATATATATATACTGTATATATGTTTTAACGGACATTTGAGCACATAAATCCATTAGATGTCGGTTTTGCAAGCCTGCGAGAAAATATCGCAGTACGGATGCCATACGGATTACATACGGAGGATGCCATGCGCAAAATACGCTGACACACCCTGCCTATGGAGGACATACGGATCACTATTTTGGGAACATTTCTCTGTATTACGGCCGTAAAAAACGGACCGTATTGTCTTATGCTGAGTGTGACGCTGGCCTTACTGCGATAAAAAAAAAAAATCACATACTCACCTCTCCGTCGCTCAGGCCCCCGGCACTTTCAATATTCACCTGCCAACCCCCTCCTTGGACCGCCACATCATCAGGCGGCCCGCTGGCGCCCCCGTCGGCTGCGCCCGAGGCACATGCCCCGGCTGCCCCCCCCCGGATACGCCACTGCAAATATGAGGCACACAGACAGGACTAGTTTAACATTTCTCTCACCTATATGCCCATATTATATGTTTATATGTTCCAGGGCAGGGCCGGACTGGGACTAAAATTCAGCCCTGGCATTTGAAGTCACACAGGCCCACTTGTCACATGGTGACTGTATAATATCTTTGTACACTTGTAGGCTACAAGAAGTGAGGGGAGTGTAACACGACTATATAACATATAATTACAGCTGTATCCAGCATTACAGCTCAGCCCCCATAGAATGTAATGCAGCCAGCCCCCATAGAATGTAATACAGCCAGCCCCCATAGACTATAATACAGCACAGCCCCATAGAATGTAATGCAGCACAGCACCAATAGAATGTAATGCAGCACAGCCCCCATAGAATGTAATGCAGCACAGCCCCATAGAATGTAATACAGCCAGCCCCCATAGAATGTAATACAGCCAGCCCCCATAGAATGTAATGCAGCACAGCCCCCATAAAATGTAATGCAGCACAGCCCCATAGAATGTAATGCAGCCAGCCCCCATAGAATGTAATACAGCCAGCCCCCATAGACTATAATACAGCACAGCCCCATAGAATGTAATGCTGCACAGCCCCCATATAATGTAATACAGCACAGCCCCCATAGAATGTAATACAGCCAGCCCCCATAGACTATAATACAGCACAGCCCCATAGAATGTAATGCTGCACAGCCCCCATAGAATGTAATGCAGCACAGCCCCCATAGAATGTAATGCAGCACAGGCCCATAGAATGTAATGCAGCACAGCCCCATAGAATGTAATACAGCCAGCCCCCATAGAATGAAATACAGCCAGCCCCCATGGAATGTAATGCAGCACAGCCCCCATAGAATGTAATGCAGCACAGGCCCATAGAATGGAATGCAGCACAGGCCCATAGAATACAATGCAGCACAGCCCCATAGAATGTAATACAGCCAGCCCCCATAGAATGTAATACAGCCAGCCCCCATAGAATGTAATGCAGCACAGCCCCCATAGAATGTAATGCAGCACAGGCCCATAGAATGGAATGCAGCACAGGCCCATAGAATACAATGCAGCACAGCCCCATAGAATGTAATACAGCCAGCCCCCATAGAATGTAATACAGCCAGCCCCCTTAGAATGTAATGCAGCACAGCCCCCATAGAATGTAATGCAGCACAGCCCCCATAGAATGGAATGCAGCACAGGCCCATAGAATACAATGCAGCACAGCCCCATAGAATGTAATACAGCCAGCCCCCATAGAATGTAATACAGCCAGCCCCCTTAGAATGTAATGCAGCACAGCCCCCATAGAATGTAATGCAGCACAACCCCCATAGAATGTAATGCAGCCAGCCACCATAGAATGTAATGCAGCCAGCCACCATACAATATAATGCAGCACAGCCCCATAGAATGTAATGCAGCACAGCCCCCATACAATATAATGCAGCACAGCCCCATAGAATGTAATGCAGCACAGCCCCATATAATGTAATGCAGCACAGCCCCCATACAATATAATGCAGCACAGGCCCATAGAATGGAATGCAGCACAGCCCCATAGAATATAATGCAGCACAGGCCCATAGAATATAATGCAGCACAGGCCCATAGAATATAATGCAGCACAGGCCCATAGAATGGAATGCACCGCAGCCCCATAGAATATAATGCAGCACAGCCCCATAGAATATAATGCAGCACAGGCCCATAGAATATAATGCAGCACAGGCCCATAGAATGGAATGCAGCACAGCCCCATAGAATATAATGCAGCACAGGCCCATAGAATGGAATGCAGCACAGGCCCATAGAATGGAATGCAGCACAGGCCCATAGAATACAATGCAGCACAGGCCCATAGAATATAATGCAGCACAGCCCCATAGAATATAATGCAGCACAGGCCCATAGAATATAATGCAGCACAGGCCCATAGAATGGAATGCAGCACAGCCCCATAGAATATAATGCAGCACAGGCCCATAGAATGGATTGCAGCCAGCCCCATAGAATACAATGCAGCACAGGCCCATAGAATGGAATGCAGCACAGCCCCCCCCCCTCAATAGCTCCACAATCCAGTCATCACTCATTGATAAAAAAAAAAGAAAAAACACTCTACTCACCTTTCCTCCTGCCCCGCGCTGCTCTGGCTCTGGTCTCAGCAGTCGCAGTCTGCCCGCCCGGTCACACAGCAGGTGCGCGATGATATGACGTCATCGCGCACACGCAGTGTCAGCGGCAGGCAGAGCGGGGAATGATGGGAGAGGAAGCGTCAGCAGACGCTCTCTCCTCCATCATTGCATTCAACTGTACCGGCGTCTATGACGCCGGTATAGTTGAATGCGGGGCCGGGAGTGCGCCGACAGTGGGGAGAGTGTGCCGACAGTGGCACACTCGAGCGGCCCACTACTGCCACCGGCCCTTCTGGCATTTGCCAGAACTGCCCGATGGCCAGTCCGGCCCTGTTCCAGGGGGTGACAAGTTCCATTTAAATTTCTTTTTTGGCCCATTTTGCATGTGGAAAAGAGGCTACCTAATAATTCTGCACACCTTGATAAAGGTTGTTAATATCTTTAGGCCACCTGCTCCTTCATTACACAAATACACATTACCTGAGCTGTTTCATCCCATAAGCATTCAAGTTTACACATCTTGGAAAATCTGCAGAAAAATGATGCTGTGATAAAAATACTTGTTTAAGAATATTGCACGATTTTTTAAAATGTTACAAAAAACCTAATTTGAAATGGAAGTTGAATATTTTTTATTTCACTAGTCCCTTTATGAATGCAGGATGAAGCCACTGCATGCGGTATGTATAATGTCTGCGTGTTACTGATCGCCCTATGTTTCTTATTTGGAAAGCCCCAGGCAGCAGCATTTTTTTTCCTTTTGATGCTTTTTTATTCCTTGCCACGGGGTGTATTGTTTGTTTCTTTGAATTTTTCCCCTTCAATCATGATTGAAATACCAGGAATTATAAAGAACTTCTGTTCTCCATATAACTCAGTTAGCAAATTGATCTGACATCAATACTTATATAAAAATCCATGTTAACTTTGTGACTCTTTTATTCTGTTCATTTCATCTCAAAGGTCATCTCTCCTTATTTATATGAAAAAATAAGGTTACAATCTTATTTGAAAGGCGCTGTTATTCCTATGTAATCTGCACAGTTTACAGTCCAGAGTCCAGCAATTTTCCTCTGCGTATTTTATCTTACAATAGAACTTGTTAAATTAATAAAAACAATGCCTTTCTTAATCCTGCTTTCATATCTCCACTCAGCAGGTTACAGTTGTAGAACTGTGCAACCCAGTGCAATCCCAATTTTCCTTGCTGTGATAGAATGAGACTTAGGAATTTAAAACAAACATGCCTATTATTTTAGAAGTAAGTAGGGGCACTTTCTAAAACCTCCACTGTGAAGTAATATGCCTCCTCTGAGTTTTGCATATTTTTGCCTTTGATAAGGAAAGTTGGAGATAAGTTTAGCAATGGTCATGCATATGGAATTTAATCTTTGTTTTTAAAGTTTGTATAGCCTCAGGTATATGGCAGAGGCAATCTATAAGTAAATGATCACAACTGAAATGTTTTCTTTCACTTTTATTTAGATGATAAATTAAGAATGATACATCAATTGGGGTATGTTATTCACCTGTAATGGCCGCAGGCCTAGTCTTCTCATTTTCCCTCTTTCGCTGCTCTTTCTCTCTACACTTTTGTGCATTGGGTCACCCAGCCAGTCACTGTCCCTGGCCTTATAAAGTCAGCTCAGGTGGCTGCTCGCTGCCTGAGTATTCAGGTAGTAATCTCATGCTGCTACCATCTATGACTAGTCTCAAAGCATACCCAGCTATGCTATTGCTGGGCTTTGTTACAGTCTCCATTAATTGTGCTTCCAGTTTAAATCTTCACTGCTTACCTGGCTCTGCTCTTCCAATGTGTTGTCTGAATGCTCAGCTCTGTTATATTATGGTGCTTGACTGCTGATTAGGTCAGCTGTTCCAAAGTGCTGCCTGCACTCTCAGTTCTGCTAAATCAAGATGCTGTACAGTATATCTAGCTCTACAGCTCTGTGCTGATCCACATTCCATCCAGCAGATACAACCCCAGTGGTCTGTGCTGTTCTCAGGGACCACAATATCTATGTAGGAAAGTACACTCACCGGCCACTTTATTAGGTACACCATGCTAGTAACGGGTTGGACCCCCTTTTGCCTTCAGAACTGCCTCAATTCTTCGTGGCATAGATTCAACAAGGTGCTGGAAGCATTCCTCAGAGATTTTGGTCCATATTGACATGATGGCATCACACAGTTGCCGCAGATTTGTCGGCTGCACATCCCAAAGATGCTCCATACAAGGCAGGATGGATCCATGCTTTCATGTTGTTTACGCCAAATTCTGACCCTACCATCCGAATGTCGCAGCAGAAATCAAGACTCATCAGACCAAGCAACGTTTTTCCAATCTTCTACTGTCCAATTTCGATGAGCTTGTACAAATTGTAGCCTCAGTTTCCTGTTCTTAGCTGAAAGGAGTGGTACCCGGTGTGGTCTTCTGCTGCTGTAGCCCATCTGCCTCAAAGTTCGACGCACTGTGCATTCAGAGATGCTCTTAGGCCTACCTTGGTTGTAACGGGTGGCGATTTGAGTCAGTTGCCTTTCTATCAGCTCGAACCAGTCTGCCCATTCTCCTCTGACCTCTGGCATCAACAAGGCATTTCCGCCCACAGAACTGCCGCTCACTGGATTTTTTTTCTTTTTCGGACCATTCTCTGTAAACCCTAGAGATGGTTGTGCGTGAAAATCCCAGTAGATCAGCAGTTTCTGAAATACTCAGACCAGCCCTTCTGGCACCAACAACCATGGCACGTTCAAAGGCACTCAAATCACCTTTCTTCCCCATACTGATGCTCGGTTTGAACTGCAGGAGATTGTCTTGACCATGTCTACATGCCTAAATGCACTGAGTTGCCGCCATGTGATTGGCTGATTAGAAATTAAGTGTTAACAAGAAGTTGGACAGGTGTACCTAATAAAGTGGCCGGTGAGTGTATGTTTGTTTTCATAAATGGATAGCACAACATTAGAAAACAATAGTTCTTGTCTTTCAATAATGGTGCTTTTTTCACTGGATGAGTCAAATTACAATAGGTCAGTTTCATCAACTTGCAACACCTCAGGTAATGATCCTGGTAAACTACAAGCAGCCAGATAACACACTGTGGCAGCATGCTTGTTAATTGCACACAGTTTTGACTATATCAGGACAATGTCACAACGGTTCAGCCTGGCCTTATCATTACTGTGAGAGTTGATCAAATCAGCTCCAGGCAGTTTTCCGCAGTCATACTCGGTTCTACTTACTCTGCTTAGCTGGGGTTCCGGTGCTTCTTGGCTTTACTGTTTATAACCTGTATAGAGTTATCATCTTTACTGCAGGATCTGCTGGGATTTTTTGTAAAGAAGCTGCCGTACTGATCATAAGTAGAAGGTATGACTTATTAGAAATTGAATACATTTGAGCAAAAGTACCTGTATATTTTCCTAATTTGTTTCAAAACTCACCCTTCCTTCTACACTCATACCACTGATTTGGTCAGATCTCTTTCTACAAGTTCACATGAATTAACCTCTTCCCCACTAAGCGATTTTCCATTTTTGTGCTTTTTCCTTTTTTTCATCCTCTACTTTCAAGAGGCATAACAATCTTATCTCCAGCAGCCACAGATTACTGACATAGCAGATGGACCAGGTGGAGTGAATTGATTCGTACCATTTACTTTAAAGCTCAATATACTGGGAAAAGTGGAAAAAAATCCAAGTGCGCTGAAATTGCGACAAAACGTGATTCTGTCATAGGTTTTGGGGTTTTGTTTTTACGGTGTTTATTGTGCTGTGAAAATGACCTCGCTATACAAATTTGGTACTGCCGTAATCCTATAGACCTAATGAGTTTTTTGTTAGTTAAATTTTAACGATATTGTCAAATTCGTAAAAAGAAAAACTTTGTTTTTATCATCATTTTGCATGACCCATAACATTTTCATTTTTCCATTGATTGAGCTGTTTAAGTGTTTGTTTCTTGTGTAGTGAACTGATGTTGTTTTGCTTCCATTTTGCATTGCATACAATGTTGTCATCACTTCTTATTGCATTTTTGATGTTGTGGTGAGCAAAATAAACTGAATGCTACTGTTTTGATTTTTTTCTCTTAAATTATTTTTTAAATTTTGATAGATCAGACTTTTACAGACACTGTGATACCACATGTTTCCTTTTTTAAATAGGAAAATAGTGCATTGATTTAACTTTTTTCTTATTTTTAAAAACGTTTACACTTTTTTTTTTTTAGTTTTAAATGTTTTTTAGTCCCTTTAGGGAAATTGATTCTGCGATTGTTCAAATGCTTTTACTGTATATTACAACATCATAGTATTTCACTATATAGTGAAATCGCATTTTTCTATGAAACTCACAGGAAGACTAAGATGGCTGTTACTAGGTCCATCAACAGGCAGGGGTGGATTAAGGGTAGCCAGGGCCCCGGGCTGTTCAGACTCTGTGGGCCCCCCGGTCACGCGACGGGGTCATGCGATAGGGTCATCATATACCTGAACCAGATTATTCCAGAAAAATAGTTGCTGAGTGAAACTCCACTTCTCACCTATCACACATTAACATTTCCCATCACCAGATGACACATATAGCCGGTAGCTTTTGTTTTGTCCAAAAGATTTTTTAAGCCGCCACCATAACACAGTAGACACTTTTGGCCGGGTCCCACTCTACTGTAACCTATTAAATATTTGTTAAAATATGCAATACAATTTAGGTATATTTTAATTTATTTTTCAATTTTTAAAATGACCAATAATATCACATACAAGGAACAAATACCGCTACACCATGTACAATCCACATATTACCACCACAGTGATCGAATAATATCACATACAGTACAGACCAAAAGTTTTTACACACCTTCTCACTTAAAGATTTTTCTGTATTTTCATCACTATGAAAATTGTACATTCACACTAAAGGCATCAAAACGATGAATTAACACATGTGGAATTATTTAACAAAAAAGTGTGAAAGAACTGAAATTATGTCATATTCTAGGTTCTTCAAAGTAGCCGCCTTTTGCTTTGATGATTGCTTTGCACCCTCTTGGCATTCTCTTGATGAGCTTCAAGAGGTAGTCACCGGGAATGGTCTTCCAACAATCTTGAAGGAATTCCCAGAGATGCTTAGCACTTGTTGGCCCTTTTGCGAATCTTTTATAGAGAGAGCTCTCCAGGACCTTCCTAGTGGTCCAATAGGAACCGCTTCAGGACCTGAGCATGTGACCCCCAACCTCCAATGAGAGGTCGTCCCCTGGGCATGCTCAGTAGTGGAAAAGCAGGACTTAGTCCCAGGAGCATCTGCTCGCCGCAGAACAATAGTAACCAAGCGCACAGTATCTGCCTGAGCCAGACGCTGGGACCGGCGTCTCCGCTTAGCAGGCTCCACTGCGGCTGAAGAAGAATGGGAGACCGCAGCGGAGGTGGCTCGAGATTCCCCCTGCGCAGAGGCGGGAACTCGACACCTAACATTACCCCGCCTCCCAGGGCCCCCTTCCTTGAGCCCCGCTACTCTCAAAGGCAGCAATGAGTTGCGGAGCCCGAATGTGCTCAGCAGGCTCCCAGGACCTGTCCTCTGGGCCATAGTCCTTCCAATCCACCAAATAAATTTTTCTGTCACATACCACCTTACACCCCAAGATAGTGTTCACTTCATAATCATCCGTAGATGAACCCGATGTCCCGGCAGATGACTCAGAAAACCGGGACATGTGAACGAGCTTTAGAAGAGACACATGAAAGGTGTCGGTGATACCTAGGCGTGGAGGAAGGGCCAGACGGTAGACCACAGGGTTAACCTGTTCCAGGACCTTGAAGGGACCCAAGTAGCGAGGTGCAAACTTGGTGGACTCAACTCGCAGCCTGATGTTGCGGGTGGAGAGCCACACTAAGTCGCCAGGAGCAAAGGTCGGAGTGGGGTGCCGATGTGCATCGGCGGAGGACCTCATTCACTCCTTGGAGGCCCGGATGGCATCCTGAGTGCGGTCCCAAATGTCCCATGCTTCCACAGCCCAGTCTGCCACCCTGGAATCGGCGGAAGACACGGGCATAGGCACAGGAACCCGCGGATGCTGGCCGTAATTAAGGATGAATGGGGTCTGACCAGTGGAGTCGGCTACGGCATTGTTTAGCTCAAACTCCTCCCATGGTAGCAAGGAAGCCTAGTCATCCTGCCTAGCAGAAACAAAATGTTGCAGATATGTGACCAAGGTCTGGTTGGCCCTCTCTACCAACCCATTCGTCTCGGGATGGTATGCTGAAGAGAGAGATTCAGCACGATGCTGAGTAGACAACAGAGCTCTCTCCAGAACCGAGACGCAAACTGGGGACCCCGGTCACTGACAATTTTGTCCGGCATACCGTGTAGGCGGAAAATGTGTTTTATAAACAACACTGCCAAGGCCCGTGCAGAACGTAGCTGTGGAAGAGGCACCAAGTGCACCATTTTAGAAAAATGGTCGGTGATTACCCAAATGATGGTGCAGACTCGGGACTTGGGTAAGCCCACCACAAAGTCCATCCCGACCATCTCCCAGGGCCTGTCTGCCACCGGTAGGGGGTAAAGTAACCCAGCTGGCCGTTGTTGAGGAGACTTATTCTTGGTGCAGGAGAAACACGCCCGAATATAGTCTCCAATGTCACGGGCCATATGCTTACATCAGTACATCCTTGCCAGAAGCTCAGATGTCCTTTTGGTCCCAAAGTGTCCACCCACTCTGGACGAGTGAGCCCAAGAGAGGACCTGCGATCACAAATTTGATGGCACAAATGTCTTGCCCAGGGGCACAGACTCCAGTGAAACTGGAGCCACGGTCCTCAGGCTCTCCGAAGGCACAATAAGCCGAGGTTCCTCCTCCTACTACTCTGCTGATCACACTACAGAGTGGGAGAGAGCATCGGCACGAATGTTCTTCTCCCCAGAGAGAAAATGGAGGGCGATATGGAACCGGGAGAAGAACAGGGACCATCTGGCCTTGCGAGAATTTAGCTGCTGGGCAGTCTGTATATATACCACATTCTTGTGGTCGGTGTGAACTTGGAAGGGAAAGCGAGCTCCCTCCAGAAGGTGTCTCCACTCAGAGAAAGCCAACTTCATAGCTAGCAACTCCCTGTCCCCGATGGAATAATTTGTCTCTGCCGGTGTATAGGTCTTAGAGAAAAAGAAGCAAGGATGCTTCCGACCTTGAGCATCCTTTTGGGATAGGACTGCTCTAGCACCGACAGATAAGGCATCCACCTCCATTATGAAAGGTTTATCTACATCGGGGCGATGTAGAATGGGAGCGCTAGCAAAGTGGGACTTAATAGAGAGGGAGGCCTTGGACACCTGTCATGATTCCCCAATGGCATGGGAACATCAGAAACACAAAAATAACAGACTAGCTCTCGGGTGATGGAAACTCAAGCTGACCGTGACCTAAATCTACCACACAACTAACAGTAGCCAGGAAGCATTCCTACGGCTTCCTATATGCCATGCGCCAGCCGGAGAACTAACTACGCCTGGAAGAGGAAGGAACAGACGTGGCTTACCTCTAGAGAAATCCCCAAAGATGATAGTAGCCTCCACGTATATTGACGGTGAGTACAGAGGAAAAGACATACACAGTATGAAGGTAGATTTAGCAAAGCGAGGTCCACTTACTAGATAGAGGAAGGATACAAAAGAGGACTTCACGGTCAGCTGAAAAACCCTTTCAAAAACCCATCCTGAAATTACTTTAAGACTCCTGTGTCAACTCATGACACAGGAGTGGCAATTTCAGTCCACAAGAGCTTCCAGTAACAGGAAATGACAAAACTGTAAACTGGACAAGAAAAACAAAACAATAAGGACAAGAGTCCACTTAGCTGAACAGCAGACTAGTAGCAGGAACATGCAACTGAAAGACTCAGGTTACAATGATGACCGGCAAGGAAGTGACTAGAGAGCAAGGCTAAATAGGGAACTCCCAAAACTGATGGAAGCAGGTGAGCTGAGGCCGAAAAGCACACACAAGTCTCCAGTACCACCAGCCACCACCAGGGGAGCCAAAAAGCGGATCACAACAGTACCCCCCCCTTAAGGAGGGGGCACCGAACCCTCACAAGAACCGCCAGGGCGACCTGGATGAGCCCTATGAAAGGCACGAACCAAATCCGAGGCATGAACATCAGAGGCAGTTACCCAAGAATTATCTTCCTGACCATAGCCCTTCCATTTAACCAGGTACTGGAGTCTCCGCCTGGAAATACGGGAGTCCAAGATCTTCTCTATAACGTACTCCAATTCACCCTCAACCAGCACAGGAGCAGGAGGCCCAGCAGAAGGAACCACCGGCACCTCGTATCTCCGCAACAACGACCGATGGAACACATTATGGATAGCGAAAGATGCCGGAAGGTCCAAACGAAAGGAAACAGGGTTAATAATCTCCAAAATCCTATAGGGACCAATGAACCGAGGCTTAAATTTAGGAGAAGAAACCCTCATTGGGACAAAACGGTAAGACAACCACACCAAGTCCCCAACACGAAGGCGAGGACCAACCCGACGCTGGCGGTTAGCAAACCGCTGAGTCCTCTCCTGGGACAAATTCAAATTGTCCACCACTTGTTCCCAAATCCGATACAACCGATCCACCACAGCATCTACTCCAGGACAATCCGAAGACTCCACCTGACCAGAAGAAAAACGGGGATGAAACCCTGAATTGCAAAAGAAAGGGGAAACCAAAGTGGCAGAACTGGCCCGATTATTAAGAGCAAACTCCGCCAACGGCAAAAAGGCAACCCAATCATCCTGATCCGCAGACACAAAACACCTCAAATACGTCTCCAAAGTTTGATTAGTTCGCTCCGTCTGGCCATTAGTCTGAGGATGGAAGGCAGACGAAAAAGACAAATCAATGCCCAACCTGGCACAGAATGCCCGCCAAAATCTAGAAACGAACTGGGTACCCCTATCAGAAACGATATTTTCAGGAATACCATGCAAGCGAACCACATTTTGAAAAAACAAAGGAACCAACTCAGACGAGGAAGGCAACTTTGGCAATGGCACCAAATGAACCATCTTAGAAAAACGGTCACACACCACCCAGATAACAGACATCCTCTGAGAGACAGGAAGATCAGAAATAAAGTCCATCGAGATGTGCGTCCAAGGCCTCTTCGGAATAGGCAAGGGCAACAACCACCCGCTAGCCCTAGAACAACAAGGCTTGGCCCGAGCACACACATCACAAGACTGCACAAAAACACGCACATCACGAGACAGAGATGGCTACCAGAAGGATCTAGCCACCAAATCCCTGGTACCAAAAATTCCAGGATGACCCGCCAGCGTAGAAGAATGAACCTCCGAGATGACTCTACTGGTCCAATCATCAGGAACAAACAGTCTACCAGGTGGACAGCGATCAGGTCTATCCGCCTGAAACTCTTGCAAAGCACGTCGCAGATCTGGGGAAATAGCGGATAATATCACCCCATCCTTAAGGATACCAGTAGGTTCCGAATCACCAGGGGAATCAGGCTCAAAACTCCTAGAAAGGGCATCCGCCTTCACATTCTTAGAACCTGGTAGATATGAGACCACAAAATTAAACCGAGAGAAAAACAACGACCAGCGCGCCTGTCTAGGATTCAGGCGCCTGGCAGACTCAAGATAAATCAGATTCTTGTGATCAGTCAAAACCACCACCTGATGTCTAGCACCCTCAAGCCAATGACGCCACTCCTCAAATGCCCACTTCATGGCCAAAAGCTCCCGATTACCGACATCATAATTTCTTTCGGCGGCAGAAAATTTTCGAGAAAAGAACGCACAAGGTCTCATCACTGAGCAATCGGAACTTTTCTGCGACAAAACCGCCCCCGCTCCGATCTCGGAAGCATCGACCTCAACCTGAAAGGGGAGAGAGACATCGGGCTGGCGCAACACAGGGGCAGACGAAAAGCGGCGCTTAAGTTCCCGAAAGGCCTCCACAGCGGCAGAGGACCAATTGGCAACATCAGCACCCTTCTTAGTCAAATCCGTAAGAGGCTTAGCAACACCAGAAAAACCTGTTATAAATCGACGATAAAAATTAGCAAAGCCCAAGAACTTCTGAAGACCCTTTAGAGAAGTAGGCTGCGTCCAGTCACAAATAGCCCGAACCTTGACAGGGTCCATCTCAACAGAAGAAGGGGAAAAAATGTACCCCAAAAAGGAAATCTTTTGAACCCCAAAAACACACTTAGAACCCTTTACACACAGAGAATTCTCCCGCAAGACCTGAAAAACCCTCCTGACCTGCTGAACATGAGACTCCCAGTCCTCAGAAAAAATCAAAATATCGTCCAAATACACAATCATAAATTTATCCAGATATTCACGGAAAATATCATGCATAAAGGACTGAAAAACTGAAGGCGCATTAGAAAGGCCGAAAGGCATTACTAAATACTCAAAGTGGCCCTCAGGCGTATTAAATGCGGTTTTCCACTCATCCCCTTGCTTAATTCGCACCAAATTATATGCCCCACGGAGATCAATCTTGGAGAACCACTTAGCCCCCCTTATGCGAGCAAACAAATCAGTAAGCAGCGGCAACGGATACTGATATTTGACAGTAATTTTATTCAGGAGTCGATAATCAATACAAGGCCTCAGCGAGCCATCCTTTTTAGAGACAAAGAAAAACCCAGCTCCTAAAGGTGATGAAGAAGGACGAATATGTCCCTTTTCCAGGGACTCCTTAACATATTCTCGCATGGCAGCATGCTCAGGTACAGATAGGTTAAACAAACGACCCTTTGGAAATTTACTGCCTGGAATCAGATCTATGGCGCAATCACACTCTCTGTGGGGAGGGAGAGAACCAATTTTAGGCTCTTCAAAAATATCCCCAAAATCCGACAAAAATGCAGGAATCTCAGAGGGAATAGATGACGAGATAGGAACCAAAGGTATGTCCCCATGAGCCCCCCGACATCCCCAGCTTAACACAGACATAGTTTTCCAGTCCAGTACTGGGTTATGAGATTTTAACCATGGTAATCCAAGCACTAAAACATCATGTAAATTATACAACACGAGGAAGCGAATCATCTCCTGATGGTCTGGAGTCATACGCATAGTCACTTGCGTCCAGAACTGTGGTCTATTACAAGCCAGAGGTGTAGAATCAATACCCTTCAGAGGTATAGGGACTTCCAGAGGCTCCAAATCAAACCCACAGCGCCTGGCGAAGGACCAATCCATGAGACTCAGAGCGGCACCAGAGTCCACATAGGCATCCACAGTAATAACTGATAATGAACAAATCAGAGTTACAGACAGAAGAAATTTAGACTGTAAAGTGTCAATAGAAACAGACTTGTCAACCTTCCTAGTACGTTTAGAGCATGCTGATATAACATGCGCGGAATCACCACAGTAGAAGCACAAGCCATTTTTGCGCCTATAATTCTGCCGCTCGCTTCTTGACAGAATTCTGTCACATTGCATTTTCTCTGGCGTCCCTTCAGAAGATACCGCCAAATGGTGCACGGGTTTGCGCTCCCGCAAACGCCGATCAATCTGAATCGCCATTGTCATGGACTCATTCAGACCTGTGGGCGTAGGAAACCCCACCATGACATCCTTAACGGCATCAGAAAGGCCCTCTCTGAAATTTGCCGCTAGGGCACACTCATTCCACTGAGTAAGCACAGACCATTTACGAAATTTTTGGCAGTATATCTCAGCTTCATCTTGCCCTTGAGACAGGGCTATTAAAGCTTTTTCAGCTTGAATCTCCAAATTAGGTTCCTCATACAGCAACCCTAAAGCCAGAAAAAACGCATCCACATTGAGCAACGCAGGATCCCCTGGTGTCAATGAAAATGCCCAATTTTGAGGGTCACCTCGCAGCAAAGAAATCACAATCTTAACCTGCTGAACAGGATCTCCAGAGGAGTGAGGTCTCAGAGAATGGAATAATTTACAATTACATTTGAAATTCAGAAACCGAGATCTATCTCCGGAAAATACCTCTGGTGTAGGAATCTTAGGTTCAGAAATAGGAGTACGTATAACATAATCTTGTAAATTCTGAACCTTCGTAGCAAGATTATTTAAACCTGCAGCCAAACTCTGGACATCCATGTTAAACAGCTAAGGTCAGAGCCATTCAAGGGTTAAGAGGAGGTAAGAAGCAGCTAGACAGCAATTAAGGGCTAGGCAGCAAAACTCTGAGGGAAAGAAAAAAAAAAAAAAATTTTTCCTTCAACACTTCTTTTTCTCCAGCTTCAGCCCAAACAATTAACACTTTGTTGGCCGGTCATACTGTCATGATTCCCCAATGGCATGGGAACATCAGAAACACAAAAATAACAGACTAGCTCTCGGGTGATGGAAACTCAAGCTGACCGTGACCTAAATCTACCACACAACTAACAGTAGCCAGGAAGCATTCCTACGGCTGTCTAGATGCCATGCTCCAGCCGGAGAACTAACTACGCCTGGAAGAGGAAGGAACAGACCTGGCTTACCTCTAGAGAAATCCCCAAAGATGATAGTAGCCTCCACGTATATTGACGGTGAGTACAGAGGAAAAGACATACACAGTATGAAGGTAGATTTAGCAAAGCGAGGTCCACTTACTAGATAGAGGAAGGATACAAAAGAGGACTTCACGGTCAGCTGAAAAACCCTTTCAAAAACCCATCCTGAAATTACTTTAAGACCCCTGTGTCAACTCATGACACAGGAGTGGCAATTTCAGTCCACAAGAGCTTCCAGTAACAGGAAATGACAAAACTGTAAACTGGACAAGAAAAACAAAACAATAAGGACAAGAGTCCACTTAGCTGAACAGCTGATTACCTGTCTGAATAGGCCTCAATACAAATGCACAAGCAGGGTGCAGCGGACCCAAATAAAATAGCAAATGCACAGGTGTGAACCTTGTGTGAACACGCCACATACAGTTTTTATCTTAGTGCATTGGTGTACCACACGGCCAATCCCTGATTGAAGGCTGGCTGTTTCATTAGGTATTGCACCTGTGCATTTGCTATTTTATTTGGGTCCGCTGCACCCTGCTTGTGCATTTGTATTGAGGCCTATTCAGACAGGTAAGTGTTATGGTTCTCAATGGCAAGAGAACATAGCCCAGCATACATAGGAACTAGCTCTTGGAAGGATGGAAACTTAAACTGACCATGAACTAAACCTGCCGCACAACTAACAGTAGCCGGGTAGCGTAGCCTGCGTTTTATCCCTAGACGCCCAGCGCCGGCCGGAGGACTAACTAATCCTGGCAGAGGAAAATATAGTCCTGGCTCACCTCTAGAGAAATTTCCCCGAAAGGCAGACAGAGGCCCCCACATATATTGGCGGTGATTTAAGATGAAAATGACAAACGTAGTATGAAAATAGGTTTAGCAAAATCGAGGTCCGCTTACTAGATAGCAGGAAGACAGAAAGGGTACTTTCATGGTCAGCTGAAAACCCTATCAATACACCATCCTGAAATTACTTTAAGACTCTAGTATTAACTCATAACATCAGAGTGGCAATTTCAGATCACAAGAGCTTTCCAGACACAGAAACGAAACTGCAGCTGTGAACTGGAACAAAATGCAAAAAACAAACAAGGACAAAAGTCCGACTTAGCTGGAAGTTGTCTGGTAGCAGGAACATGCACAGAAAGGCTTCTGATTACAATGTTGACCGGCATGGAAGTGACAGAGGAGCAAGGTTAAATAGCGACTCCCACATCCTGATGGGAACAGGTGAACAGAGGGGATGATGCACACAAGTTCAATTCCACCAGTGGCCACCGGGGGAGCCCAAAATCCAATTTCACAACAGTACCCCCCCCCTCAAGGAGGGGGCACCGAACCCTCACCAGAACCACCAGGGCGATCAGGATGAGCCCTATGAAAGGCACGGACCAGATCGGAGGCATGAACATCAGAGGCAGTCACCCAAGAATTATCCTCCTGACCGTATCCCTTCCATTTGACCAGATACTGGAGTTTCCGTCTGGAAACACGGGAGTCCAAGATTTTTTCCACAACGTACTCCAACTCGCCCTCAACCAACACCGGAGCAGGAGGCTCAACGGAAGGCACAACCGGTACCTCATACCTGCGCAACAATGACCGATGAAAAACATTATGAATAGAAAAAGATGCAGGGAGGTCCAAACGGAAGGACACAGGGTTAAGAATCTCCAATATCTTGTACGGGCCGATGAACCGAGGCTTAAACTTAGGAGAAGAAACCCTCATAGGGACAAAACGAGAAGACAACCACACCAAGTCCCCGACACAAAGCCGAGGACCAACCCGACGCCGGCGGTTGGCAAAAAGCTGAGTCTTCTCTTGGGACAACTTCAAATTGTCCACCACCTGCCCCCAAATCTGATGCAACCTCTCCACCACAGCATCCACTCCAGGACAATCCGAAGATTCCACCTGACCGGAGGAAAATCGAGGATGAAACCCCGAATTACAGAAAAAAGGAGACACCAAGGTGGCAGAGCTGGCCCGATTATTGAGGGCAAACTCCGCTAAAGGCAAAAAAGCAACCCAATCATCCTGATCTGCAGACACAAAACACCTCAAATATGTCTCCAAAGTCTGATTCGTCCGCTCGGTCTGGCCATTAGTCTGAGGATGGAAAGCAGACGAGAAAGACAAATCTATGCCCATCCTAGCACAGAATGCCCGCCAAAATCTAGACACGAATTGGGTTCCTCTGTCAGAAACGATATTCTCCGGAATACCATGCAAACGAACCACATTTTGAAAAAACAGAGGAACCAACTCGGAAGAAGAAGGCAACTTAGGCAGGGGAACCAAATGGACCATCTTAGAGAAACGGTCACACACCACCCAGATGACAGACATCTTCTGAGAAACAGGAAGATCCGAAATAAAATCCATCGAGATGTGCGTCCAAGGCCTCTTCGGGATAGGCAAGGGCAACAACAATCCACTAGCCCGAGAACAACAAGGCTTGGCCCGAGCACAAACGTCACAAGACTGCACAAAGCCTCGTACATCTCGTGACAGGGAAGGCCACCAGAAGGACCTTGCCACCAAATCCCTGGTACCAAAGATTCCAGGATGACCTGCCAACGCAGAAGAATGAACCTCAGAAATGACTTTACTGGTCCAATCATCAGGAACAAACAGTCTACCAGGTGGGCAACGATCAGGTCTATCCGCCTGAAAATCCTGCAAGGCCCGCCGCAGGTCTGGAGAAACGGCAGACAATATCACTCCATCCTTAAGGATACCTGTAGGTTCAGAATTACCAGGGGAGTCAGGCTCAAAACTCCTAGAAAGGGCATCCGCCTTAACATTCTTAGAACCCGGTAGGTATGACACCACAAAATTAAACCGAGAGAAAAACAACGACCAGCGCGCCTGTCTAGGATTCAGGCGTCTGGCGGACTCAAGATAAATTAAATTTTTGTGGTCGGTCAATACCACCACCTGATGTCTAGCCCCCTCAAGCCAATGACGCCACTCCTCAAAAGCCCACTTCATGGCCAAAAGCTCCCGATTCCCAATATCATAATTCCGCTCGGCGGGCGAAAATTTACGAGAAAAAAAAGCACAAGGTTTCATCATGGAGCAGTCGGAACTTCTTTGCGACAAAACCGCCCCAGCTCCGATTTCAGAAGCGTCGACCTCAACCTGAAAAGGAAGAGCAACATCAGGCTGACGCAACACAGGGGCGGAAGAAAAGCGGCGCTTAAGCTCCCGAAAGGCCTCCACAGCAGCAGGGGACCAATCAGCAACATCAGCACCCTTCTTAGTCAAATCAGTCAATGGTTTAACAACATCAGAAAAACCAGCAATAAATCGACGATAAAAGTTAGCAAAGCCCAAAAATTTCTGAAGACTCTTAAGAGAAGAGGGTTGCGTCCAATCACAAATAGCCCGAACCTTGACAGGATCCATCTCGATGGAAGAGGGGGAAAAATGTATCCCAAGAAGGAAATCTTTTGAACCCCAAAAACGCACTTAGAACCCTTCACACACAAGGAATTAGACCGCAAAACCTGAAAAACCCTCCTGACCTGCTGGACATGAGAGTCCCAGTCATCCGAAAAAATCAGAATATCATCCAGATACACGATCATAAATTTATCCAAATAATCACGGAAAATGTCATGCATAAAGGACTGAAAGACTGAAGGGGCATTTGAAAGGCCAAAAGGCATCACCAAATACTCAAAGTGGCCCTCGGGCGTATTAAATGCGGTTTTCCACTCATCCCCCTGCTTAATTCGCACCAAATTATACGCCCCACGGAGATCTATCTTAGAGAACCACTTGGCCCCCTTTATGCGAGCAAACAAATCAGTCAGCAGTGGCAACGGATATTGATATTTAACCGTGATTTTATTCAAAAGCCGATAATCAATACACGGCCTCAAAGAGCCATCTTTCTTAGACACAAAGAAAAAACCGGCTCCTAAGGGAGATGACGAAGGACAAATATGTCCCTTTTCCAAGGACTCCTTTATATATTCTCGCATAGCAGCATGTTCAGGCACAGACAGATTAAATAAACGACCCTTAGGGTATTTACTACCCGGAATCAAATCTATGGCACAATCGCACTCCCGGTGCGGAGGTAATGAACCAAGCTTAGGTTCTTCAAAAACGTCACGATAGTCAGACAAGAATTCAGGAATCTCAGAGGGAATAGATGACGAAATGGAAACCAAAGGTACGTCCCCATGCATCCCCTTACATCCCCAGCTTAACACAGACATAGCGTTCCAGTCGAGGACTGGGTTATGAGATTGCAGCCATGGCAATCCAAGCACCAACACATCATGTAGATTATACAGCACAAGAAAGCGAATAATCTCCTGATG
This sequence comes from Ranitomeya variabilis, assembly GCF_051348905.1. Classification (NCBI taxonomy): domain Eukaryota; kingdom Metazoa; phylum Chordata; class Amphibia; order Anura; family Dendrobatidae; genus Ranitomeya; species Ranitomeya variabilis. The sequence goes on from NC_135232.1 coordinate 151,936,722, forward strand.
ATCCGGATTAATTCGCATAGTTACTTGTGTCCAGTATTGTGGTTTATTACTAGCCAATGGGGTGGAGTCAATCCCCTTCAGAGGTATAGGAGTTTCAAGAGGCTCTAAATCATACCCACAGCGTTTGGCAAAGGACCAATCCATAAGACTCAAAGCGGCGCCAGAGTCGACATAGGCATCCGCGGTAATAGATGATAAAGAACAAATCAGGGTCACAGATAGAATAAACTTAGACTGAAAAGTGCCAATTGAAACTGACTTATCAAGCTTCTTAGTACGCTTAGAGCATGCTGATATAACATGAGTTGAATCACCACAATAAAAGCACAACCCATTTTTTCGTCTAAAATTCTGCCGTTCGCTTCTGGACAGAATTCTATCACATTGCATATTCTCTGGCGTCTTCTCAGTAGACACCGCCAAATGGTGCACAGGTTTGCGCTCCCGCAGACGTCTATCGATCTGGATAGCCATTGTCATGGACTCATTCAGACCCGCAGGCACAGGGAACCCCACCATAACATCCTTAACGGCATCAGAGAGACCCTCTCTGAAATTCGCCGCCAGGGCGCACTCATTCCACTGAGTAAGCACAGACCATTTACGGAATTTTTGGCAGTATATTTCAACTTCATCTTGCCCCTGAGATAGGGACATCAAGGCTCTTTCCGCCTGAAGCTCTAAATGAGGTTCCTCATAAAGCAACCCCAAGGCCAGAAAAAACGCATCCACATTGAGCAACGCAGGATCCCCTGGAGCCAATGCAAAAGCCCAATCTTGAGGGTCGCCCCGGAGCAAGGAAATCACAATCCTGACCTGCTGAGCAGGATCTCCAGCAGAGCGAGATTTCAGGGACAAAAACAACTTGCAATTATTTTTGAAATTTTGAAAGCAAGATCTATTCCCCGAGAAAAATTCAGGCAAAGGAATTCTAGGTTCAGATATAGGAACATGAACAACAAAATCTTGTAAATTTTGAACTTTCGTGGTGAGATTATTCAAACCTGCAGCTAAACTCTGAATATCCATTTTAAACAGGTGAACACAGAGCCATTCCAGGATTAGAAGGAGAGAGAGAGAGGAAGGCTGCAATATAGGCAGACTTGCAAGTGATTCAATTGAAAGCACACTCAGAACTGAAGAAAAAAAAAAAAAAAAAATTTTTCAGCAGACTTCTTTTTTCTCTTCTTTCTCTGCCAATTAATTTAACCCTTTGTGGGCCGGTCAAACTGTTATGGTTCTCAATGGCAAGAGAACATAGCCCAGCATACATAGGAACTAGCTCTTGGAAGGATGGAAACTTAAACTGACCATGAACTAAACCTGCCGCACAACTAACAGTAGCCGGGTAGCGTAGCCTGCGTTTTATCCCTAGACGCCCAGCGCCGGCCGGAGGACTAACTAATCCTGGCAGAGGAAAATATAGTCCTGGCTCACCTCTAGAGAAATTTCCCCGAAAGGCAGACAGAGGCCCCCACATATATTGGCGGTGATTTAAGATGAAAATGACAAACGTAGTATGAAAATAGGTTTAGCAAAATCGAGGTCCGCTTACTAGATAGCAGGAAGACAGAAAGGGTACTTTCATGGTCAGCTGAAAACCCTATCAATACACCATCCTGAAATTACTTTAAGACTCTAGTATTAACTCATAACATCAGAGTGGCAATTTCAGATCACAAGAGCTTTCCAGACACAGAAACGAAACTGCAGCTGTGAACTGGAACAAAATGCAAAAAACAAACAAGGACAAAAGTCCGACTTAGCTGGAAGTTGTCTGGTAGCAGGAACATGCACAGAAAGGCTTCTGATTACAATGTTGACCGGCATGGAAGTGACAGAGGAGCAAGGTTAAATAGCGACTCCCACATCCTGATGGGAACAGGTGAACAGAGGGGATGATGCACACAAGATCAATTCCACCAGTGGCCACCGGGGGAGCCCAAAATCCAATTTCACAACAGGTAAGCATCTCTGCCTGTTTTTGGTGGGTTTTAATACTGACCGCTTAGTATTCTGTCATATCCTTTCCTATTTAGCTAGTGTGGCCTCTTTTGCTAAATCCTGATTTCTGCCTGTGTGTGTCTTTCCTCTAATACTCACAGTCAATATTTGTGGGGGGCTGCCTATCCTTTGGGGTTCTGCTCTGAGGCAAGATAGAATTCCCATTTCCATCTATAGGGGTATTTAGTCCTCCGGCTGTGTCGAGGTGTCTAGGATGTGTTAGGTACACCCCACGGCTACTTCTAGTGCGGTGACAGTTTAGGGTTTGTGGTCAGTACAGGTTCCACCTACTCCTGAGAAAGTTTCATGCGGCTCCAAGGTCACCGGATCATAACAGTCAATGCAAGTTGATACAGTTATTATCTCCTCCAGTGTGGCGGGAATCTCCCTGGTGGCCAAAGCGTCCTTCACATGGTCAGCCAGCCCCCTCCAAAATATAGGGATGAGGGCTTTATCTGGCCACTCCAGCTCAGATGCTAAAGTCCGGAAGTGGACGGCAAAATGGTTGACCATGGATGAGCCCTGGGTCAATGCCAGCAGTTGGAGCGCCATATCATGGGAGACGCGAGGTCCTAAAAAGACCTGTTTCAGAGTGCTCAGAAACAATGGAGCACTCTGCACCACATGATCGTCACGCTCCCACAGGGGCGTAGCCCACTCCAACGCCCTGTCTGACAAGAGGGATATAATGAATCCCACTTTAGCCCGCTCTGAGGGGAAACATACAGCCTGGAGCTCAAGGTGTATCACACACTGGTTCACGAATCCCCTGCATGACTTGCTATCGCCAGAGTACTTAGCTGGCCGCGGGAGGTGGGATAAGGTCGGCACAGAGGTGGCAGTGGACAAACTAGCTGCAGCCACGCTAGCAGCCTGAACAGCTACTGCAGTAACATCCACAGCTGAGGTTGTGTGCTCAAGAGCCGCCAACCTGCCCTCCAGCTTCCGGATGTACCGCTGCAGTCGCTGTTTGTCCGCCATAGTAGCCAGACCCTGGCGCTAGTATACTGTTAGGGCTGGCAGAATGCACCTAGTAAATATTGAGATTATATAGGTGCATTTGCAGCCCGGGGTCCACCATGCAGGAGTGGAACCTGCTGCTAGTATATGGTGGCACTATATGGCGGTACAACGCCTGAATAGACATGAGTTCAGTCACCCGGTCTATATAGGAGCGAGCTCTGTTGCTTCACAGAGATGCCGGGATAAGGATAACACTGTGCCCTGTTAACCTCACAGAGGATCACAGCTAATTAACGGAGCAGGTAGTATACAATGGTCATACAGTCAGCATAGCACACAAACAACTCCTCTCCGGAGGTGCCAGAATTCTAGTGGCTATACGCCAGCCCTAAATTCACATACACAAACTCCTCTCCGGAGGTGCCGGAATTCTAGTGGCTATACAGCCGACCCTGAACACATGCAGACACAGACCACAAGGTAGCTAAGCTCATAAACATAGGTTGATACTAGCGCATGGCCGAGTGGCCATGCAAACCTTTTATAGAGAGAGCTCTCCAGGACCTTCCTAATGGTCCAATAGGAACTGCTTCAGGACCTGAGCATGTGACCCCCGACCTCCAATGAGAGGTCGTCCCCTGTGCATGCTCAGTAGCGGAAAAGCAGGACTTAGTCCCAGGAGCAACTGCTCCTGCAAAACAGTGCTGGTTACAATGGCTGAGCCTGGAAGATCAGCAGTAACCAAGCGCACAGTATCTGCCTGAGCCAGACACTGGGACCGACGTCTCCGCTGAGCAGGCTCCAATGCGGCTGAAGAAGAATGGGAGACCACAGCGGAGGTGGCTTGAGATTCCCCCTGAACAGCGGCGGTAACTCGACATCTAACACACAGGACCTCTGTATAGTGTATAGTGTCAGCGTACAGGTAACACACTGACTCACCAGTGACGTCTCTAGGTGAAGTCCTTCAACTTTCATCTTTTTCATCTAGCACAGATCGCCATCACTTCCTCCAGCCAGGGCTCGTCTCTGCAGGAAATAACACAGTTATCTTGAGCTTCGCTTGCAGAACACATTACTTAATTTTTCCCAACTTCTACATTACACCACATGAAGAAAAAAAGGCAACGTAGTATCACTCTACACAGTAACACAACCGCCCCCAATTAAAAAAATTATACTCAAAAAATAAAATAAATACATCACTGCAGTAATAACATCCCTTAATTAGCCCCTATGGTAATAATATTCCTCACTCTATCCCCTGTGTGTCTCATTCCTGGCTTCAGCCATATGTTCTCCCATCCTGCCCTCATGAGCATCCATTCTGCCCCGTATGATCTCCCCATCCTGCCCCATCTGTCTCCATCTTATCCATCCTGCCCCATGATCCTGCACGATCTGTGTTCTCCAACCCTGCCCCATCTGTCTCCAATCCTGCCCCCAGTGTCTTTAATCATGCCCCCATGTCTTTCATCCTGCCCTGTGTCTCCAATAATGCCCCGTATCTCCATTCTGCCCCGTGTCTCCAATCATGCCAGCATCTCCATTCTGCCCCATATGTCTGCAATCCTGCCCCATCTGTCTCCAATCCTGCCCCCTATGTCTGCAATCCTGCCCCATCTGTCTCCAATCCTGCCCCATCTGTCTCCAATCCTGCCCCATCTGTCTCCAGTCCTGCCCCGTGTCTCCAGCATTCTGACCCCAGTGTCTCCAGCATTCTGACCCCAATGTGTCCAACATTCTGCCCCCAGTGTCTCCAGCATTCTGCCCCCAGTGTCTCCAGCATTTTGCCCCAGTGTCTCCAGCATTCTGACCCTAGTGTCTCCAGCATTCTGCCCCAGTGTGTCCAGCATTCTGCACCCAGTGTGCCCAGCATTCTGCCCCCAGTGTCTCAAGCATTCTGCCCCCAGGGAGTCCAGCATTCTGCCCCTAGTGTCTGCAGCATTTTGCCCCCAGTGTGTCCAGCATTCTGCCCCCGTGTCTCCAGCATTCTGCCCCCAGTGCATCCAGCATTCTGCCCCCCCATGTCTCCAGCATTCTGCCCCCAGTGTGTCCAACATTCTGCCTCCCGTGTCTCCAGCATTCTGCCCCGGGCCCCCCCAGATCGCCACTCTCAATAAAAAAACAAAAATGAGTTCCCTCCATGCAGCTGAAGCGCGCACCTGCCGGTGACTGACAATGACGTCAGACGCCGGCGACATGCGTGCTGCGGCTGACGTCAGCTGCCAGCATCCGATTGGCTGGTGGCTGTTATCTATTGACATGTGGTCTCGGGCCAGCACCCACACGTCAATAGCATTAAACTGCCGCAGTGCCAGTAGGGGCCTGGTGAGCAGATGAGACGGGGCCCATATGCCAGTCAGGGCAGTAATGCACTGATGGTGGCCAAGGTCAATCTGAGCGGTAGCCCAGGGCCCCCCCTCACCACTGATTGACCTCATTATAATCCGCCACTGTCAACAAGCATGCAGCTTCCATGGTGAGCATGTGATTTAGCTCTGTGGCAGCGATGTAAGCTGAGGTATGCATGCATTGGCAAATGCTCTATTTAAATACTGCAGTTAGAGATTGACAGGACCATTTAAGGAGTTAAACAGCAGCGATCAGCACTTAATGTGGCCACTGCTGTTACAGGAAGATGTCAAATATGTTAAACAGCTGTCATCTTTCTGGTATTGTGTGGGCTCAGCTTCTGACCCTGCTCTCCACACGGGCACCAGACCTGTGATGTACTACACACAAGGACAAAATTGTTGGTATCCTGTTAAAGTAAGAGAAAAAACCTAGAATGTTCACTGAAATATCTTGAAGTTGACAAAAGTAATTTTCTATTTACATTTATTGAATATTAAATAATGAAAATCGGACATTGCTTTTGAATTGTGATTCAACAGAAAAACAAAACTAAAAAAAATTAAAATGGCCTGGACAAAATAAAGGTGACCTTAACATAATATTTTGTTGCACAACCTTTTGAGGAAACCATTAGAAGCAAACAATTTCTGTAACTCTCTATGAGACTTCTGCACCTGTCCTACTCCTCGAGAGCAAACTGCTCCAGCTGTCTCAGGTGGGAAAGTGCCTTCTCCAGACTGCAGGTTTCAGCTCCTTCCACAGATGCTCAATAGTATTTAGATCAGATCTCATAGAAGGCCACTTCCAAATTGTCCAGTGCTTTGTTCTTAACCCCTTACCGACATAGGCGTAATATTACGCCGATGTCGGACTCCCTCCCTTTGATGTGGGCTCCGGCGGTGAGTGCACATCTTTCCGGGGACATGTCAGCTGTTTTGAACAGCTGACATGTGCCCACAATAGCCGTGGGTGGAATTGCGATCCACCCGAGGTTATTAACCAGTTAAATGCAAGGTGACCACTTGCAGTTGGAAAATCCCTTCATTCCCACTAGCATTCTCTTTATAACATTTATAGATAAAAACATTTCTAGACTAAAACAATATATCTACAGGTTTTGGGCTTTCTCCTTCATCAGGTTTGTTGCCAAGTGATCCTGGATTTAAGGGGCATATAGGTCCTTTCTATATCAGATCTCCTAAACAGTTGGCTAGCGCTCCTTTTTTTTTTGTTTCATATTGCCTGTGCTTGCATGATATCTAGTTTTTGGAGTCTATGAGTAGCAGCTGCAAACCAACAAGGTGCACTGGATCTAATTGTATTGATGGAGCTACTTAATTTATGTAAGTGGCAATCCTGCTACTCACAGAATATAAACTCTTTGTTTTGTTGATCATTTTTTGAAATGTATCAATTTTTTCCTTGTGCTACCAAAAGTGCACCAATACGTTCTGTTTTGTTCATATTTATTTGCATAAGGGTAGTTAAGGGAAGTTTCCAATAACAAAAATATTGATAGTGATTTGTGGGGGTCTGATGCCTGTCACCTACAAAATTAATTGAATGGTGGTGCTGCTTTGCTTCTTTAACAGTTTACCTTACACACAAATAAAAATGTATGTAAATTACCGTATTTTCCGGCATATAAGACGACTGGGCGTATAAGACGACCCCCCAACTTTTCCAGTTAAAATATAAAATCTTCTTAAAAGTCGGGGGTCTTCTTATGCGCCGTATGTCGTCTTATAGGGCCGGTGACTAATGTGCCTTTTGGGGGGGAGTGGTCCTGATGATGAAGAGGGGGCATCTCACAGGAAAGTGTGAGTGGAGTACCCCCCATTACCTCATTGTAGCTGCAGTGTGGGGTGCTGGGGAGCGGCGGCGGCCACCGCCCCACAGCACAGCACCCATGCGGCACAAAGAGGAGCAGCAGCTGCCGTCTCTCCCCAGCACAGAGACCCCATGCTGCAGCTACAATGAGGTAATGGGGGATACTCCTCTCACACTTTCCTGTGAGACGCCCCCTCTTCCTCATCAGGACCACTCCCCCCCACCCACCATATACACATTGGTGTCTGCACTCGGCGTACAAGACGGCACCCGGCGTATAAGACGACCCTCGACTTTTAAGAAGATTTTCAGGGGTTAAAAAGTAGTCTTATACGCCAGAAAATACAGTAAATCAGAAATGTGAGCTGGGTTATATTTCAGTTTGTTGTGCTCTGACAGCCGAAGATGATGTGCCAAATTTGTGATATTTACTTAGAGATCTGTAAACTTGGAGGGAATCTCCTCTTAATAATTGAAGTTTTCTACTTTTAGAGGCACTGTTATTGATGTACTGTATATGTGTACCCATAAAAGTATGCTGAAATGTAAAATTTACTTGAGAAAACGTGAATTATTCACAGTCTCTTACAGATATAATTCTTGTTCCTGAATATTATTTATGTAAAAGGTATATCTAACTGTAGAGTGTGCTCCTGCACAAAGAAAATGGAATATGTTTGTTTTACCATCAATGATAAATGTAGCAGGTCATTAACATTTTGGGTTTGTTCTTTACTTCCAAGCATACTTTTAGCCAGATGTCTTTGTGTGACATTTAAAATAGTTTTCTCCTTAATGCCTAACCTTTATTGATCATTTTGATCTTCCTGCAAAGAATCTATTTGTATATGTCACTGATTTGTGTATAATAAAACTTCTACCTTATTTACATTAATCTTTGTACAGCGCCATCCAGACATCATTATTTAGCTATCCTGTACACTTATTTTTAGTCTATCCATTTGGTTGTCTGCTTCCTTCTTATATGCCTATTTTTGCTGTTCTTATGTCCCATTAGTTATATTTTTATGATTGCAATTTATCTTTAGGTGTCAGCTATTATTGTATTATATAACGAAATGCCACAGCAAAACTAGAGCTATTCATAGAAGGCCTCCATAGATTGTAGTTAAAGATCCAGCACTGCTGCTAATGATAGACTTCATTCTTTAAAGTCTAGCACCTTAATTGATATAACTTCAAGGCTTTATTAAGAACTTCTTTTAAGATCACTAATGAACAGACAGTATAATTCAGGTGATAATTTTTGGACAATGAAGTTATCCTTGCTATGATTAAGGACATCATCATAGTCTGAAACACATCAGCGGAACTACACTGTCTGTTTGTTATTGATCTTCAAAGAAATCAATAAAGCCTGTAATTTTTACGTCTCTTCTGGGGCTGGACTTTATTTTCAAGATTGGAGTCTATTGTCTGTTCTGAATTGTCCACACACCAACCTTTGTCTTTTTTTTGTACTACTAATTTGCTTTATTGCATTCTGCTTATGATAAGCTCATCTTTAAAAGGTATCAATTAAATTCACCTCTTCTTGCGTATTTATAAAATTTTACAAAAATCTCTCATATCGCCATAGTTATAGGGATAAAGCATACTTTCCAATATTATTATTATTAGTGAAATAGTGATACTTAAAACAGAACTGTGGTTTCAACACACTTTGCATAAATCTATTATAGTGGAGAATATAATAAACTTTGTAATATATCTTATCAGAGAAATCAGATTTCTTTCCCTCAAATCAGACATTTCTTTCCCACGGCTCTTGCAATGACGTCAGAAAGGTAAAATGAGTTAATTGGCTGTGAACTCGCAGGACCTGTCTGATGGCACCGCGAGCAGGAAAACTTTCTCACGCTTGTGGTGCCCTCAGACAGGGAATAGGAGTTCACAGGGAGACCCTGAGCACATGCTGCTCAGTGTTTCTGCTGGATGACAGGCTGTATGGTCCCATCATGCAACCATGCAGCCTGCTTTCTAGATGTAGCAGAGCTAGACCCATCGTAGGACAAATGGATTAGCAACATCTCTGCGGAAAGGTGAGGAATATTGTTGTTTTTTATTTTAAATTTTTTTGCAGATAACAAGGGTGTCGATGGAATGAACGAGGTCGTAAGTATGGCTAAATTAAGATTTATTAAAAGGAGTCTGTGTTATTCTTTCAATTAAAGGACTTTATTCTGCGTGTCTGTGCTTTCATACAATGTGACTATGGGGCTAGTAATGGGGGCGTCTTATTGACGCCTCTCCATACTAACCTGAAAATACAAAGGTGACATCAAGCCCCCAACTATCACCCCACTTGCCACCGCTACAGGGCAAGTGGGAAGAGCGAGGCTATGTGCCAGAATTGGTGCATGTTAGTGATGCGCCTTTTTTATGGGGTGGCTGGGAGCTGATGTTTTTAGCCTGGGGGCAGTATCCATGGCCCCTTCCTATTCTATTACTATCAGCCCGCAGCTGTCTGCATAGCCTTTGCTGGTTATTAATTATAGGGCAACCCTAGAGTCACTTTTTTAGGGCCCACATTTTAATAGCCAGTAAAGGCTAAGTATACAGTTGTGAGATGATGTTAATAGCCTTGGAATCTCCACGGGTATTACCCCCTTCCCAGGCTATAAACATTGGCCCCCAGCCATCAGCTTTCCCTCTGCTGGTTACAAAAATTACACGGAAGCCCACACCATTTTTTTCTGAAAAAATATCTTTTGTTAAATGTACGTACAGTACTTGCAAATACTAGGATTTCATCAGCTCACCCAACCAGATGTATTAGAGTCCAATTCTCAATAGACAAGTGCAGAGCATGGGTCACTACCAAGTTCCTGCTGGCTGACTCCTAGGTGAAAATGCAAATCACTCACTTGTCCAGCTCATGCAAATATTGAATGGAGGAGATGAAAATAAAATAAAATCTTGTCCCTTATTAGAGCATCATGAAAACAAGCTGACACGTTTCAGGCACTACTGTCCTTAGTTATAGCGTAATAAAGACACATTACAACACAATATAATGTGCCATATTCGTGCCGAATTTCTGTTTGGCAATCGATTTCTGATCAAATTTGCTCATCACTAGTGCTCACCCATTCTCGTCAGTAGTCAGTGGCATTATAAATATCTAAGATTTATTTTGCTTTTTTTTTAAAATATACACTACAATTTTATTTGCATATTTGGGGGTCTAGAACAACTGGACACTAGGGAGCCTGCATAAGGTTCATAAAAACAATATATATTTTTTCTTAAGTGCAAGACTATTTAACCTATTGTATTTAACTGTATTTCACTGTATTATTTTCCTAAGAACAAGATTGGAATAGATATAATCAGAATAGTTATTCATCCAGGAATAGAAAAGCATTGTGAATCTAATTATTCAGAAAAACCCACCAAGACAAGTAATATAAATATAGAACAGTGGAATGTTACTTATTAATTAGAAAGGGATTCTGAACATCTTGTGAGATAATGGAGCTGTAGAACTCTGAAGAAGAAATGAATATGAGTCACTTGTAATACAATAAACAATGAAATAAAAAAAAAATCAAATCCCAATTAACTAATTTCCAAATGGGTTATGTAAGACCCCATAGAAATGTTCAACTAAAAATATTGTGATTTTTAAAAAATCTTTTCACACAATAATAATTAGTATGTGTTTGACGTATATTTGGTATTTTTTTTAACCACACCATTGCATCCTTTTTTGGCATAATAGAGTTAATCCAATTTTCATATTGCGCTGTTGACTTTTCCTTCAGCTAAATAGGAATAGGAAAGGCTTCTTTAAAGTTAGAGCAGTCAGACTGTGGGAATGCCCGACCACAAGAGGCAATAACAGCAAACACTATAACAGCATTTGACCCCTTTACCACCTTGGGTTTTTCCATTTTTTGATTTTTCGTTTTTTGCTCCCATTCTTCCCAGAGCCAAAACCTTTTATTTTTCCGTCAATACCGCCATGTGAGGGCTTTTTTTTGTGGGATGCATTGTACTTTTAAACAACACCATTGGTTTTACCATAGAGTGTACTAGAAAATGGGAAACAAATTCAAAGTGCCGTGAAATTGCAAACTAAGTGCAATTCCACAATTGTTTTTTTTTTACCATGTTCACTAAATGCTAAAAATGACCTACCATTTGCATTGTCTAGGCCATTACAAGTTCGTAGATGCTAAACATGCATAGGTTCTTTTTTATTTAAGTGGTGCAAAAAAAATCCAGTTTGTAAAAAAAAAAAGTTGACATTTATATTGATACCATTTTGGTATATATACGATCTTATGATCGCCCGTTATTGCATTTTAATGCAATGTTGCGGCGACCAAATAAACATTTTCTCTTTACACTGTTTACCGATCAGATTAATTCTTTGTATATATTGATAGATCGGGTAATTCTGAAAGTGGCAATACCAAATATGAGTATTTTTAATTTTTATTTTATTTGTATTATATTGAATGGGGCGAATGGTGGAGGGTGATTTAAAGGGAACCTGTCACCACTTTTCTGTGTTCTGTTTACCAGCTAAAAATATAATTTTATTCAATGTCAGCTATTCATTCCTTAAATACTTATGTAGCCCCCTGACTCCCCATGTATCACCCATATAAACTTTTATATTTGTCCTGCAATGTATGCTAATAGGGTCCATCCCGTCCCATGGGCATGGCTTCGGTTCACTCCCCTCTCCTCGGCTCCTGCACGCAGTCCTTGATGTGGATGACACAGATCGCTGTGAGATATCGCGCCCGCGCAGTCAAATGATTCCCTTTAAACTTTTTTTTTATATTTTTTAAAACTTTTTTACATTTTACTGGCTTCAATTGTCTCCAAGGGAGACTAGAAGCTGCGATCTTCTGATCTCTTGTGCTACCACATAGCAGGGCTTCAGAAGTAATGTGACAAAGGCACCAATGGGCGGGGTTTGTGACGACATGTTAACATCCACAGGTGGATTGCAATTCCACCCATGGCTGTTAGGGGCACATGTCAGATGATTAAATCACCTGACATGTGTTGGAAAAGTTGTGGACTCATCGCTGGAGCTCGCATTAAACAGAGGGAGGCGACCTTGGACGTATAGGTACGTCCAAGGTCATGAAGGAGTTAAAAAAGGGCTGAATTACTTCCTCAGTACACATAGCATTGAAGGTTACAGATAATTTAGTGACAAAATATGTATAATTCGTGGAGAAAGACTGATAAATCAAACATTGAAATATTTGTTCATTGAATCTCTTCAAAAACTGTGTGCAAGTGTAACTAGAAGAATTGATGTTATCTTGAAGGCAAAGTATGGTCAGTCCAGATATGATTTAGATTTTTCTTTTGTTCATTCACTTTGCATTTTATTAATTGATAATAGTTTATTTTGAGCAGTTCTACTTCTTAAAGCATTTTTACTTTGCAGCATTTTCCACACCTTCCTAAAACATTTGCACAGTCATGTATTTCTACCATATTTTTTATTATTATTGATAGATTAAAAGTAAATTTTATTGAATTTTTTTAAATTCCAGTTCATCAGAAATGTCCAGGTAAACACTGTGCTTGATCACTGACAATCAGCTCATTGGGCTTGCGCACTGAATATGGCTGTACCTCCCCAGCTTAATTTCATATCTGTGCATGCTCCGATGCAGCTGTAAGTAGCAATGCGATGTATATATTGTGGGTGCGTACGCCATTCACACCACTCTCTGATGAAAGAGTATGTTCAGATAGGAAATGAAGCTGAGGGTGCATCAATGGAAAAAAGAAAAAAAAGATGGTATAGACCCCTTAAAAGATGATAATAAGATAATAATAGAGGACAAAGAAAAGGCTGAGATATTAAACATGCACTTTTCATCCGTGTTCACCAATGAACTAACTGTTCCAGGGATCATTCAACAAGGCAAAAAAAAAGTTCACCACCTGATATAATTAGTTTAACACAAGAACAAGTACGCCTGCGTCTGAGGAAATTAAACATTGGTTTATTAAACAGATGGCACTGATCCATGGATACTAAGGGAATTGAGCTCAGTATTTTACAGACCACTGTATCTTATATTCTTAGACTCTTTTGTAACAGGGGTTGTGCCACAGGATTGGAGGATGGCTGATGTGCTACTGATATTTAAGAAAGGTAAGAAGTTGGGGCCAGGCAACTATCATCCGGTAATTTGAGGGAATTATATGAGATAACCTGCAGAAATAAATTGCAGAGAGTAATATAATAACTGACAACCAGCATGGATTCTTGAACGATAGGTCATGTCTAAGGCTACTTTCACACTAGCGTCGTGCACTGCACGTCCCTATGCGTCGTTTTGCAGAAAACACGCATCCTGCAAAAGTGCTTGCAGGATGCGTTTTTCCTCCATTGACTTGCATTAGCGACGTAGTGCGACGCATTGCCACACGTCGCAACCGTCGTGTGACGGTTGCGTCGTGTTGCATGGGACCGTCGCCACCAAAAAACGTTGCTTGTAACGTTTTTTGGTGCGTCGTTCCTGTCTTTTCCGACCGCACATGCGCGGGCGGAACTCCGCCCCCGCCTCCCCGCACCTCACAATGGGGCAGCGGATGCGTTGAAAAACAGCATCCTCTGCCCCCGTTGTGCGGCGCATTCACTGCTAGCATTGGTACGTCGCAATGACGCAATTCGTCATGCGTCGTCCGACGCTAGTGTGAAAGTAGCCTAACTAACCTGTTGAGTTTCTATGAGGAGGTAATTTCAAATCTGAATGTTGGTAATGCAGCTGATGTGATTTATATTATTTATATAAATAAATAATAATAATTATAATAATAACAATAATGCACTATTTCTGGGGCATCTAAAGGCTGATGTTGCATGCCTGGTGCAATATCTCTGGCGCCTTCCAAGACTATTAATCTCAACCCACAGCTGTCTGTTTTGCCTTTGCTAGTTTGAATTTACAGGGGGATCCTGCATCATTTTTTTCTGGGATCACCAGTAATTAACCAGTACAGACTAGGCAAAGAGCTGTGAGCCTTTATTAACAGCCTGGGAACTTTTTTGGGAAATTTTCCCTTTTCCCGGATTATTAACATCAGCCCCCAGCTGTGGGCTTTGCCTCTACTGGTTATGAAAATTCTGCGGGAGCCCACACCATTTTTCCATTTTTTTTTTCAATTTAATTCTTCATTTTACACAGGAGGTAAACAGCTGCTGCTCCCATCTTTATCACCTGGTCATACTAATCTCAGGGAGACCAGGCGACCATGATGAGAGCTGTCCTCAGTATCCGGAGCCTGGTAACAGTGTGAACTGTACTGCTTTTCCCAGGTGCCGGTATGTGTCACACGAACACACAGATCCACACAGATGTGACACACGGACAACAAGCGGATACACGGATGTAACACGGATGTCACATGCGTACATATGGATGGCATACAGACATGGATCTCCCCAGTACTGTTTTTTTCCTGTACTTCAATCACCAGGACATGTGAAGGAGGCCTAATGGGAACTATTGAAGAGAAATATGTTTTCAAGGGAATCTTTCACCAGGTTTTTGTCACCTAAAGTGAGAGTGATGTTTCCCTTATTGGGCTGCTTAGTGTAGTTTAGATAAAATCAGGAGATTATCACTAGAGGACTAGTAAAGCTGCTGCCAGGTAGTCAAGCATATTCATGAGCTCGGTATAAACCCACCCTCACCACTGATTGGCAGCTTTCTATGTACACTGTAAGTCATCAGAAAGCTGCAAATCAGTGATCTGAACAGGGTTATACAGAGATCATAGCATGTGGTATGGGTGGAGCTATGCTGAGCTCAGAATTCAGAGAACTAGGGGATCTGCAGAGAAAACTATGATTTCATCAAAATTACAGCATGTAGCCCAGTAACTGAGTGACACATCGCTGGAATCAGGGTCTCTTTTCCTACATTATGTTGCTCTCAGATTACATAGCAAGAACACGGTGACAGATTCCCTTTGATCCGAAATGTTGCTGTGTTTCAGAATAGTCAAAAACGGCTATAGTGTATCGTTTCAAGCTTCACAATTAATGTACCCTCAGGGCTAATAGGAGTATAGCTTGGAAAGTCTCCCTTAAAATAAAATATAACCTTTATTTGAATAATATTAAAATAGTTACTTTGGACAAAACAAAAAAAGGGACACAGAATTACAGTAGACACATACATAAAGTGATAGCGCTTAACCAGTAATCAATAAAAAATGGTTTGGTCTCACAAATATGTGGAATGTTCTTTGTAGCAGGCTCATATAGTACAGAAACAATGGATGTAGTGCATATATATAGAGGGGGGTTCCTCTTATTCCCTGTTGTGCCCCTGCATTGCTCCTGTCCTCACAAGGACTGTCCACAAGTGTAGGCTGCTACAGGTTACCCACCATCAGTGTAAACAAGTTAATCTCCCATGTTTCAGAATAAACATACAGTGACAAGCAAAAGAGTAAAGGCCCCGTCTCACATAGCGAGATCGCTAGCGAGATCGCTGCTGAGTCACAAGTTTTGTGACGCAACAGCGACCTCCATAGCGATCTCGCTATGTGTGACACGTACCAGCGATCAGGCCCCTGCTGTGAGATCGCTGGTCGTGTCGGAATGGCCTGGACCTTTTTTTGGTCGTTGAGGCCCCGCTGACATCGCTGAATCGGTGTGTGTGACACCGATCCAGCGATGTCTTCACTGGTAACCAGGGTAAACATCGGGTTACTAAGCGCAGGGCCGCGCTTAGTAACCCGATGTTTACCCTGGTTACCAGCGTAAATGTAAAAAAAAAAAAACAGTACATACTCGCCTTCTGATGTCCGTCAGGTCCCTTGCCGTCTGCTTCCTGCTCTCACTGACTCCCGGCCGTACAGTGAGAAGTGAGAGCACAGCAGTGACGTCACCGCTGCGCTCTGCTCTCACTGTACGGCGGCTCAGTCAGAGCAGGAAGCAGACGGCAAGGGACCTGGACACCGAAAGGCGAGCATGTAGTGTTTGTTTTTTTTGGTAACCAGGGTAAACATCGGGTTACTAAGCGCGGCCCTGCGCTTAGTAACCCGATGTTTACCCTGGTTACCCGTGTGCTGCAGGGGGACTTCGGCATCGTTGAAGACAGTTTCAACGATGCCGAAGTCGTTCCCCTGATCGTTGGTCGCTGGAGAGAGCTGTCTGTGTGACAGCTCCCCAGCGACCACACAACGACTTACCAACGATCACGGCCAGGTCATATCGCTGGTCGTGATCGTTGGTAAATCGCTTAGTGAGACGGGGCCTTTACAATGTTTTGAGCCTTTGAATTTCAGGCTCCATATCGCACCATCCACTACAACTTTGAACATGAGACTACCACCATTTTATAGACAATCATCTTGGCTATCTCATACATAAATTTGACTACCTGGCATATGATTAGTTATGCAGATTCTTGTCATGTCACTGCATTGTTACTGTTTTGCTCCTAGTGGTGAAAAAATATGTTTCTTTCTGTATGCTACAAAATACAATGTGTTCTCACATTCCATAATAGCTCAGTGTATTATTAGGCTGATTCCCAAGCAAAAGGTCACCGATTCGAATCGAGGAGCAGCCATGAAGAAGATTTCTCAAGAAAAGAGAAATAGCATCATCCAGCTCATCGATAGAAGTATCTAGCCCAATAAAATTGCCAGACTGCATAATATGAGTGCCATGACAATTGGAAGAATACAAACTGAAATCCATCCATCCATTCAAAAGCCAAGAGGTGATGTCCAGGCAAAATATCAGTCAACTAGTTGGCTCTTCACAAGGTCTATCAGTTCTGAAGCGACAAACACAGCAGTGGAAGTGGCTCATATGCTTCATAATAGTGAGATCGCAGAAGTTCATGCAAGCACAATGTAACGCACATTACACTAGTCTGGAATGGTGGCCAAAAAATAAGGTAAAGAAGTCTTGACTTCAATATCGTCATAAGAAGTGTTGGCTCGAGTTTGCAAAAATGTACAAAAAGTGGACAGTAGAAGATTGGAAATGGGTGATTTGGAGTTACGAGACAAAAGGTAATAGACTAGGCTCTGATGGGTGCAAACGGGTCTGGAAGAAAAAAGGAAAAAAGGGCTAATGGATTGAGAAATTGAAGGAACTATCAAATTCAGTGGAGGACGCCTCATGATATGGGGTTGTTTCAAAGCAAATATATCTTATCAGAGAATGATGCTTTTTTTCTTCACTTATGAGATGTTACCCTAAAATACTGAAAATAAAATCATTTTTTTTCCAAGACAAGATAGGCAGTTCGCTTAAAGGGAACCTGTCACCCCTAAAATGGAAGATGAGCTAAGCCCACCAGCATCAGGGTTTATCTACAGCATTCTGGAATGCTGTAGATAAGCCACCCATGTAACCTGAAAGGTAAGAAAAAGAGGTTTGATTATACTCACCCAGGGGCGGTCCCGGTTCTGTTCGGGTCCGATGGGAGTTGCGGTCCAGTCCGGGGCCTCCCATTTTCATAGGATGATGTCCTCTTCTTGTCTTCATGCTGAGGCTCTGGCACAGGCGTACTTTGTCTGCCCTGTTGAGGGCAGAGCAAAGTACTGCAGTGTGCAGGCGCTGGGAAAGGTCATAGCGGCCCGGCACCTGCGCACTGCAGTACTTTGCTCTGCCCTCAACAGACAAAGTACGCCTGTGCCTGAGCCTCAGCATGAAAATAAGAAGAGGACGTCATCATATGAAGATGGGAGGCCCCGGACTGGACCGCAACTTCCATCGGACCCGAACAGAACTGGGACCGCCCCTGGGTGAGTATAATCTAACCTCTTTTTCTTACCTTTCAGGTTACATCGAGGTCTAATCTACAGCATTCCAAAATGCTGTAGATAAGCCCCTGATGCTGGTGGGCTTAGCTCATCTTCCATTTTGGGGGTGACAGGTTCCCTTTAAGAATTAGATTACAACTGCCTGAAGTCTATGACTATGAGGTGAGTAGGAAAAGGAAGAAAGATGGTGCTGCTACTTTTTAGTAAGTGTTTTATTTCACCTCAGTGCTGGTTTCACTGATAAACTGCTGAGTGCTGCTGTATATTCACCTCCATGCTGCTGCTTTTGAAAATGTGCTACTGTAAAGGGAAGTGTCCCAAAGTACTAGTTCAGAGACAACTGAAAATTGAAGATAGTGTACCACAAGGTGTATTCATGAAAAATGCAGGTTACAAGACATATAGTATGTAGGATAGCTGCAGAGACACCATCACGTGTTTCTCAACGCAAGCAGTGAATAGCCAGACCTTTCCCCGGGAAGGAACAACCACGGAAAGGGCAGCATCCAATAAAGGAAAACATCCAATACAGGAAAACCACCTATGCCAAGCATGGTATCCATCCACAGACAGCTGTTTCGGGGTGTTTGCCCCTCATCAGTGTGGAGTAGGAATCTGGCTATTAGGAGCAGTGCCTAGTAAAAGGCTGTGAAGGAACAGATGATTGGCCTCGGGGAGACCAAAACATCCAACACCGCGGAGACACTGCTTGCGTTGAGAAACACGTGATGGTGTCTCCTGTTGTGAACTCTGTTTTTGGGCTCCCTCTTGTGGTCACAAGTGGTACTGTGTGAGTGTTGTCTTTGGGCTCCCTCTGGTGGCTCTTTGTGTCATTCTGCAGGTCTGAGGTTGGATCAGCTGTCTCGTTATCTGTTAGCTGGTTCCTATTTAGTTCAGCTGGACTCTCAGTGGTTGCCTGCTGTCGTTGTATTCAGTGCTATTCTGATTGCTCCTGTCTACATCCGTTATCAGTCTCTCCAAGAGAAGCTACGTTTTGTTTGCTTATTTTTGCTCATCTGTGTTCAAGATGTGTCCTAGTATATGATGTGTTTTGGTCCAGCTTGCTAATATGTGATTTCCCTGCTTGCTGGTGCTCTGGGGTGCTGAATTGCTCCCCCCACATCGTTAGTTGGTGTGGGGGTTCTCGCATTCTCTGCGTGGATATTTTTGCATAGGGTTTTTTACTGACCGCACAGATCCCTTGCTATTTTCTGCTATCTAGCGTTAACGGGCCTCATTTGCTTAACCTGTTTCATCTCTGCGTTTGTCTTTTCCTCTTAACTCACCGTTATTATTTGTGGGGGGCTTCTATATCTTTGGGGTATTTCTCTGAGGCAAGTGAGGTCTTACTTTCTCTTTAGGGGTAGTCAGTTTCTCAGGCCGTGAAGAGACGTCTAGGATTTCAGGAAACGTTCCACTGCTACCTTTAGTGTGTTTGGTTAGAATCAGGTTTGCGGTCAGTCCAGTTACCACATCCCCAGAGCTTGTCCTATTATCTCTGACTTAGCTGGTTAGATTTGTGATCCTAAGCCACTGGGATCATAACAGTACAGCAGGCCCGAAAAGTGTTTAATGCATCGCAGAAGTGGGATAAGAGAAGTCCTGAGTACAATTTTTTTTTTCCTCTCCCTTTGCTGCAGTCTGTCCAGCTTCTCTCATCCCCTTAATCTCTGGGTGGCTTTGAGTTCAGCTGCAGACATGGATATTCAGAGTCTGACTTCTAGTGTGGATCATCTTGCTGCAAGGGTGCAAAGCATTCAGGATTTTGTTGTTCACAGTCCTATGTCTGAGCCAAAAGTACCTATTCCTGAGTTGTTTTCTGGAGATAGATCTAGGTTTCTGAATTTTAAAAATAATTGTAAATTATTTCTTTCTTTGAGACCTCGTTCCTCTGGTGATTCCGCTCAGCAAGTTAGAATTGTTATCTCCCTGTTACGTGGCGACCCTCAAGATTGGGCCTTCTCCCTGGTGCCGGGAGATCCTGCATTGCTGAATGTGGATGCGTTTTTTCTGGCGCTTGGATTGCTTTATGAGGAACCTAATCTTGAGAACCAGGCAGAAAGAGCCTTGCTGGCTCTCTCTCAGGGCCAGGATGAAGCTGAGGTGTATTGTCAAAAATTTCGGAAATGGTCGGTGCTTACTCAATGGAATGAGTGTGCCCTGGCTGCAAATTTCAGAGAAGGTCTTTCTGAAGCCATTAAGAATGTTGTGGTTCCCCACGCCTGCAAGTCTGAATGACTCAATGGCTTTGGCCATTCAGATTGATCGGCGTTTGCGGGAGCGCAAGTCTGCGCACCATCTGGCGGTGTTTTCTGAACAGAGACCTGAGTCTATGCAATGTGACCGAATTCTGACCAGAATTGAGCGGCAAAATCATAGACGTCAAAATGGGTTGTGCTTTTACTGTGGTGATTCAACTCATGTTATCTCAGCATGCTCTAAGCGCGTAAAAAAAATTGCTAAATCTGTCACCGTTGGTGTTATGACCCCAATGGCGAGGGTCTCAGAGGAACAAGTAAGTCTGCGAAGTACAAAAATCCAGCTCATAGGGCAGTGGTAACTGGGTTGACCATATATCTACTCCTAACGCCAACACTAGAAGTAGCCGGGGAACATGCCTACGTTGGTCGCTAGATGTCTCGCGCCAGCCGGAGGACTAACTACCCCTAGAAGAGGAAAACAAAGACCTCTCTTGCCTCCAGAGAATAGACCCCAAAAGTTGCATACAAGCCCCCCACAAATAATAACGGTGAGGTAAGAGGAAATGACAAACACAGAGATGAACTAGGTTTAGCAAAGAGAGGCCCACTTACTAATAGCAGAATGTAGTAAGATAACTTATATGGTCAACAAAAACCCTATCAAAAATCCACACTGGAAATTCAAGAACCCCCGAACCGTCTAACGGCCCGGGGGGAGAACTCCAGCCTCCCTAGAGCTTCCAGCAAGGTTAGGATACAGATTATGTACAAGCTGGACAAAAATGCAAACAAAAACAAATAGCAAAAAGCAAGAAAGCAGACTTAGCTTAATCTAGCAGGAACCAGGATCAGTAGACAAGAGCACAACAGATTAGCTCTGATTACAACGTTGCCAGGCATTGAACTGAAGGTCCAGGGAGCTTATATAGCAACACCCCTGACCTAACGACCCAGGTGAACATACAAGGGATGGCAGACTTTCCCAGAGTCAAATCACTAGTAACCACTAGAGGGAGCCAAAAAGGTAAATTCACAACACGTTGGTACTATACAGCCTAAATTAATTTTGTCTGTTACTTTAATTTGTTCTTTGTCATCCTACTCGGTTATGGCTTTTGTGGATTCGGGTGCTGCCCTGAACCTGATGGATGTGTCGTTTGCCAGGCGCTGTGGTTTTGTCCTGGAGCCTTTGGAATTCCCTATTCCACTGAGGGGTATTGATGCTACACCATTGGCTGAGAATAAGCCTCAGTATTGGACTCAAGTGACCATGTGCATGACTCCTGTACATCAGGAGGTGATTCGCTTTCTTGTGCTGCATAATCTGCATGATGTGGTCGTTTTGGGTCTGCCATGGCTGCAGGCCCATAATCCAGTTCTGGATTGGAAAGCTATGTCTGTTTCAAGTTGGGGTTGCCAGGGGATTCATGGCGATGCTCCTTTGGTGTCAATTGCTTCTTCCACTCCTTCTGAGGTCCCTGAGTTTTTGTCGGACTACCAGGATGTATTTGATGAGCCCAGATCCGGTGCCCTGCCTCCTCACAGGGATTGTGATTGTGCTATAAATTTGATTCCTGGTAGTAAGTTCCCTAAGGGACGACTTTTTAATTTGTCTGTACCAGAACATGCCGCAATGCGGAGTTATATAAAGGAGTCTTTAGAGAAGGGACATATTCGCCCGTCCTCCTCCCCTCTTGGTGCAGGATTCTTTTTTGTGGCCAAGAAGGATGGTTCTCTGAGACCTTGTATAGATTATCGTCTTCTAAATAAAATCACGGTCAAATTTCAGTATCCTTTGCCATTATTATCTGATCTGTTTGCTCGGATTAAGGGGTCCAGTTGGTTCACCAAGATAGATCTTCGTGGTGCGTATAACCTTGTGCGTATTAAGCAGGGGGATGAATGGAAAACAGCATTTAATACGCCCGAAGGCCATTTTGAGTACTTGGTGATGCCTTTTGGACTCTCTAATGCTCCTTCTGTGTTCCAGTCCTTCATGCATGACATCTTCCGAGAATATCTGGATAAATTTATGATTGTGTATCTGGATGACATTTTGGTCTTTTCTGAGGACTGGGAGTCCCATGTGAAGCAGGTCAGGATGGTATTTCAGGTCCTGCGTGCTAATGCCTTATTTGTGAAGGGCTCAAAATGTCTCTTCGGAGTACAGAAGGTTTCCTTTTTGGGTTTTATTTTTTCTCCTTCTACTATTGAGATGGACCCAGTCAAGGTCCAGGCTATTCATGACTGGACTCAGCCTACATCTGTTAAGAGTCTTCAGAAGTTCTTGGGTTTTGCTAATTTTTACCGTCGCTTCATTGCTAATTTTTCTGGCGTGGTTAAACCCTTGACGGATTTGACCAAGAAGGGTTCTAATGTGACTAATTGGTCTCCTGCGGCCGTGGAAGCCTTTCGGGAGCTGAAGCGCCGGTTTTCTTCGGCTCCAGTTTTGTGTCAGCCTGATGTCTCTCTTCCTTTTCAGGTCGAGGTTGATGCTTCTGATATTGGAGCAGGGGCTGTTTTGTCACAGAGAAGCTCTGATTGCTCTGTGATGAAGCCTTGTGCTTTCTTTTCAAGAAAGTTTTCGCCTGCCGAGCGGAATTATGATGTTGGTAATCGGGAGTTGTTGGCTATGAAGTGGGCATTTGAGGAGTGGCGACATTGGCTCGAGGGAGCTAAGAATCATGTGGTGGTCTTGACTGATCACAAAAATCTGATTTATCTCGAGTCTGCCAAGCGGCTGAATCCTAGACAGGCTCGTTGGTCGTTGTTTTTCTCCCGTTTCGATTTCGTGGTCTCGTACCTGCCTGGTTCGAAGAACGTGAAGGCTGATGCTCTTTCTAGGAGTTTTGTGCCTGACTCTCCGGGAGTTTCCGAGCCGGCTGGTATCCTCAGAGAGGGAGTGATATTGTCCGCCATTTCCCCAGATTTGCGACGAGTGCTGCAGAAATTTCAGGCGGATAGACCTGACCGTTGCCCACCAGAGAGACTGTTTGTCCCAGATAGATGGACCAGCAGAGTTATTTCCGAGGTTCATTCTTCGGTGTTGGCAGGCCATCCTGGGATTTTTGGTACCAGGGATTTGGTGGCTAGGTCCTTCTGGTGGCCTTCCTTGTCGCGGGATGTGCGTTCCTTTGTGCAATCCTGTGGGATTTGTGCTCGGGCTAAGCCTTGCTGTTCTCGTGCCAGCGGTTTGCTTTTGCCTTTGCCTGTCCCGAAGAGGCCTTGGACGCACATTTCCATGGATTTTATTTTGGATCTTCCAGTCTCTCCGAGAATTTCTGTCATCTGGGTGGTGTGTGATCGTTTTTCCAAAATGGTCCATTTGGTGCCCTTGCCTAAGTTGCCTTCCTCCTCCGATTTGGTTCCTCTATTTTTTCAGAATGTGGTTCGCTTGCACGGCATCCCTGAAAATATTGTGTCTGACAGAGGATCCCAGTTTGTGTCCAGATTTTGGCGGATCTTTTGTGCTAAGATGGGCATTGATTTGTCTTTTTCATCGGCCTTCCATCCTCAGACGAATGGCCAAACCGAGCGAACTAATCAGACCTTGGAAACTTATTTAAGATGTTTTGTTTCTGCTGATCAGGATGATTGGGTGACTTTTTTGCCATTGGCCGAGTTTGCCCTTAATAATCGGGCTAGTTCTGCTACTTTGGTTTCGCCTTTTTTCTGCAATTCTGGTTTTCATCCTCGTTTTTCCTCGGGTCAGGTTGAGCCTTCTGACTGTCCTGGGGTGGATTCTGTGGTGGATAGGTTGCAGCAAATTTGGAACCATGTGGTGGACAATTTGAAGTTGTCACAGGAGAAGGCTCAGCGCTTTGCCAACCGCCGTCGCGGTGTGGGTCCCCGACTTCGTGTTGGGGATTTGGTATGGCTGTCTTCTCGGTATGTTCCTATGAAGGTTTCCTCTCCTAAATTCAAGCCTCGCTTCATCGGTCCTTATAAGATTTTGGAAATCCTTAACCCGGTGTCATTTCGTTTGGACCTCCCAGCGTCGTTTGCCATTCATAACGTGTTCCATAGGTCTTTGTTGCGGAGGTATGTGGTGCCTGTGGTTCCTTCTGTTGAGCCCCCTGCCCCGGTGCTGGTTGAGGGCGAATTGGAGTACGTGGTGGAGAAGATCTTGGATTCTCGTATTTCGAGACGGAGGCTTCAGTATTTGGTTAAGTGGAAGGGCTATGGTCAGGAGGATAATTCCTGGGTTGTCGCCTCTGATGTTCATGCGGCCGATTTGGTTCATGCCTTCCATGTGGCTCATCCTGATCGCCCTGGGGTTTTTGATGAGGGTTCGGTGACCCCTCCTCAAGGGGGGGTACTGTTGTGAACTCTGTTTTTGGGCTCCCTCTTGTGGTCACAAGTGGTACTGTGTGAGTGTTGTCTTTGGGCTCCCTCTGGTGGCTCTTTGTGTCATTCTGCAGGTCTGAGGTTGGATCAGCTGTCTCGTTATCTGTTAGCTGGTTCCTATTTAGTTCAGCTGGACTCTCAGTGGTTGCCTGCTGTCGTTGTATTCAGTGCTATTCTGATTGCTCCTGTCTACATCCGTTATCAGTCTCTCCAAGAGAAGCTAAGTTTTGTTTGCTTATTTTTGCTCATCTGTGTTCAAGATGTGTCCTAGTATATGATGTGTTTTGGTCCAGCTTGCTAATATGTGATTTCCCTGCTTGCTGGTGCTCTGGGGTGCTGAGTTGCTCCCCCCACATCGTTAGTTGGTGTGGGGGTTCTCGCATTCTCTGCGTGGATATTTTTGCATAGGGTTTTTTACTGACCGCACAGATCCCTTGCTTTTTTCTGCTATCTAGCGTTAGCGGGTCTCATTTGCTTAACCTGTTTCATCTCTGCGTTTGTCTTTTCCTCTTAACTCACCGTTATTATTTGTGGGGAGCTTCTATATCTTTGGGGTATTTCTCTGAGGCAAGTGAGGTCTTACTTTCTCTTTAGGGGTAGTCAGTTTCTCAGGCCGTGAAGAGACGTCTAGGATTTCAGGAAACGTTCCACGGCTACCTTTAGTGTGTTTGGTTAGAATCAGGTTTGCGGTCAGTCAAGTTACCACATCCGCAGAGCTTGTCCTATTATCTCTGACTTAGCTGGTTAGATTTGTGATCCTAAGCCACTGGGATCATAACAGTCTCCGCAGCTATCCTACATGCGGTGTTGGATGTTTTGGTCTCCCCGAGGCCAATCATCTGTTCCTTCACAGCCTTTTACTAGGCACTGCTCCTAATAGCCAGATTCCTACTCCACACTGATGAGGGGCAAACACCCCGAAACAGCTGTCTGTGGATGGATACCATGCTTGGCATAGGTGGTTTTCCTGTATTGGATATTTTCCTTTATTGGATGCTGCCCTTCCCGTGGTTGTTCCTTCCCGGGGAAAGGTCTGGCTATTCACTGCTTGCGTTGAGAAACACGTGATGGTGTCTCCGCAGCTATCCTACATGCATTTGCATATTTCCCATAAGGGATGGGGCAGTGTTCTGGATCACTGCGTTGAGAAACACGTGATGGTGTCTCCGCGGTGTTGGATGTTTTGGTCTCCCCGAGGCCAATCATCTGTTCCTTCACAGCCTTTTACTAGGCACTGCTCCTAATAGCCAGATTCCTACTCCACACTGATGAGGGGCAAACACCCCGAAACAGCTGTCTGTGGATGGATACCATGCTTGGCATAGGTGGTTTTCCTGTATTGGATGTTTTCCTTTTTTGGATGCTGCCCTTCCCGTGGTTGTTCCTTCCCGGGGAAAGGTCTGGCTATTCACTGCTTGTGTTGAGAAACACGTGATGGTGTCTCCGCAGCTATCCTACATGCATTTGCATATTTCCCATAAGGGATGGGGGCAGTGTTCTGGATCACTGCGTTGAGAAACACGTGATGGAGTCTCCGCGGTGTTGGATGTTTTGGTCTCCCCGAGGCCAATCATCTGTTCCTTCACAGCCTTTTACTAGGCACTGCTCCTAATAGCCAGATTCCTACTCCACACTGATGAGGGGCAAACACCCCGAAACAGCTGTCTGTGGATGGATACCATGCTTGGCATAGGTGGTTTTCCTGTATTGGATGTTTTCCTTTATTAGATGCTGCCCTTCCCGTGGTTGTTCCTTCCCGGGGAAAGGTCTGGCTATTCACTGCTTGCGTTGAGAAACACGTGATCGTGTCTCCGCAGCTATCCTACATGCATTTGCATATTTCCCATAAGGGATGGGGGCAGTGTTCTGGATCACTGCGTTGAGAAACACGTGATGGTGTCTCCGCGGTGTTGGATGTTTTGGTCTCCCCGAGGCCAATCATCTGTTCCTTCACAAGACATATAGTGGCAAGAAATAGTTTTATTTCTAATGTGCACACATGACGGTTTATAGTAAAAAGTCATCTGAAACAACAGGTACGCTTTAAACATTTTATTCTAGAAGCTTTAATATGAGAGCATATTCTCTGATTGACACATTTCCTTGAGATTTTATGTCAACGTACTTTTATGTGGTACTTGATGTTGATTTATTTTCTTAATTGCAGTATCATCTTCAGCTCTCAGCCTCAGCACACTACACACCAAGTGAATTGTAAAGTCATTGTTTAAATCTGCAAATGTTTTACCAAAGCATATTAAGGATCCTTAGAAATGGCATTTTGGCTCTTAACATTCATAACAGGTCTTTTACTGTGTAGGCTTCCACTGTGACTGAATCATTTATTGCCAGCAGGCAGGGAGATAAAGTTGAAATGTGGTTTGCTAGGGTCTTAAACCCTTTAGTGTAAGCATTCTGCCACACGCACATCTAATATTTGATTCCCTGCTGACTGGCTAGTGAACTAGATAAGTAAGGCACTTTTACTCATGGTAATTCCCAGTGTCATTTTGCTAGTATAGTAAATATTCAATCTTCAAGATATAATATGCAACATATGATATGCAAATTGGAGTTATTGTATGTTTTAAAATAAATTGTATACATATATCTTTTTTTGGGGAAAGATGGAATTTCCTATTATACTATATTGAAACCATTTGTCTCTAAAAATATGCAGAAAAAGGGACAGTGTTGTTTTATCTTTTAAATACTGTCCTGGTCAGTTTTACCAGTCATAAAAGGAACACTCCGGTAAGCATCTATATATTTGGTTGTGCGCTAATGGGTGATATCTATCTGTGGTAATGTACACTTTTCATTTTTAACTTTAGTGGCTTGGACTTGTCAAAAAAGTAGTAAAGTTAAATGGAAACATGGCAATAAAAGGTAGTACACATTATATGAAAATGGCAGACTTGATGAAATAGGAGACTGTTTTCAAAACAGTGAAAATGTGCTATGTTGTTTCAATGTTTAACTTCAGTATTTTTAGATATATTTTACATTATCTATATATATATAATTGTCTAAGGGTTTTTCTGTCTGCCTGTCTGTCTGTCTGTCTGTCCTGGAAATCCTGCGTCTCTGATTGGTCGAGGCCGCCAGGCCTCGACCAATCAGCGACGGGCACAGTATCGATGTAGATGTCATAATGGTTGCCATGGCGACGATGATGTCATAAAGGTTGCCTCGACCAATCAGCGACGGGCACAGTCTGCTGCGAATTCTGGAATCATCATTGTCCATATACTACGGGGACATGCATATTCTAGAATATCCGATGCGTTAGAATTGGGCCACAATCTAGTATAAAATAAACAATCAGAAATCAAATACTAACAATATGCATATACAAAATACAAATATGTTTTATTTATCCACATTTTCTGGGTTAATTTAAACACCACTCCAGCGCTTTTTTGTGCCTTCCCGGATTGCTCCAGTGTTTTTGAAGTCACTACTTAGTGAAAAACGAGGCTCTAATAGACTGGCATTGAGTGCTCGTGACCGTTACCTCTGCCTTTTGGTCAGTCAGGAATTGTGGTCACAAGATGATGGAATGGAATCGGAGTGGGGCCGGGGACAGCCGAATACAGCACCTAGTATGTATATTACTAGGAGCAGGATACTTACATTAGTGCTACCATACCAACATTGAAGATGGTAGGTCTCTGCCTGCCAATTCATCTTAATATGAACGACAGACCCTGCCAGAAGGTCATCAACAGGGCTTCTTCATTCCAAGCCAGCTCCGCAGCCAGGGTACAGAAGCATAAAGCATACTGAGCCACAGTGTCTGTGCCACGCCTAGACTCAAAACGGATGAGGTAAATGAGGAGGTGTGGCCTGGAACCTTGAACACTGCTCAGAACTTCACCAGGAACTTTACTAAGTCATGGATCTCTGGACTCCCATGCTCCCAAATGGGATTTGCCCAAGCCAGGGCTTGTTTGGACAGCAGCGAGACCATAAATGTAATCTTGGTTTGGTCCAATGGAAAGAGATGGGCATTGAGCATGAAATGGATCTAGCACTGCTTTAGAAAGCCATGGTTTTCCTTGGGGTCTCCACCATAGTGGAACGGAAGAGGAAGCTGGAGCTTTGCAGCTGCACCAGACACTGGAGACATAGGTAGTTCCCCTGGAGAGGATGGACATCCTGAGGAAATATAGAAGGTCAAGGGAGAGGTGTGGGACAGTGTGGAAACCTCTGGCGTCAGAATCCATCATTTTCCGGATCCGGCACCTTCCGGCTCCCATAGGCTTCCATTCTAGCAAACAGCTCTCTTTCAGGCTAGGTTCACATTGCGTTAGTGGGTGATCGCTAACGGACAGCGTTGCACGGCGAAAATGTCGCAATTAACGCCGTGCAACGGGTCCATTAGCGCACCCATTGACAGCAATGTAAATTTCGCCTGCAGCGCATCACTAGCGCGTGCCTTTTTCGGCTCGCGCTAGTGATGTGCCGTTCTTCTGTGACGCGCCTCGGACGCTGCTTGCAGTGTCCGCGGCGCGCCCGAGGTCCGTTCCCCGCTCTCGCAGATCGGGGATCTGCGAGAGCGGGGACGTTAACGCGACCCCTGAACGCGGCCCCTAAATAAACATTGCGTTAGCGCAATCCGCTAGCGCTAGCGCTAAACGGATTGCCCTAACGCAATGTGAACCTAGCCTTACCGGAGACAAAAAGCGTTGCTATGGATGTTTTTTCCAGAAACCAGAAATGGCAGATTTGCCGGATCCGTCGAAAACCGGATGAAACGCAAAGTCATCCAGCGCAATCCGGCACAAATACAAGTCTATGCGAAAAAAACGGATCCAGCGGCAACATTCGCCGGATTCATTTTTTAAAAAAATTAGCCAGATTGAGCCTGACGGCGAAAACCCGATGTGTGAAAGTAGCCTAAGCCATATGTGTATCCTGTTCCCAACATTTAACATGTTGCCCTAATGGTTATACTTGCATTTTATGCTTGATATTGAAAATTAATCTGTATATCTCAATCTTTTTAGCCTTGGATAAATACTTATACAGGTGATTCTCATAAAATTAGAATATCATCAAAACGTTAATTTATTTCAGTTTTTCAATAGAAAGAGTGATCTATTTCAAGTGTTTATTTCTGTTTATGTTGATGATTATGGCTTACAGCCAATGAAAACCCAAAATTCATTATCTCAGTAAATTAGAATACTTTATAACACCAGCTTGAAAAATGATTTTAAAATCTGAAATGTTGTCCTACTGCAATGTATGTTCAGTAAATGTACTCAAACGCAAAGTCATCCAGCGCAATCCGGCACAAATACAAGTCTATGCGAAAGAAAACGGATCCAGCGGCAACATTCGCCGGATTCATTTTTTTAAAAAATTAGCCAGATTGAGCCTGACGGCGAAAACCCGATGTGTGAAAGTAGCCTAAGCCATATGTGTATCCTGTTCCCAACATTTAACATGTTGCCCTAATGGTTATACTTGCATTTTATGCTTGATATTGAAAATTAATCTGTATATCTCAATCTTTTTAGCCTTGGATAAATACTTATACAGGTGATTCTCATAAAATTAGAATATCATCAAAACATTAATTTATTTCAGTTTTTCAATAGAAAGAGTGATCTATTTCAAGTGTTTATTTCTGTTTATGTTGATGATTATGGCTTACAGCCAATGAAAACCCAAAATTCATTATCTCAGTAAATTAGAATACTTTATAACACCAGCTTGAAAAATGATTTTAAAATCTGAAATGTTGTCCTACTGCAATGTATGTTCAGTAAATGTACTCAATACTTGGTCGGGGCTCCTTTTGCATCAATTACTGCATCAATGCGGTGTGGCATGAAGGCGATCAGCCTGTGGCACTGCTGAGGTGTTATGGAAGCCCAGGTTGCTTTTATAGCAGCCTTCAACTCATCTGCATTGTTGGGTCTGGTGTCTCTCATCTTCCTCTTGACAATACCTCATACATTCTCTATCTGGTTAAGGTCAGGCGAGTTTGCCGGCCAATTAAGCACAGTGATACTGTTGATTTTAAACTAGGTATTGGTAGTTTTGGCAGTGTGAACAGGTGCCAAGTCCTGCTGGAGAATACAATTTCCATCTCCAAAAAGCTTGTCGTCTGAGGGATGCATGAAGTGCTCTAAAATTTCCTGGTAGAGGGCAGCACTGACTTTGGTCTTGATAAACTACAGTGGACCTACACCAGCATATGACATGGCTCCCCAAACCATCACTGATTGAGGAAAATTCACACTAGAGCTCAAGCAGCTTGGATTGTGTGCCTCTCCACTCTTCCTCAAGACTCTCGGACCTTGACTTCCAAATGAAGTGCTAAATGTACTTTCCTTGTGGAGTGTGTCAATGACTGCCTTCTGGACATCTGTTAAGTCAGCAGTCTTCCCCATGATTGTGGAGCCTACTGAAACAGACTAAGGTACCTTTTTAAATGCTTAGGAAGCCTTTGCAGGTGTTACTTGTTAATTATTCTAATGTACTCAGATAATGACTTTTGGGTTTTCATTAGCTGTAAGCCATAATCATCAACATTAGCAGAAATAAACACTTGAAATAGATCACTCTGTTTGTAATGATTCTATATAATATGAGCTTCATTTTTTCCATTGAAGAACTGAAATAAATTAACTTTTTATGGTATTCTAATAATTCTTTTGTGAGAAGCACCTGTATATACTGCTATATGAGTCCCTGTCAAGCCCAATGAATCCCTGCTTATTTTTATTGTTTATCTTTTATGCTGAACTTATGATAAAACATTATATATATTTTTTTAAATAAGTCTCTTTTTGACCTGTGGTTATATTTTTCCTGGGTTGTGTTGTGATGATAAAATAAGAAAACAAGCCGGATCGTTATGAAGAGAGTCAAAGAAATAAAGCACCTTGATAAGAAACTAGCAACAATATACAACTAGAAACTAAGCTTAGGCAAGGTGTGGAGGGAGGAGCTGCCCAATATATCCACTGCGGGCAGGAGATAGGACAGGGAAGCAAAACTCAGCAGCACACAGAAGTTTAAAATTCCTGCACAGAATGAGAGTGCCCCCTATAGTTGGGTGGAGACTCTCCAGCAACAGTACAATATAGAA
The DNA here is from genome assembly GCF_051348905.1 of Ranitomeya variabilis. Lineage (NCBI taxonomy): Eukaryota > Metazoa > Chordata > Amphibia > Anura > Dendrobatidae > Ranitomeya > Ranitomeya variabilis. The sequence goes on from NC_135232.1 coordinate 151,968,336, forward strand.
GATTTGGAAGTATTGCACAAGGCAGCTCAGTGAGATTATCTGATGCCGAGAAGAGCAGAGCAGCACACACAGTGAGTAGGACAGCACTTACAAACCATGCGAGTCACCAGCATGACAACAAGACGTGTCTTGTTAACACTGCAGGTAATTAATGGCCACTGAATAGCTGTAGCCTTTATTAGTTCATCAAATTTCATAAACTTTGTACAGTGTGCACGTGTCCTTATATTTATTGATCACCATCATCTCCTGATATCAGCAACTTTCTGGTCCTCTTATTACCATAATTCAAGCTATCAAGGTCACACAGTCCCTTCACAGAAGTAGATTTTCTTACTGCAATTCTATGAAATGAATATACAAAGTCTACATACACATGTTAATATCCAAATATCCAAACCCGGAAATATTTTGACAAAGCTTAAATCTGCCAAAAGCATGTAGGAAAATGTTTTTCTTCTGATAACCAAGTGTGAACTATTTGACCACAATTCCAAAAGGTATGTTTGGTGCAAAGCCAACACTGCACATGACCAAAAGAACATCATACCCACAGTGAAGCATGGTGGAGGCAGCATTATGCTTTGGGGTTGTCTCTTAGATGCTGGACCTGAGGTTTTAAAGGTGTTGGGAATTATGAACAACTACAAATATCAATTTTGCAACAAAACCTTCAGGCCTCTGCTAAAAAAACTGAATATGAAGAAGAGTTTCACCTTTCAGCACAGCAACCTTAAACATACTTCCAAATCAACAAAAAAATGGCTTTGCCAGTAGTAAAATAATTGATTTGCTAGTAGCCCTATGGCCCTAACTTCTTATCTACTATTTTGTTCCATTCTGCAGAATATCCCTACACTTTTCATTTAGCCATCTTCAACAAACAATCCCATACAAAATAACACAATTTCCCCCTCTTTTGTTTCCTTCATCATACAGTCCCATGACAATACACATCACCCCATCTCTTCAGCCCCCTCATACTGTCCCACATAAATGACATCACTCCCCTCCCTTATCCCCTTCTATCATACAATCCAATGTAAAAAGAAATCCCTCATCCTCCTTTCTGTCTGTTCCATGTTTTACAAAAAACACTCCCCTCTATGCACAGCCTTCTCCAACTAGACATAACTTCTCTCAGGTCCTTTATGTACAGCCCCATCCTGCAGAATATCACTCCTCTCATCTACTCTATATTCAGCCCCATTGTGAAATATATTACTTCTCTCAGTCCCCTATATACAACCACATCTTGCAGAACACAATTACTCTCAGCCCCATTATATGCAGCTCCCTTCTGCAGAACATTACTACTCTCAGCTCGTTGTATACAGCCATATTCTGCAGATCACTCCTCTCAGCTAACTTTATATACACCTCCATGAGTTCCCCAACTACATTGGATCCCTGGATGGCAAGCACATCCTCGTTCGCGAGCCACCAAACTCAGGGTCCCAATATTACAATTATAAATAGTTTTCATCTGTAGTACTGTTGGCTCTGCTTTATAGCACATGCAGGTTTATAATTGTCAATATTGGGGCTTATGGAAGAACTGCAGGCTCCAGAGGCTGCGAACTAATGATTTGGGTATCCCAGTACCACGGGCTCTACCAGGTTCTCATTTGGAACCAGTTCCTTATGTAATGGTTGAGAGTGAGGCATTTCAATTGACACTCAATGTAATTAGGCCATATCCAAAGAGAGGTCTGGACCACAGGTGGTGAATTTTTAATTATCAATTGTTATTACGCGCAAGCCAATTGGTGGAGTGCACTATTGAGGCCGTCTGCGCAAAATGGAGGATCATAATGTTGGCCCTCCAATTAAGTGATGCTAATGTGAATACTGTGATTAAAGCCTGTGTGATACTTCACAATATCACAATCACAGGCATTCATGAATGTCCACCAAATGATGAAGAACATGGAGAAAATTGTTATAATGCCAGACCAACAACACATATTCATAATCCACAAGTTTGGGACATGTTTACACATTATTTTGTATCACCAGAGGCATCTACTCCATGGCAAGACTATGTGGTGTCGATGTTCTAATATCCTGTGTTTTCATTTTCAGCGGATTAAAATGTTAATGGCAAAACTGTATGGTGGATGTTTATTTAAAAATCCGGACCTTCAATATCTTTAGCTTAGGATATAGTTACATTTTTTTATTTAATATAACAAAAATATTTATTTTAAACAAGGGTAACTTTCTCAAAAACAGGCATATTGAAAACATATACAAAACTACTATGTTCAAAATACTATGAAGTCCCTAAATATAAAAGGATATTTGTAATGAAAATACATATTTTTACAAATTCTGGTAGGTAGGTGGTGATGTTGGTGGAGGTACAGCATTAATGATTTGTTGCATTTGGTTTGGTGGATTATTGTGCTACTCTGAGGTTCATGTGGCTGGATTACAGGTCAAGGGAGGGTTTATTTGTGTCCACTATTGTGGGACATGGTATTGGCCACTTAGGTAAGGCTAGGCAAACTCCTGTGGAAATAGGTTTGTCATTTGGCTAAACGCCCAAGAATGGCCATGTCGAGAAGCCCCACGGTGGGACCATTCTTCTATAGCAGGGATGCCCAAGTGGACAAATTGGGCGGCTGCAGCAAAATGTTGGAAGTAAGGTTGAGGTGGTTGTGTATTAGGTGATGCTATCCATGGTAACAGTATCATTGTTAACAGTATGCGATAAGTATTGTAAAACAGCGATGTCTACTTTGCGTCTGTTAGCAGTGGTGGAGAGCTCCCTCCAGCACGGGGCTCATTGTAGGATGGGTGCATCCTGTGGGGACATATCCAAGGATAGCGTAGGACTACTGCTTCATTCGCAGGTCCTGCATAGTGGTGGTTCTACCGCTGCTGGTGCTGGAGAAGGCCTTCTCATCAAAATCACCAACAGGGTCCAATATAGCATCAGACTCCGCTGCTGTCTCACTTTCTCGTAGGTTGGACTCAGTTCTGATTTTAAATCGCAAAGTTTTGAATACTATACATTAACATTAAAAAATTAAGGGCAAATATCAAGAGAGAAATAAAGCATGCACTTACGGACAGAGATCCAGAATGGGGGACGAGGAAGTTCAACCAGTCAAAATATATGAAGTTCTGCTCTTTAGTTGCTGCCGCACTACTCCTAGCATGCTGCTGCCACTCCGGGCAATTTTGATCCCGTGCGCCACTGTCTTGTCACATCAGCCACTGCAATCAAATAATAATAAACATCAATTTTATAATTAGCAGTGAGGCATCTTTGAATGAAAGTGTCTTTATCAAATAAAAAAGACTATTTCAACATTTTACATCAAAAGTACAAGCACATATGATACATAACTGCATGTTATAAATACAGTACATAGTTATATATGTTGAAAAAAGACCTAAGCCCATCAAATTCCACCTTTCTCCACCAATTGTCACTAATTTAACTATAACCCACAATGTTTTGTGTATTGAGGAAACCTTCAAGCTATTTTTTAAAAGCTGTCAAAGTTTCTGTCATTACTACGTTTTGTGGTCGGGCATTCCACATTCTGACTGCTCTAACAGGAAGGAACCATTTCCTATTTAACTGTTGGTATTGCCTTTCTTCCACGCATAATGAGTGCCCCGTGTCCTTTGTATCGTTCTTAGAAGGATTGTCATGTGCCAGTGCTTTGTACTGACCACACATATATTTATAGATAAAACACCTTGTCGACGGTGGAATGGCTTTTATGCTATTTTTGATCAAAAACAGTATTACTAAGAACTGTGGTATTTAACCCCTTAACGACCGCCGATACGCCTTTTAACGGTGGTAGTTAAGGGTATTTAAACCACAGCGTCGTTAACTAACGGTGTTGTGGAAAAAGTGTATAGCACCCCCCAGAGTTGGATTTTCTTCAGGGTCTCAGCTGCCAGGGGTAGCTGAGACCCCATAGAACATGATTCGGCTTGTTTTTACCGACCCCCGGGTTGCGATCTCCATTATTAACAGTATAACCACAAAAAAAGAAGCGTGATTTGCCATTTAATTTCTCTGTCCTCCTATGTGATCCACATCAGAGGACAGAGAAATAGGGTCCCTGATCGTCCCCCCCCGATACTTACCAGTGTCTCCCGGAGTCCCTGGGTCTGCCTGTTACCTCCCACGGTAAGGAAAAGGCAGGCGCATGCACAGTGCGCCTGCCGAGATCTGCCAGCTGGCACCTGTCAACAATAGTAATTAAAAAAAAAAATAGTAAATAAGCATAAGCCCCCCTTTATCACCCCCTTAGTTATAGAAAAGTAATAAAATAAAGAAAATGTATTTATTTCCATTTTCCAATTAGGGTTAGAGTTGCCCTAAAGTGAATTGGGCTAAAGTTAGGGTTAGGGTTGGGGCTAAAGTTAGGGTTAGAGTTGAGATTAGGGGTAGGGTTGGAATAAGGGTTAGGGTTGGGATTAGGGTTTGGATTAAAGTTAGGGTTGAGATTAGGGTTAGGGTTGGGATTAGGGTTAGGGTTTGAATTAGGCTTAGGTTTGGGATTTGGGTTATGCTTAGGATTAGAGTTACGGGTGTGTTGGGATTAGGGTTGGGATTAGGATTAGGGTTTGGATTAGGGTTATGTTTGTGGTTAGGGTTGGGTTAGGGTTGTGATTAGGGTTATGATTAGAGTTGGGATTAGGGTTAGGGGTGTGTTGGTGTTAGGGTTAGAGTTAGAATTGGGGGGTTTCCACTGTTTAGGTACATTAGGTGGTCTCCAAATGCGACATGGTGCCACAATTGATTCCAGCCAATTTTGCGTTCAAAAAGTCAAATGGTGCTCCCTCCCTTCTGAGCTCTGCTGTGTGCCCAAACAGTGGTTTACTCCCACATATTGGGCATCAGCATACTCAGGATAAACTGGTAAACAACATTTGGGTTCCAATTACTCCTACTACCCTTGGGAAAATAAAAAATTGGTGGCTAAAAAATCATTTTTGTGGAAAAAAATGATTTTTTATTTTCATGGCTCTGCATTGTAAATGGGTGTTCAAAGTGCTCACTACACATCTAGATAAATGCAGCATGATGCCCGCAGACCATTCCAGTCTGAATTCCAAAACATCACTACTTCCCTTCTGAGCCCCGACGTGTGCCCAAACAGTAGTTTTCTCCTACATTTTGGACATCAGCGTACTCAGAACAAATTGGACAACAACTTTTTGGGTCCAATTTCTCCTGTTACACTTGGGAAAATAAAATATTGGGGGCTAAAAATAATTTTTGTGGAAAAAAATGATTTTTTATTTTTACGGCTCTGCGTTATAAACTTCTTTGAAGCATTTGGGCATTCAAAGTGCTCACCACATATCTAGATAAGTTCCTTAAGGGGTCTAGTTTCCAAAATGGTGTCACTTGTGGGGAGTTTCCACTGTTTAGTCACATCAGGGGCCCTCCAAACACGACATGGCGTCCGATCTCAATTCCAGCCAATTCTGCATTGAACAAGTCAAACAGCACTCCTTCTCTTCCAAGCTCTGCCATGCGCCCAGTGGTTTACACCCACATATGGGGTATTGTCATATTCAGGAGAAATTGCAAAACAAATAAAAAATAAACAAATAAAAAAAATTGGTTCTAAAGTAAAATGTTTGTAAAAAAAAGTTAAATGTTAATTTTTTCCTTCCACATTGCTTTAGTTCCTGTGAAGCACGTAAAAGGTTAATAAACTTCTTGAATGTGGTTTTGAGCACCTTGAGTAGTGCAGTTTTTAGAATAGTGTAACTTTTGGGTATTCTCTGTCATGTACACCCCTCAAAGTGACTTTAAATGTGACATGGTCCCTAAAAAAATGGTTTTGTAAATTTTGTGTAAAAATGAGAAATCGCTGGTCAACTTTTAACTCTTATAACTTCCTAACAAAAAAAAATTTGTTTCCAAAATTAAGCTGATGTAAAGTAGACAAGTGGGAAATGTTATTTATTTAGTATTTTGTGTGACATATCTCTCTGCTTTAAGGGCATAAAAATTAAAATTTGAAAATTGGAAACATTTTTTTTTCCAGATTTCTGTTTTTTTTCATAAATAAACGCAAGTAATATCAAAGAAATGTTACCACTTTACCACCAACATGAAGTACAATATGTCATGAAAAAACTTTCTCAGAATCAGCAGGATCCGTTAAAGCGTTCCAGAGTTATAATCTCTGACAGTGTTCAGAATTGTAAAAATTGGCCTGGTCATTAAGCTGCAAATTGGCTCTGTCTCTAAGGCGTTAAATGCACTTTTGCTTTTTACTTATTTAGCTACAGCAGGGTTTTAGCTCATTTTGTTTCTTGTAGGTTTTGTATGTTTTATGGCCAATGTGAACATGTGTTTATGTGCTGCATGTATACCAACTCAAACCAAGCTCAGTTTTTTCTTTGGTATTTTTGCATTCTGTGCAAGCCAGGGTATGGCCCCCTAATCCTGAGCTGGAAATTACATTTAAAGACTTCCCCAGACTTGTTGTGACCCGGTCCTTTTGTCTGCCCTTATTCACACACTGAGGTGTTAGGACTGGCGGAACGCACCAAATAACAATAATAGACAATATGAGGTGCATTCGCAGTCCGAGGTCCACCGTGCAGAGATGACACCTGCTGCTTGGTAATGGCGGCCTATATGGCGGTATAGAGAAAATACTCACACGGTTAACTTCACCCAGTAAGAATTAAGCAAACCCTGTTAATTCACAGAGACGCAATACCACGCAGAGAGTGTAAGCTAGAGTCACAGAAGCCTGTCCCTAGACTCGGGAAGAGTTCCTCTAGACTTCCTACACTCGACACCGCTGCTGTTGTGTCAGAGAAAAAAACAATATAATAATTAACCGCACAAGAGTGCGTACAGCACCGCACTGGCGGACACTGCAAAGAGACGCTGTAACGTGTGCTGAGTGTGGAGGTTAGCACTGTCGGTCGCTAGGTAGCTTCCACCATTTGTGAGTAGTCATCAACACTAGGGATGGGAATGATTTGGAGTAGGGTTGAGCGAAACGGGTCGATCATTTTCAAAAGTCGCCGACTTTTGGCTAAGTCGGCGTCTCATGAAACCCGATCCGACCCCTGTGCTTGTCGGCCATGCGGTACGCGACTTTCGCGCCAAAGTCGCGTTTCAATGACGCGAAAAGCGCCATTTCTCAGCCAATGAAGGTGAACGCAGAGTGTGGGCAGCGTGATGACATAGATCCTGGTCCCCACCATCTTAGAGAAGGGCATTGCAGTGATTGGCTTGCTGTCTGCGGCGTCACAGGGGCTATAAAGGGGCGTTCCCGCCGACCGCCATCTTACTGCTGCTGATCTGAGCTTAGGGACAGGTTGCTGCCGCTTCGTCAGAAGCAGGGAGAGCGTTAGGCAGGGTCCACTAACCACCAAACCGCTTGTGCTGCAGCGATTTCCACTGTCCAACACCACCTTCGGTGTGCAGGGACTGTGGAAGCTATTTTTTTTTTTTTTTCCCCTCAGCGCTGTAGCTCATTGGGCTGCCCTAGAAGGCTCCGTGATAGCTGTATTGCTGTGTGTACGCCACTGTGGAAACCAACTGCTTTTTTCAAAGCACATATCCTCTTGTTCCTTCCTTTCTGCACAGCTATCTTTTTTGTTTGTCCACACTTTTTATTTAATTTGTGCATCAGTCCACTCCTATTGCTGCCTGCCATACCTGGCTTACATTACTGCAGGGAGATAGTAATTGTAGGACAGTTTTTTTTTTTTTTTTTTTTTGTGGGAGATTAAGATTGGCATTTCTGCTACAGTGCCATCCCTGTGTGTGCCATCTCTCACTGAGTGGGCCATAGAAAGCCTATTTATTTTTTCCGTGATTTGTGTTCTAAAATCTACCTCAACACAAAAACACTACATCAATCAGTGGGAGAAAAATATTGGCCTCAGTCAGGGCTTGTGTGCCACTGCTGTGTGTGCTATCTCTCATTCAGTGGGCTATAGCAAGCCTATTTTTTTTTTTTTTTTTTTTAATATTATTTGGTTTCTAAAGTCTCCCTGAAAAAAAAAAAAAACCTAAAAAAACAGTGGGAGAGTAATATTGCCCTTTCAGCTTGTGTGCCAGTCTTGACTCCTGGGTGTGCCACCTCTCTCCCTCTCATTCAGTGGGCCATAGAAAGCCTATTTATTTTTTTTTTTAAATATTATTGGGTTTCTAAAGTCTCCCTGAAAAAACAAAAAATACATAAAAAAACAGTGGGAGAGTAATATTGCCCTTTCAGCTTGTGTGCCAGTCTTGACTCCTGGGTGTGCCACCTCTCTCCCTTTCATTCAGTGGGCCATAGAAAGCCTATTTATTTTTTCCGTGATTTGTGTTCTAAATTCTACCTCAACACAAAAACACTACATCAATCAGTGGGAGAAAAATATTGGCCTCAGTCAGGGCTTGTGTGCCACTGCTGTGTGTGCTATCTCTCATTCAGTGGGCTATAGCAAGCCTATTTTTTTTTTTTTTTTTTAATATTATTTGGTTTCTAAAGTCTCCCTGAAAAAAAAAAAAAAACCTAAAAAAACAGTGGGAGAGTAATATTGCCCTTTCAGCTTGTGTGCCAGTCTTGACTCCTGGGTGTGCCACCTCTCTCCCTCTCATTCAGTGGGCCATAGAAAGCCTATTTATTTATTTTTTTTAATATTATTTGGTTTCTAATTCTCCCTGAAAAAAAAAAAAAAAACCTAAAAAAACAGTGGGAGAATAATATTGCCCTTTCAGCTTGTGTGCCAGTCTTGACTCCTGGGTGTGCCACCTCTCTCCCTCTCATTCAGTGGGCCATAGAAAGCCTATTTATTTTTTTTTTAAATATTATTGGGTTTCTAAAGTCTCCCTGAAAAAACAAAAAATACATAAAAAAACAGTGGGAGAGTAATATTGCCCTTTCAGCTTGTGTGCCAGTCTTGACTCCTGGGTGTGCCACCTCTCTCCCTTTCATTCAGTGGGCCATAGAAAGCCTATTTATTTTTTCCGTGATTTGTGTTCTAAATTCTACCTCAACACAAAAACACTACATCAATCAGTGGGAGAAAAATATTGGCCTCAGTCAGGGCTTGTGTGCCACTGCTGTGTGTGCTATCTCTCATTCAGTGGGCTATAGCAAGCCTATTTTTTTTTTTTTTTTTTTTTTTAATATTATTTGGTTTCTAAAGTCTCCCTGAAAAAAAAAAAAAAAACCTAAAAAAACAGTGGGAGAGTAATATTGCCCTTTCAGCTTGTGTGCCAGTCTTGACTCCTGGGTGTGCCACCTCTCTCCCTCTCATTCAGTGGGCCATAGAAAGCCTATTTATTTTTTTTTTTTAATATTATTTGGTTTCTAATTCTCCCTGAAAAAAAAAAAAAAAACCTAAAAAAACAGTGGGAGAATAATATTGCCCTTTCAGCTTGTGTGCCAGTCTTGACTCCTGGGTGTGCCACCTCTCTCCCTCTCATTCAGTGGGCCATAGAAAGCCTATTTATTTATTTTTTTAAATATTATTGGGTTTCTAAAGTCTCCCTGAAAAAACAAAAAATACATAAAAAAACAGTGGGAGAGTAATATTGCCCTTTCAGCTTGTGTGCCAGTCTTGACTCCTGGGTGTGCCACCTCTCTCCCTTTCATTCAGTGGGCCATAGAAAGCCTATTTATTTTTTCCGTGATTTGTGTTCTAAATTCTACCTCAACACAAAAACACTACATCAATCAGTGGGAGAAAAATATTGGCCTCAGTCAGGGCTTGTGTGCCACTGCTGTGTGTGCTATCTCTCATTCAGTGGGCTATAGCAAGCCTATTTTTTTTTTTTTTTTTTTTTTTTTAATATTATTTGGTTTCTAAAGTCTCCCTGAAAAAAAAAAAAAACCTAAAAAAACAGTGGGAGAGTAATATTGCCCTTTCAGCTTGTGTGCCAGTCTTGACTCCTGGGTGTGCCACCTCTCTCCCTCTCATTCAGTGGGCCATAGAAAGCCTTTTTTTTTTTTGGTTTTTTTAATATTATTTGGTTTCTAAAGTCTCCCTGAAAAAAACAAAAAAAACATAAAAAACAGTGGGAGAGTAATATTGCCCTTTCAGCTTGTGCGCCAGTCTTGACTCCTGGTTGTGCCACCTCTCTCTCTCTAATTGTGGACCATAGAAAGCCTTTTTTTTTTTTTTTTTTTAATATTATTTGGTTTCTAAAGTCTCCCTGAGAAAAAAAAATAAATAAATTAGGTGGGAGATTAATATTGACATTAGTGCTTGAGTGACAGTCCTGCGTGTGTGTCATCTCTGTGATTTTGTGCCACAGAAAACAGAGTGTGTAACATTGTGCCTGATTTTCCTTGTGGTCTCACCAACCTGTTAAGGGATATTGAAATCATACTGAAGTTATAGCTCACCGTGTAAGTTGTTTGACAGCAACAAATAAAGTTACTTTGGTTAAGATTTTAAAACAATGAGGAAGTCTGGTGCAAGAGGTCGTCGTGGGCGTTCATTGTCAGCTGGTAATGATGGTAGTGGTAGTGGAGCATCAGGTGGTCGTGGGGATAAAAATATTCCACCTAAGTCTGGAGCTGTGGAGCCAGTTTCGTCGTCAGGCTACACAAGGCCTCGAACGCTCTCTTTTCTGGGAGTAGGAAAACCGCTTTTAAAGGCGGAGCAGCAACAGCAAGTTTTGGCTTACATTGCAGACTCAGCCTCTAGCTCTTTTGCCTCCTCTTCCGAAACTGGTAAATGTAAAAGCAGCGCGTCGCTTGTGGATGTTCACGGTCAGGGACAAGTCGCTTCCTTGTCCTCCTCAGCAAAAACTACAACAAGAGAGAAGGATGCAGCAGGCGACACAACGGGTCACTCCATGGAGCTCTTTACACATACCGTCCCTGGCTTAGAAAGTGAAACATTTAACAGGCCATGCCCATTACAAGTATATTCTGACATGGAGTGCACTGATGCACAGCCACAGCCAGAGTACTATGCTGCTCCTTTGACTCAGACCACCACATTGCCCTCTCAGGGTACAGATCCACAATCAGACCCTGATGAGACTATGTTGCCCCGCCACGAACGCTATACCACCGACCGACACAGTGACACAGACGAAGTTGCACACGAGCTCGAAGAGGAGGTAATAGATGACCCAGTTATTGACCCCGATTGGCAGCCATTGGGGGAACAGGGTGCAGGCGGCAGTAGTTCAGAAGCGGAGGTGGAGGAGGGGCCGCAGCAGGCATCAACATCGCAACAGGTTCCATCTGCCGGGCCCGTATCTGGACCAAAACGCGTGTCAAAGCCAAAACCTGTTGGAGCACAGCGTTGCCATCCGGTTAAAGCTCAGTCTGCAATCCCTGAAAAGGGATCCGAGTCTAGGAAGAGTGCAGTCTGGCATTTTTTTAAACAACATCCAACTGATCAGCGCAAAGTCATCTGTCAAAAATGTTCAACTAGCTTAAGCAGAGGTCAGAATCTGAAAAGTCTAAATACTAGTTGCATGCATAGACACTTAACCACCATGCATTTTCAAGCCTGGACTAACTACCAAACGTCCCTCAAGGTTGTAGCACCCTCGGCCAATGAAGCTAGTCAGCAACGCAACATCCCTTCCGTCACTGTAAGGCCACCATTTTCCGCACCACCGGCAGTATCTGTGCAGGTTTCTTTGCCAGCCAAAAGCAGTCAGGGTCAGGGAATCACCAGTTTTGTAGGAGGAAATATTGCATCTAGGGCACCGGCGGAAAGAATACCGTCTCCAACCGTCTCTCAGTCTGCCATGTACACCGGCACACCCGAAAGTTCCACGATCTCCAGCTCTCCAGTCCAGCTCACCCTACATGAGACTCTGGTTAGAAAAAGGAAGTACTTATCCTCGCATCCGCGTACACAGGGTTTTAACGCCCACATAGCTAGACTAATCTCGTTAGAGATGATGCCCTACCGGTTAGTTGAAAGCGAAGCTTTCAAAGCCCTGATGGAGTACGCTGAACCACGATACGAGCTACCCAGTCGACACTTTTTTTCCAGAAAAGCCATCCCAGCCCTGCACCAGCATGTTAAACAGCGCATCGTCCATGCACTCAGGCAATCTGTGAGTACAAAGGTGCACCTGACTACAGATGCATGGACCAGTAGGCATGGCCAGGGACGTTATGTGTCCATCACGGCACACTGGGTGAATGTGGTGGATGCAGGGTCCACAGGCGACATCAATTTAGGGACAGTTGTGCCTAGCCCACGGTCTAGGAAACAGTTGGCTGTAGGCGTTCGCACCCCCTCCTCCTCCTCCTCCTCGTCCTCCTGCAGAAGCTACAGCTCTTCCACAGAACGCAGTCTGCCAACCACTCCATCGGCAGATGACACTGTTGCACACCAGTTGTCCCATTATGGGCCAGCTACTGCCAAGCGTCAGCAGGCTGTATTGGCTATGAAGTGCTTGGGCGACAATAGACACACCGCGGAAGTTCTGTCCGAGTTCTTGCAACAAGAAACGCAGTCGTGGCTGGGCACAGTAGATCTTGAGGCAGGCAAGGTAGTGAGTGATAACGGAAGGAATTTCATGGCTGCCATCTCCCTTTCCCAACTGAAACACATTCCTTGCCTGGCTCACACCTTAAACCTGGTGGTGCAGTGCTTATTGAAAACTTATCCTGGGTTCTCCGACCTGCTCCTCAAAGTGCGTGCACTTTGCTCACATATCCGACGTTCGCCTGTACACGCCAGCCGTATGCAGACCTATCAGCGGTCTTTGAACCTTCCCCAGCATCGCCTAATCATAGACGTTGCAACAAGGTGGAACTCAACACTGCACATGCTTCAGAGACTGTGCGAACAGAGGCGTGCTGTTATTTATTTGTGGGAGGATACACGGGCAGGCAGTAGGATGGCAGACATGGAGTTGTCAGGTGTGCAGTGGTCTAAGATACAAGACATGTGTCAAGTCCTTCAGTGCTTTGAGGAATGCACACGGCTGGTTAGTGCAGACAACGCCGTAATAAGCATGAGCATCCCCCTAATGCGTCTGCTGATGCAAAGTTTGACGCACATAAAGGAGCAGGCGTCTGCACCAGAGGAAGAGGAAAGCCTTGATGACAGTCAGCCATTGTCTGGTCAGGGCAGTGTACAGGACGAGGTAGCGGGCGAAGAGGAGGTGGAGGACGAGGAGGATGATGGGGATGAGTATATTTTTAATGCTGAACCTTTCCCGGGGGCACAGGAATTTGGTTGCGTGTCACGGCCGGGTTCTGGTTTTTTGAGGGACACAAGTGACGTAGATTTGCCTGCAACTGCCCCTCAACCAATCACAACCGGAGATTTGACAACTGGAACTTTGGCCCACATGGCGGATTATGCCTTACGTATCCTAAAAAGGGACACACGCATTACGAAAATGATGAACGATGACGATTACTGGTTGGCCTGCCTCCTTGATCCACGCTATAAAGGCAAATTGCAAAATATTATGCCACATGAGAACTTGGAACTAATATTAGCAACCAAACAATCAACTCTTGTTGACCGTTTGCTTCAGGCATTCCCAGCACACAGCGCACGTGATCGTTCTCACACGAGCTCCAGGGGGCAGCAGACTAGGAGTGTTAGGGGTGCACACATCAGAAGTGGCGTTGGACAGAGGGGTTTTCTGACCAGGTTGTGGAGTGATTTTGCTATGACCGCAGACAGGACAGGTACTGCTGCATCAATTGAAAGTGACAGGAGACAACATTTGTCCAGTATGGTTACTAACTATTTTTCATCCCTTATCGATGTTCTCCCTCAACCGTCATTCCCATTTGATTACTGGGCCTCCAAATTAGACACCTGGCCAGAATTGGCAGAATATGCATTGCAGGAGCTTGCTTGCCCGGCAGCAAGTGTCCTATCAGAAAGAGTATTCAGTGCTGCAGGTTCAATATTAACCGAAAAAAGGACTCGTCTGGCTACCCAAAATGTTGACGATCTAACATTCATTAAAATGAACCACAACTGGATTTCGAAATCTTTTGCCCCACCTTGCCCGGCCGACACCTAGCTTTCCTATGAAAAGCTCTTGCCTGTGAATTACTTTTCTAATGTCTAATTTGCTGCAGCTGATTGTACAGCATACGACATGTTTACACCTCCCTAAATGGCAAAACTCCCCACACGGGGCCGTGGTATCGCGACTTGGCGCAAGCACCCGTGAGACTGCTGTTTGTCTGAAGAGGTGGGTGTGCTCGCTTTTGGTTGACGGCATTGCTACTGGGTCCCTCATAGTACAATGTAGTGTCTCTGGCGGTGGTGGTGCGCACCCAACGTCAGACACACCGTTGTAACATGAGGGGCCCTGGGGCGGTCCCGCCGGCCTCAAGAGAGTTCCCCCCTACCCCAGCTCAAAATGTGAAAATGTGCTCTACCACGTGCAAAATTATGTCGCACAGCTCCACCAATCTTTAGTCTATTCGCTGACATCATTCAATGTCTGGCACTGACAATACAAATTTGTAGACATCTATGATGCAACTTAAAGTAGTCTGTGTCTGTGTCCTATATTGGCACCATTAAATAGTTACTGCCAAATTACTATGTCAGAAACTCAGTAGATGAGCCCACCCCTGTACCTAAGTATGCCACCTTTTTTTTTTGTTTTGGTTGTTTTGCGAGACATTAACATCTATTTATATTTTGGGAGTACTGGGACAGACACTCCTTGCACTACTCCTCCACTAACCACCAAGCTGCCTGTGTATCCATGTAACCGCTGTAAAACTGCCATGAGCCTATTGTTTGTTATTTTAGGCCTTTGATAGCCTGTCTGCGGCCCCTACTTGCAATACTCCTCCACTGACCACCAAGCTGCCTGCCCGTGTATCCATGTAACCGCTGTAAAACTGCCATGAGCCTATTGTTTGTTATTTTAGGCCTTTGATAGCCTGTCTGCGGTCCCTACTTTAAATACTCCTCCACTGACCACCAAGCTGCCTGCCCGTGTATCCATGTAACCGCTGTGAAACTGCCATGAGCCTATTGTTTGTTATGTTAGGCCTTTGATAGCCTGTCTGCGGTCCCTACTTTAAATACTCCTCCACTGACCAGACCACTGCTGCCCGTGTACCCCTGGAACCAATTATAAAGTGCCTACAGCCAGCCCATTTTCTTATGTTAGGCCTTTGAAGCCTGTCTGCGGTCCCTACTTTAAATACTCCTCCACTCACCACCACCAAGCTGCCTGCCCGTGTATCCATGTAACCGCTGTGAAACTGCCATGAGCCTATTGTTTGTTATGTTAGGCCTTTGATAGCCTGTCTGCGGTCCCTACTTTAAATACTCCTCCACTGACCAGACCACTGCTGCCCGTGTACCCCTGGAACCAATTATAAAGTGCCTACAGCCAGCCCATTTTCTTATGTTAGGCCTTTGAAGCCTGTCTGCGGTCCCTACTTTAAATACTCCTCCACTGACCACCAAGCTGCCTGCCCGTGTATCCATGTAACCGCTGTAAAACTGCCATGAGCCTATTGTTTGTTATTTTAGGCCTTTGATAGCCTGTCTGCGGTCCCTACTTTAAATACTCCTCCACTGACCACCAAGCTGCCTGCCCGTGTATCCATGTAACCGCTGTAAAACTGCCATGAGCCTATTGTTTGTTATTTTAGGCCTTTGATAGCCTGTCTGCGGCCCCTACTTGCAATACTCCTCCACTGACCACCAAGCTGCCTGCCCGTGTATCCATGTAACCGCTGTAAAACTGCCATGAGCCTATTGTTTGTTATGTTAGGCCTTTGATAGCCTGTCTGCGGTCCCTACTTTAAATACTCCTCCACTGACCAGACCACTGCTGCCCGTGTACCCCTGGAACCAATTATAAAGTGCCTACAGCCAGCCCATTTTCTTATGTTAGGCCTTTGAAGCCTGTCTGCGGTCCCTACTTTAAATACTCCTCCACTGACCAGACCACTGCTGCCCGTGTACCCCTGGAACCAATTATAAAGTGCCTACAGCCAGCCCATTTTCTTATGTTAGGCCTTTGAAGCCTGTCTGCGGTCCCTACTTTAAATACTCCTCCACTGACCACCAAGCTGCCTGCCCGTGTATCCATGTAACCGCTGTAAAACTGCCATGAGCCTATTGTTTGTTATTTTAGGCCTTTGATAGCCTGTCTGCGGTCCCTACTTTAAATACTCCTCCACTGACCACCAAGCTGCCTGCCCGTGTATCCATGTAACCGCTGTAAAACTGCCATGAGCCTATTGTTTGTTATTTTAGGCCTTTGATAGCCTGTCTGCGGCCCCTACTTGCAATACTCCTCCACTGACCACAATGCTGCCTGGAGTGCCTGCCTGTGTATCCATGTAACCGATGTAAAACTGCCATGACTGCCTACTGTTTGTTATTTTAGGCCTTTGATAGCCTGTCTGCAGCCCCTACTTGCAATACTCCTCCACTGACCACACCAATGCTGCCCGTGTACCCCTGGAACCTATTTAAAAGTTCATAGAGCCTAGTTATATATTTTATTTACTATTAATAAGGCCATGATGGACTACGCTGTACCACGCTACAAGCTAACCAGTCGACACTTCTTTTGCGAGAAAAGCCATCCCAACCCTCCACCAGCATGTAGAAGACCGCATTGTCCATGCACTCTGGCAATCTGTGAGTACAAAGGTGCACCTGACAACAGACGCATGGACCTGTAGGCATGGCCACGGAAGATTACGTGTCCATTACGGCGCAATGGGTTAATGTGGTGGATGCATGGTCCACAGGGGACAGCCTACTAAGTCTGTCTGCAGTCCCTAATTCAAATTGTCCTCCACTGTCTAAATCGGAACTTCCACCTTCTGGCTTTCGGCCTATAGTATCAGAAATTAAACTGCATTTGGCCTTCAACTTTGGTTAGGGCCTACTAACGGCTTCTGCCCCTCCCTGGTGTTGCCCTCAACTAAATAAAGCTGAGCTTCAACCTTCTGCTCCAAATTACCATTTTGAAAAATGCAATAGGCTTTTCAGGCCTACTAAAGGTGTCTGTCTGTGTGCCCCTGCCTGGTGTTGTCCTCAACTAAATAAAGCTGAGCTTCAACCTTCCGGCTCTCATTAAGTGGTTTTAAAAAAAAAAAATGGTGGTTAGGGCCTACTAACGGCTTCTGCCCCTCCCTGGTGTTGCCCTCAACTAAATAAAGCTGAGCTTCAACCTTCTGCTCCAAATTACCATTTTGAAAAATGCAATAGGCTTTTCCGGCCTACTAAAGGTGTCTGTCTGTGTGCCCCTCCCTGGTGTTGTCCTCAACTAAATAAAGCTGAGCTTCAACCTTCCGGCTCTCATTATGTGGTTTTAAAAAAAAAAATGGTGGTTAGGGCCTACTAACGGCTTCTGCCCCTCCCTGGTGTTGTCCTCAACTAAATAAAGCTGAGCTTCAACCTTCCGGCTCTCATTAAGTGGTTTTAAAAAAAAAAAATGGTGGTTAGGGCCTACTAACGGCTTCTGCCCCTCCCTGGTGTTGTCCTCAACTAAATAAAGCTGAGCTTCAACCTTCCGGCTCTCATTAAGTGGTTTTAAAAAAAAAAAATGGTGGTTAGGGCCTACTAACGGCTTCTGCCCCTCCCTGGTGTTGTCCTCAACTAAATAAAGCTGAGCTTCAACCTTCCGGCTCTCATTATGTGGTTTTAAAAAAAAAAATGGTGGTTAGGGCCTACTAACGGCTTCTGCCCCTCCCTGGTGTTGTCCTCAACTAAATAAAGCTGAGCTTCAACCTTCCGGCTCTCATTAAGTGGTTTTAAAAAAAAAAAATGGTGGTTAGGGCCTACTAACGGCTTCTGCCCCTCCCTGGTGTTGTCCTCAACTAAATAAAGCTGAGCTTCAACCTTCCGGCTCTCATTATGTGGTTTTAAAAAAAAAAATGGTGGTTAGGGCCTACTAACGGCTTCTGCCCCTCCCTGGTGTTGCCCTCAACTAAATAAAGCTGAGCTTCAACCTTCTGCTCCAAATTACCATTTTGAAAAATGCAATAGGCTTTTCAGGCCTACTAAAGGTGTCTGTCTGTGTGCCCCTCCCTGGTGTTGTCCTCAACTAAATAAAGCTGAGCTTCAACCTTCCGGCTCTCATTATGTGGTTTTAAAAAAAAAAATGGTGGTTAGGGCCTACTAACGGCTTCTGCCCCTCCCTGGTGTTGCCCTCAACTAAATAAAGCTGAGCTTCAACCTTCTGCTCCAAATTACCATTTTGAAAAATGCAATAGGCTTTTCAGGCCTACTAAAGGTGTCTGTCTGTGTGCCCCTCCCTGGTGTTGTCCTCAACTAAATAAAGCTGAGCTTCAACCTTCCGGCTCTCATTATGTGGTTTTAAAAAAAAAAATGGTGGTTAGGGCCTACTAACGGCTTCTGCCCCTCCCTGGTGTTGTCCTCAACTAAATAAAGCTGAGCTTCAACCTTCCGGCTCTCATTATGTGGTTTTAAAAAAAAAAATGGTGGTTAGGGCCTACTAACGGCTTCTGCCCCTCCCTGGTGTTGCCCTCAACTAAATAAAGCTGAGCTTCAACCTTCTGCTCCAAATTACCATTTTGAAAAATGCAATAGGCTTTTCAGGCCTACTAAAGGTGTCTGTCTGTGTGCCCCTCCCTGGTGTTGTCCTCAACTAAATAAAGCTGAGCTTCAACCTTCCGGCTCTCATTATGTGGTTTTAAAAAAAAAAATGGTGGTTAGGGCCTACTAACGGCTTCTGCCCCTCCCTGGTGTTGTCCTCAACTAAATAAAGCTGAGCTTCAACCTTCCGGCTCTCATTAAGTGGTTTTAAAAAAAAAAAATGGTGGTTAGGGCCTACTAACGGCTTCTGCCCCTCCCTGGTGTTGTCCTCAACTAAATAAAGCTGAGCTTCAACCTTCCGGCTCTCATTATGTGGTTTTAAAAAAAAAAAATGGTGGTTAGGGCCTACTAACGGCTTCTGCCCCTCCCTGGTGTTGCCCTCAACTAAATAAAGCTGAGCTTCAACCTTCTGCTCCAAATTACCATTTTGAAAAATGCAATAGGCTTTTCAGGCCTACTAAAGGTGTCTGTCTGTGTGCCCCTCCCTGGTGTTGTCCTCAACTAAATAAAGCTGAGCTTCAACCTTCCGGCTCTCATTATGTGGTTTTAAAAAAAAAAATGGTGGTTAGGGCCTACTAACGGCTTCTGCCCCTCCCTGGTGTTGCCCTCAACTAAATAAAGCTGAGCTTCAACCTTCTGCTCCAAATTACCATTTTGAAAAATGCAATAGGCTTTTCAGGCCTACTAAAGGTGTCTGTCTGTGTGCCCCTCCCTGGTGTTGTCCTCAACTAAATAAAGCTGAGCTTCAACCTTCCGGCTCTCATTATGTGGTTTTAAAAAAAAAAATGGTGGTTAGGGCCTACTAACGGCTTCTGCCCCTCCCTGGTGTTGTCCTCAACTAAATAAAGCTGAGCTTCAACCTTCCGGCTCTCATTATGTGGTTTTAAAAAAAAAAATGGTGGTTAGGGCCTACTAACGGCTTCTGCCCCTCCCTGGTGTTGCCCTCAACTAAATAAAGCTGAGCTTCAACCTTCTGCTCCAAATTACCATTTTGAAAAATGCAATAGGCTTTTCAGGCCTACTAAAGGTGTCTGTCTGTGTGCCCCTCCCTGGTGTTGTCCTCAACTAAATAAAGCTGAGCTTCAACCTTCCGGCTCTCATTATGTGGTTTTAAAAAAAAAAATGGTGGTTAGGGCCTACTAACGGCTTCTGCCCCTCCCTGGTGTTGTCCTCAACTAAATAAAGCTGAGCTTCAACCTTCCGGCTCTCATTATGTGGTTTTAAAAAAAAAAATGGTGGTTAGGGCCTACTAACGGCTTCTGCCCCTCCCTGGTGTTGTCCTCAACTAAATAAAGCTGAGCTTCAACCTTCCGGCTCTCATTAAGTGGTTTTAAAAAAAAAAAATGGTGGTTAGGGCCTACTAACGGCTTCTGCCCCTCCCTGGTGTTGTCCTCAACTAAATAAAGCTGAGCTTCAACCTTCCGGCTCTCATTAAGTGGTTTTAAAAAAAAAATGGTGGTTAGGGCCTACTAACGGCTTCTGCCCCTCCCTGGTGTTGCCCTCAACTAAATAAAGCTGAGCTTCAACCTTCTGCTCCAAATTACCATTTTGAAAAATGCAATAGGCTTTTCAGGCCTACAAAAGGTGTCTGTCTGTGTGCCCCTCCCTGGTGTTGTCCTCAACTAAATAAAGCTGAGCTTCAACCTTCCGGCTCTCATTATGTGGTTTTAAAAAAAAAAATGGTGGTTAGGGCCTACTAACGGCTTCTGCCCCTCCCTGGTGTTGCCCTCAACTAAATAAAGCTGAGCTTCAACCTTCTGCTCCAAATTACCATTTTGAAAAATGCAATAGGCTTTTCCGGCCTACTAAAGGTGTCTGTCTGTGTGCCCCTGCCTGGTGTTGCCCTCAACTAAATAAAGCTGAGCTTCAACCTTCTGCTCCAAATTACCATTTTAAAAAATGCAATAGGCTTTTCCGGCCTACTAAAGGTGTCTGCCCCTCCCTGGTGTTGTCCTCAACTGAACAAAGCTGAGCTTCCACATTCTGGCTTTCGCCCTATACTATCAGATATTAAACTGCATTTGGCCTACTAGTGTGGTTAGGCCCTTGAAACAGTGTCTGCTGCTCTTGGGTTTGCTACTCCACTGAACAAAGCAATGCCGCCTGTTTAGTCCTGTTACCAATTTTGAACTGCATGTAGCCTACTTTATTCTTTGGCCCTATATCTGTTTCCTCCTCATCCTGCCCATTGCCCAGCCACTGCTAAATGAGTCTGCTGGTACATTGACCTAGACCACTACATTCCCCTTGTACTCTACACAGCCAGAATCTGTCCCTGCTGAAAGTAAGGTTCCCCTTCCCGCATGTTATACCACCTTACACAGGGACAAAGAGGAAGGTGCAGATGAAAGTGCAGGTTCCTTCATCAGGTGGGGGGGCATACTCGTTGGCGACGTCACTGGCACAGGGCCCCTCAGAGTACGCAAAAGTGTCGCTGCTGGTGGGAGGCGCCCCCGCCATGCAAACACACCGCCGTACTTTGAGGGGCCCTGTGCCAGTGGCAATGCGAACGAGTGGGCCCCCCCCCTGCTTGCTCAGGATCACAGCACTTGCAACTTTTAAATACTTACCTTTCCCTGCAACACCGCCGTGACGTAGTCCGCATTTCCTGGGCCCACGAAAAACTTGAGCCAGCCCTACTCCCCCCACAACTTTCCCCCAATTCCCTATGCCCAACTATTATTATACAGTTAATTAAGATTGGCAAGCTTCAGAAACAAGAATGGATGTTTTTGGCATTAAAATGGGCACTGTAGGTGTTTTCCTGGCCTCCACTCACTGCCGACTATGCTTCCCCATTGACTTGCATTGGGTTTCGTGTTTCGGTCGATCCCCGACTTTTAGCGATAATCGGCCGACTGCACTCGACTCGACTCTGGACAAAATCGGGTTTCCCAAAACCCTACTCGATCTTAAAAAAATGAAAGTCGCTCAACCCTAATTTGGAGCTTTCATCCATCGACAGACATTCATCTACACACACACGTTAGCAAGTTTACACTAGCACACACCGGGACCTTCCAGATGGTCCAATAGGAGCTGCAACAAGACCTGGCCATGTGACCCCCGACCTCCAATGGGAGGTCGTCCCGTGGGCATGTTCAGTATGAGAAAAGCGGCAATTAGTCCCACAAAGGCCTGCTCACTGCAGATCAGTACTGGCCACAAAAGCAGAGCCTGGAAAGGCAGCAGTAACCAGTCGCACAGTATCAGCTTGAGCCAGACGCTGGGACCAATGTCTCGGCTGAGCAGGCTCCACTGTGGCTGGAGAAGAATGGGAGACCGCAGTGGAGATGGTTTGAGATTTCCCCTGTGCAGCAGCGGGAACTCGACACCTAACATGAGGTCAACTCTGACACATAGTAAGGTTTATAATATTAGACCGCGTAGGACCATCCTGATAAAAGTCATCTTGTCAACGGTGGGATGGCTTTTATGCTATTTTTGATCAAAAACAGTATTACTAAGAACTCTGTGTTATTTAAATGCACTTTTGCTTTTTACTTATTTAGTTACAGCAGGGTTTTTGATCATTTTGTTTCTTGTAGGTTTTATATATTTATACATGTAAATGAGATCCCCTCTGAGGTGTCATTTTTCTAAGCTAAACAAGCCTAACTTTTTCAACTTCTCATCATATGAGAGGCCTTCCATCCCTTGTAATGATCTAGCTGTCCGCCTTTGTACTGACTCTAACTTTTTAATATCCTTTTTAAAATGTGGAACCCAAAACTGGATCCCATATTCTACATGTGGCCTCACCAGTGATTTATAAAGGGGTAACAATACAGTACATTGGGATTGCAAAATGTTATCTCTTTTTATACATCCTAAAATCCAATTTGCTTTTGCGGCTACTGCTTGACATTGAGTACTGCTGCTCAGCTTACTTGTAACCAGAATACCCAAGTCCTTCTCCTGTTATGTAGTTCTGAGTACACTCCCTTTTAATGCATATGCAGCAATAGGATTACTCCATATTAGGTGCATTACTCTACATTTATCTAAATTGAACCTCATTTTCCAAGATTTTGCCTATTCAGACATCTTATCCAGATCGTTTTGCAAAATTGTACTGTCAAGGTCAGATTTTAGTATACTACATAGCTTGGTATTGTCAGAAAAGACTGACACTTTACTCTCAATCCAATCCACATGGTCATTAATAAAGATGTTAAAAAGTATCGGTCCTAGCACTGATCCCTGCTAGAGTTGAGCGACCTACTTTTTTAGGATCGAGTCGAGTTTCGCGAAACCCGACTTTCTCAAAAGTCGGGTCGGGTGAAATCGGCCGATTACTGCGTAAAGTCGGGGGCCGACTGAAACACGAAACCCAATGCAAGTCAATGGGGAATCAAAGTGGGCAGTGAGTGGAGGCCAGGAAAACACCTACTGTGCCCATTTTAATGTCAAAAACATCAATTATTGTTACTTAAGCTTGTCAATCTTAATTTACTTTATAATAATAGTTACGCATTGAAAACTGGGGGTCATTTGGCTAAAGTTGTGGGGGGAGGGCTGGCTCAAGATTTTCTTGGGCCTAGGAAACGCGGAATACATCATGGCGGTGGAGCAGGGAGAGGTAAGTATTTCAAATTTGCAAGTGCTGTGA
This sequence comes from Ranitomeya variabilis, assembly GCF_051348905.1. Taxonomy (NCBI): domain Eukaryota; kingdom Metazoa; phylum Chordata; class Amphibia; order Anura; family Dendrobatidae; genus Ranitomeya; species Ranitomeya variabilis. Next base: position 151,991,455 of record NC_135232.1, read on the forward strand.
TCCTGAGCAAGCAGGGGGGCCCACTAGTTGGCACTGGCACAGGGCCCCTCATAGTATGGCGGTGTGTTTGACGGCAGGCGGCGCCTCCCACTGCCAGAGACACTTTTGCGTACTATGAGGGGCCCTGTGCCAGTGCCAACGAGTATGCCCCCCCACCTGATGAAGGAACCTGCACTTTCATCTGCACCTTCCTCTTTGTCCCCGTGTAAGGTGGTTTAGTATGCGGGAAGGGGAACCTCACTTTCAGCAGGGTCAGATTCTGGCTGTGTAGAGTGCAAGGGGAATGTAGTGGTCTGGGTCAATGTACCAGCAGACTCATCTAGCAGTGGCTGGGCAATGGGCAGGATGAGGAGGAAACACAGATATAGGCCCAAAATAAAAAAGTAGGCTAAAAGCAGTTAAAAATTGGTAACAGGAGTACACAGGCAGCATAGCTTTGTTCAGTGGAGGACAACTGTAAGGACTGGCTGACACAGTTACTAGGTCCAAATAAGTAAGTAGGCTAAATGCAGTTCAAAATTGGTAACAGGAGTACACAGGCGACATTGCTTTGTTCAGTGGAGGACAACAGTAAGGACTGGCTGACACAGTTACTAGGCCCAAATAAGTAAGTAGGCTAAATGCAGTTCAAAATTGGTAACAGGAATAACCAGGCGGCATTGCTTGGTTCAGCGGGGGACAATTGTAAGGAGTGGCGCAGACAGACACAGGTAGTAGGCCTAAAATAAAAAGTAGGCTAAATGCAGTTCAAAATTGGTAACAGGAGTACACAGGCGGCATTGCTTTGTTCAGTGGAGGACAACTGTAAGGAGTGGTGCAGACAGACACAGGTAGTAGGCCTAAAATAAAAAGTAGGCTAAATGCAGTTCAAAATTGGTAACAGGAGTACACAGGCGGCATAGCTTTGTTCAGTGGAGGACAACTGTAAGGACTGGCTGACACAGTTACTAGGCCCAAATAAGTAAGTAGGCTAAATGTCTGCCAAAAAAATGTTCATAAATAAACAGGTGACATAGCTAGGTACAGGGGTGGGCTCCTCTGCTGAGTAGCAGACAGTGGTAGTTGGCGCAAAGTATTAACTGGTCTAAATGGAGGCCATGGCCCCTGTATATTTTTACTATCATCTATCATTTCAACAAATTTGTATTGGCAGTGCCATTGAAGGATTTAACTGCACAGACTGCACAGTGGTGGAGCAGGGAGAGGTAAGTTTTGCAAGTGGTAGAGCACTGTTCGAGCTGGGGGGAACACTCTCTCGTGGGCGGCGGTACTGGCACAGGGCCCCTCATATTACGACGGTGTGTCTGATGGTTGTGCACCACCACCTTCAGAGACACTTGATTGTACTATGAGGGACCCTGTGCCAGTGCCGTCACCCAAGAGTGGGCACACCCACCTGTCCAGGCAAACGGCACTCGCATGGGTGCTTGCGCCAAGTGGTGACCACGGCCCTGTAGGGGGAGTCAGCCCATTTAGGGAGGTATAAAAATGGCCTATGGTGGACATTCAGCAGCTGCAAATGGAGGAATTGGAGCAGTCAGTAAGCGGAGGCCAAAAGCAAGACATTTTTCAGGCAAGATACGTGTCAGCAGGGGAAGGTGGGGCAAAATAATTTGAAATCCATGATTGGTTCATTTTAATGAAGGTTAGATCATCAACATTTCGGGTAGCCAGACGTGTCCTTTTTTCGGTCAGTATTGAACCAGCAGCACTGAAGACTCTTTCTGGTAGCACACTAGCATCTGGGCAAGCAAGCTCCTGTTCAGGCCAGGTGTCTATTTTAGATACCCAATAATCAAAGGGGAATGACCTGTGAGGGAGAACATCGATAAGGGAGGAAAAATAGTTCTATCCATACAGGACAAATGCTGTCTCCTGTCACTTTGAATCGATACAGCAGTACCTGGCGTGTCTGCGGTCATTGCGAAATCACTCTACAACCTGGTCATAAAACCCCTCTGTCCAACGCCACTTCATATTTGTGCACCTCTAACACCTCTGCCATGTTGCCCCCTTCAGCTCGTGTGAGAACCATCACCGCCGCTGTGTGCTGGGAATGCCTGAACCAAACGGTCTACAAGAGTTGCATGTTTGGTAGCCAATATTTGCTCAAGGTTCTCATGTGGCATGATATTTTGTAATTTTCCTTTATATCGTGGATCCAGGAGGTAGGCCAACCAGTAATCGTCATCGGTCATCATTTTGATAATGCGGGGGTCCCTTTTTAGGATACGCAAGGCATACTCAGCCATGTGGGCCAATGTTCCAGGTGTAAATTCACTGCTTGTGCTGGGTTGAGGAGCACTTTCTTGCAAATCAACATCACTTTTGTCCCGCAAAAACCCTGTACCTGACCTTGCAATGCCACCAGTTTCTATTGCCCCCTGAGAAGCATCCTCCTCCCATAAATATTCATCCCCATCATCCTCCTCCTCCTCCTCTTCGTCCGCCACCTCGCCCAGGAGAATTCCCTGAGCAGACAATGGCTGACTGTCATCAAGGCTTCCCTCCTCCTCTGCTGCAGACACCTGCTCCTTCATGTGCATCAAACTTTGCATCAGCAGACGCATTAGTGGGATGCTCATGCTTATGATAGCGTCGTCTGCACTTACCAGCCGTGTGCATTCCTCAAAACACTGAAGGACTTGACAGAGGTCTTGTAGCTTCGACCACTGCACACCAGACAACTCCATGTCTGCCATCCAACTGCCTGCCCGTGTATGTGTATCCTCCCACAAATAAATTACAGCACGCTTCTGTTCGCACAGCCTCTGAAGCATGTGCAGTGTGGAGTTCCACCTTGTTGCAACGTCGATTATTAGGTGGTGCTGGGGAAGATTTAGCGATCGCTGATGGTTCAGCATACGGCTGGAGTGTATGGGCGAACAGCGGATGTGCGAGCAAAGTCTTCGCACCTTCAGGAGCAGGGCTGGTAACCCCGGATAATTTTTCAGGAAGCACTGCACCAACAGGTTCAAGGTGTGAGCCAGGCAAGGTATGTGTTTCAGTTCTGAAAGGGTTATGGCAGTCATAAAATTCCTTCTGTTATCACTGACCACCTTGCCTTCCTCAAGATGTACACTGCCCAGCCATGGCTGAGTTTCTTGCTGCAAGTACTCGGCCAGTACTTCCGCGGTGTGTCTGTTGTCGCCCAAACACTTCATTTCCAACACAGCCTGCTGACGCTTACCACTAGCTGTTCCATAATGGGACACCTCGTGTGCAACGCTGGCAGCTGCGGATGGAGTGGTTGTGCTACTGCGCTCTGTGGACGAGCTTTCGCTTCTGGAGGAGGAGGAGGAGGAGGGGTGGCGAACGCCTACAGCCAACTGTTTCCTAGACCGTGGGCTAGGCAGAACTGTCCCACTATGGCTGTCCCCTGTGGACCCTGCATCCACCACATTAACCCAGTGCGCCATGATGGACACGTAACGTCCCTGGCCATGCCTACTGGTCCATGCATCTGTTGTGAGGTGCACCTTTCCACTGACTGATTGCCTCAGTGCATGGACAATGCGGTCTTTGACATGCTGATGGAGGGCTGGGATGGCTTTTCTCGCAAAGAAGAGTCGACTGGGTAGGTCATAGCATGGTACTGCATAGGCCATCAGGGCTTTGAAAGCTTTGCTTTCAACCCACCGGTAGGGCATCATCTCTAACGAGATTAGTCTAGCAATGTGGGCGTTCAAACCCTGTGTATGCGGATGAGAGGATGAGTACTTCCTTTTCCTAACGAGAGTCTCTTGTAGGGTGAGCTGTACTGGAGAGCTGCATATGGTGGAACTAGCGGGGGTGGTGGTGGACATGGCAGATTGAGAGAGGGTTGGTGATGGTATTCTTGATGTTGGCCTACATACAGTGTTTCCTACCAATAACCTTGTGATTCCCTGACTGCTTTGGCCTTGCTACGATAGCTCCACATTTGCTGCTGGTGGTGTCATAACCTGTGGGCTTACAGTGAGGGAAGCAATGTAGCGTTGCTGACTACCTTCATTCTGAGCGGGTGCACCAACGGTACGGGACGTTTGATGTCTACGCATGCACGTTGTATTTAAATTTTGGAGATTCTTCCCTCTGCTAAAGGTCTTTGAGCATTTCTTACAGATAACTTTTGACTGATCATTCTGATCTTGGTTAAAAAATTGCCACACTGCACTCTTCCTACTATGGATAACATTTTCAGGCATTGCACGCTGTGCTACTTTCACCGGATGGCCATGATGTCCTAAAACTCTTTTTGTTTTTGACAAACGTGTTTGGCCTGATACAGGCCTGCCAGATGACAGCTGTTGCGATGTAGATGGCTGCTGCGGATCATCCTCCTCCGCTTCTGAGATACTGGCAGCGGCACCCTCTTCCCCCAATGGCTGCCAATCTGGGTCAACAACTGGGTCATCTATCACCTCCTCTTCAATGTCATGTGCACCTTCCTCTGTGTCACCGTGTAAGGTGCTATAGCGTTCGGGACAGGGCACCATAGTCTCATCAGGGTCAGATTCTGGCTCAGTACACTGGGCAATGTAGTGATCTGAGTCAATGGTACAGCATAATAATCTAGCTGTTGCTGTGCATCTGTGCACTCCATGTCCGATTCATCTTGTAATGGGCTGTTAATAGTGTTGACTTTGAGCATTCCGATACTGCAAATATCGGGTATCGGCCGATATTCGCTGTATCGGAATTCCGATACCGAGTTTCGATATTTCTGCGATATCGGAAATCGGAATCGGAAGTCCCCACAGTGCAAAAATCACTATAATGGAGTGTGGGCAGTGCGTGGGCGGAGACTGCGTGTCTCTGTGCGGGCGGGGTCTGTGCAAGTGTGCGTGCCTGCCAGGGGGTCTGTGCGGCCTCTCCGGGGTCTGTACGACCTGCCGGGGGGTCTGTGCGGCCTCTCCGGGGTCTATACGGCCTGCCGGGGGGTCTGTGCGGCCTCTCCGGGGTCTGTACGGCTTGCCGGGGGGGTCTGTGCGGACTGCCGGGGGTCTTTGTGTCTGTGCAGGCATCGTCCGATGGGACTACAAGTCCCATCGGACGATGCCTGCTACACTGACAGTGATTGACACATTAGCCAATGATGGGACAATAGTAGTCCCATCATCCGGCTAATGTGTTGAATGTAAAAAAAAAAAAAAATACTACATACATGCTACATACATGCTACATACATACATACATGCTACATACATGCTACATACATGCTACATACATACATGCTACATATATGCTACATACTACATACATACATGCTACATACATACATTCTACATACATACATGCTACATACATACATGCTACATACATACATACATGCTACATACTACATACATACATGCTACATACATACATACCACATACATACTACATACATACATACTACATACATGCTACATACATACTACATACATGCTACATACATACATACTACAGACATGCTACATACTACATACATACATGCTACATACATACATGCTACATACATGCTACATACTACATACATACATACTACATACATACATGCTATATACATGCTACATACTACATACATACATGCTACATACATACTACATGCTACATACATGCTACATACTACATACATACTACATACATGCTACATGCATGCTACATACATGCTACATACATACATACTGCATACATGCTACATACATACTGCATCCATCCATCCATACATACTACATACATGCTACATACATACATACATACATACTACATACATACTACATACATCCATACATACTACATACATCCTACTTACATACTACATGCATACATACTGCATACATACATACAATACATACATATAGACATACAGTACATTAAACATAGATTACATACTCACCATTACTTGTCATTTTGATCCCCGAAGCCAGTGTCATCTGTAAAAAATATGAAAAAAACAAACAACCAATATACTCCCTGTCCGCAGAAATCCACGAGTGTCCCACGACGATCTCCCGTGGAGAGCAGCAGCAACAGCTGTTGCAACCGCTCTCCAGGGGCCCCAGGAACACAATGATGGGAGGAAGGTATCCTTCCGCCACTGTATTCCTCTGCCGCTGTAAAAAAAAAGTCCCTAGTCTCACTTTATGGCATTGCTGGCTGACAAATTTTCCCAGGCAGCAATTGCCATAAAGTGACACTTTGAACTCAGGTAACCTCAGTGATGCACTGCAGGAGCCATTGTCTCCTGATAGTGTGTCACTGAGGGTCCTATAGAGCAGTGACATCACCCGATGTCACTGTTCTATAGGGGAGATCGTCGTGGGACACTCGTTATTAATTGGACTACGGCGGACAGGTAGTATACGGTTTATTATTTTACGTTTTTGTATGTATGTAGCATGTATGTATGTATGTAGTATGTATGGAGTATTTTTTTTTTCATTCAACACATTAGCCGGATAATGGGACTACTACTGTCCCATCATTGGCTAATATGTCAATCACTGTCAGTGTAGCAGGCAGAGACCGATGCTCGCACTGAGACCCCCGCACGCTGCACTGAGACCCCTCACGCCGCAGAGACACCCCCCACGCTGCAGAGACCCCCCCACGCCGCAAAGACCCCCCCCACACCGCAGAGACCCCCCCACATGGAAGAGACCCCCCCCACACCGCAGAGACCCCCCCACATGGAATAGACTTCCCCACGCCACAGAGACCCCCCCACGCCGCATCAAGCCCTGGCACGCCGCATAGAGCCTGGGCAGCCCGGATACAGCGCTGCATAGAATTAGATCCCTGGCAGGCCCACACAGACCCCGCCCGCACACACAGACACTCACAGTGTCCACCCACGCACCGCCCACACTCTTCCCCCCTCCAGAACAGCATATAGAAGGACAGAAAGGGCTGATTTACGTTCTGATATTTGTGTCCCATTCACTTGTATTGGTATCGGGTATTGGCGATATCCGATATTTTTTGCATATCGGCCGATCCAATCCGATACTGATACTTTTGAATATCGGAAGGAATCGCTCAACACTAGCTGTTAACAATTTCCCTTTCTAACCCAGGCACGGTATGTGTAAAGAGCTCCATGGAGTAAACTGTAGTGTCGCCTGCCGCATCCTTCACTTTTGGTTTGGGTGAAGGACACAAGGACACAACGTCTTGTTCCTGACCGGGAGCATCCACTGATGACTCGCTGCTTTTATATTTGGAACTTTCGGAAGAGGAGGCGAAAGATCTAGAGGCTGAGTCAGCAATGAAAGCCAAAACTTTTTCCTGCTGCTCCGGCTTTAAAACTTGTTTTCCTACTCCCAGATAAGGGAGCCTTCGAGGCCTTGTGTAGCCAGACGATGACGCTGGCTCAACACCTCCAGCCTTAGGTGCTATTTTGCTTTTCCCACTACCACCAGATGCTCCACCACCACCACCACCATCAGTACCAGCTTGCAATGACTGCCCACGGCCTCATCCACCAGACTTCGTCATTTTTGGGAAAATGTAACCAAAATAACAAACGTTATATGGTACTGTAAAATAAGGTAGAAGGTGTATATAAACTTGTTGAGAATTTAAATCTCCCTTTTTATTTTGGGGAGACTGAACCACAACTCAAGCCCAGAGTATAAAACAACGCAACGTGAGTGGCAGCAAGTGGCTGGCTGATACACCACAAACTAAGAGGACTGAGGTATATCCACTTTGTGAGAATTTGAATCTCACTTTTTTTGGGGGGAGACTGAACCACAACTCAGGCCCAGTGTATACTACAATGCAATGTGAGTGGCAGCAAGTGGCTGGCTGATACACGATGAACTAAGAGGACTGAGGTATATCCACTTTGTGAGAATTTGAATCTCACTTTTTTGGGGGGGAGTCTGAACCACAACTCAGGCCCAGTGTATTTTACAACGCAATGTGAGTGGCAGCAAGTGGCTGGCTGATACACGACAATCTAAGAGGACTGAGGTATATCCACTTTGTGAGAATTTGAATCTCACTTTTTTTGGGGGGAGACTGAACCCAAACTCAGGCCCACTGTATTTTACAACGCAATGTGAGTGGCAGCAAGTGGCTGGCTGATACACGACAAACTAAGAGGACTGAGGTATATCCACTTTGTGAGAATTTGAATCTCACTTTTTTGGGGGGGAGTCTGAACCACAACTCAGGCCCAGTGTATTTTACAACGCAATGTGAGTGGCAGCAAGTGGCTGGCTGATACACGACAATCTAAGAGGACTGAGGTATATCCACTTTGTGAGAATTTGAATCTCACTTTTTTTGGGGGGAGACTGAACCCAAACTCAGGCCCACTGTATTTTACAACGCAATGTGAGTGGCAGCAAGTGGCTGGCTGATACACGACAAACTAAGAGGACTGAGGTATATCCACTTTGTGAGAATTTGAATCTCACTTTTTTTGGGGGGGAGACTGAACCCAAACTCAGGCCCAGTGTATTTTACAATGCAGTGTTAGTGGCAGCAAGTGGCTGGCTGATACACGACAAACTAAGATGACTGAGGTATATCCACTTTGTGAGAATTTGAATCTCACTTTTTTTGGGGGGAGACTGAACCCAAACTCAGGCCCAGTGTATTTTACAACGCAATGTGAGTGGCAGCAAGTGGCTGGCTGATACACGACAAACTAAGAGGACTGAGGTATATCCACTTTGTGAGAATTTGAATCGCACTTTTTTTGGGGGGGAGACTGAACCCAAACTCAGGCCCAGTGTATTTTACAATGCAGTGTTAGTGGCAGCAAGTGGCTGGCTGATACACGACAAACTAAGATGACTGAGGTATATCCACTTTGTGAGAATTTGAATCTCACTTTTTTTGGGGGGAGACTGAACCCAAACTCAGGCCCAGTGTATTTTACAACGCAATGTGAGTGGCAGCAAGTGGCTGGCTGATACACAAGAAACTAAGAGGACTGAGGTATATCCACTTTGTGAGAATTTGAATCGCACTTTTTTTTGGGGGAAAAAAATCCAAGGACTGTAGTACAATTTCAATCTCCCTACAATGACCTCAGGACAAGTATAGCAGCAACAAAAAGGACTGCTGCACACAAAAGTGTGGATAAATAAACAAGATAACTGCAGTAAGGAGCAACAGGATTTTTGCTTTTAAAAAAGCAGTTGGTTTGCACAGCAGCGTGCAAACAGCAATGCAGCTATCAGGGAGCCTTATAAGGCAGCCTAATAAGCTACAGAGCTGATGCACAAAGATATAGCCTCCACTGTCCCTGCAAAACAAAGGTGGTGTTGGACAGTGGAAATCGCTACAGCACAAGCGGTTTGGGGGTTATTCTTCCCTCCCTAACTATAGCCCTTCTTCTGACGAAGCTGCAGCAATCTCTCCCTATGCTAAGATCGGCAGAAGTAAGATGGTGGTCGGCGTGCACGCCCCTTTATACCCCCTGTGATGCCGCAGAAAGCAAGCCAATCACTGTCATGTCCTTCTCTAAGATGGTGGGGACCGAGACCTATGTCATCACTCTGCCCACACTCTGCGTCCTGGTTCATTGGCTGAGAAATGGCACTGAACACGTCATACGAAACTCGACTTTGTCGCGAAGATCGCCAACCGCATGGCCGATCCCACACTAGGATCGGGTCGGGTTTCATGAAACCCGACTTTGCCGAAAGTCGGCGATTTTTGAATTTGTCCAATCCGTTTCGCTCAACCCTAATCCCTGCGGTACCCCACTGCTGACTATATCCCATTTAGAGAAAGTACCATTTACAACGATGATGTTTAATGTCATTTAGCCAATTCCTTACCCATCTGCATATAATTTCCCCTAGTCTCTGCTTATGGAGCTTCAGTATAAGGCTGTTATGTGGAACAGTATCAAATGCTGTGCAAACTTCAGATAAATCACATCAGCTGCATTACCGACATCCAGATTTGCACTTACCTCCTCATAGAAACCCAACATATTAGTTAGACCAACCTATCTTTTATGAATTTGTGTTGGTTGTGATTTATTATATTATACTCTGCAATATATATCTGCAGATCATTGTGCGCACAATGACAGCGTCTTTCTGATGGCACTATCACGCTGGCTCCATTGCATCCCCTGATGAGCATAGCGAAACACGTTGGGAGGGGGCTGATAGGGCACAACGCTGTATCCAGATGAAGGTTATGGGCAGCACGGTGGCTTAGTTATTAGCACAGCAGCACTGGAATCCTGGGTTCTAATCCCACCTTGGACAACATCTGCAAAGAGTTTGTATGTTCTCTCCGTGTTTGCGTGGGTTTCCTCCGGGCACTCCAGTTTCCTCCCACATTCCAAAGACATACTGATAGGGAATTTAGATTGTGAGCCCCATTGGGGACAGTGATGATAATGTCTGTAAAGTGCTGCGGAATATGTTAGTGCTATATAAAGATTATTATTATTAAGGTTATGTCCTTGATGACATCAATGCGGGTGAGACCTTTCCAGTTTGTTTAATATGCCTATTGTTTATATCAGGGCCAGCTCCAGGTTTTTGAGGACCCCGGGCGAAAGAGTCTCAGTGGGCCCCCCCCTTTAACACATACCACGTTTCATGATGCACAGATATAGCAGAGAAATATAGGTATAGTACAATGCCAGAATTCACTTCTTACATGAGTGATAGCTATTGTAAATTCTACCATACAGCAGAGGGGCAGTCAACCCCTTATATGCCAATTTTTGTGACCTACTCCCTCTTTCTCAGTTACCAGTAGGCATTTTATTGTTAGCTGAACTTGCTGCAAAGAAAAAACTGCATACATTGAATATGACAATGTTTTAATGGAAAACTTTTTAAAGTAAACATCAGAAAGTATTAACGTAGAACATTTGTAAAAGTGCAAAATGGGTAGCATATAGCACAGCCAATTAGTATATAGCAAAACCCCGTAGTATATAGCACAGCCACGTAGCATATAACACAGTCCACGTAGTATATAGCACAGCCATGTAGTATATAGCACAGCCACGTAACATATAACACAGCCCACGTAGTATATAGCACAGCCACGTAGTATATAGCACAGCCACGTCACATATAACACAGCCCACATAGTATATAGCACAGCCATGTAGTATATAGCACAGCCACATAACATATAACACAGCCCACGTAGTATATAACACAGCCATGTCACACTATCCATGTCCTCTATTTTGCTGTGAATGTAAGACTAACATCCTCCATAATCTATACCCCCACTTTCATCTTTAAGACTTTTCTTGTGCTGCACCTGTTTTCTAAATTGCACAATATCCTTATGTATTATTAGGATGGCTTGACTATAAACTATAAGCACTGTTTATCTTTTGTGTCTTCTCTACTTCCTTATAGATAGAAAAACAACTAATGATTGATTTGCCCCTGGAAATATTCACAGTATCTTCCTATATTATATGAGAAATACAGTTTGACACATTCGATTTCTGTGAATATACCCTTATTTTAAAAGCAATTGTCAAGCCGTTTGTCTAAAATTTAATGCATTGCAATGTATGTGTGACTAAGAATTTTACTGGAAGTTTATATTGTTTTTTCCATTTTTACAGTCATGGAGTGGTCAATTTGTTTAAGAAACATTGCTTTTTGAAAGAGCCACGGCGGGTGCTAAAGTCTAGAATAAATGAATAATTTGATTTATATTCATGAAATATGCCCAATTTATAAGTTTGTGTCTGTATTATTTCTGAGCTCCTCCCAGAATATTAACAGCACAAAAAAGTTCATCCTGACCTTGAGATATATAACATCACAAACCATTTCAACTTTGTTTCTTCTTATCTTTAAATATTTATGTGACCCTCCTTTTTTTAAATAATCTATATTCAAACAATAACCTCAGCAACTGCAGGTGCTTTTGCATGAGATTTTAAATCAATATTTTCAGAAAACTGTCTTTTTTGTTGTTGGGCATTTTTATGACTGCTTTGAGAAATCTCACATTAAATATCAAAAACTGATAGTGAAGAGGTGAAAGTGTAAGTTGCTTGAGCATTTTGTTTATTCAAGTTTGGTTTAGTTTATTTTTTTTCCTTCTATTTATATAGCTCCATTGATTTTTATTTTTAAATAATTATTGTTTCCATTTCAATATTTGCATCAGAAACAAATGATAACATTTAATAAGTGACCTGGAAAGGAATCTATGTGAGGTCAGGTTCAGATGAGGGTATGAAAAGTCATCTTTTCATACTGTAAAGTCAAACAATTTTGATCCGTATCATTGTCTGTATTACATCAGTGTGTCATCTTAGCGTGTTTTTTACATCTGTATTTATACATTAACAGTTTAAAACGTACATTGATCAAATATAGTTTCCTGAGTTAATGATGACAATGTATCCATCAAAATACGACGCAATATGGATGAGTCATACGAAATCCAATATTTTTTGCTTCCCCATAGACTTGAATGGGTGAGTTTCATCTACAGCATTGAAGAGAATAGTATATGCTGTGATTTTTTTTTCACATGGACACTCAGTCCATGTGTAAAAAACAGTCCATGTGTAAAAAACTGTAATGTGAAGAGCTCTATTGAATTACATTGGTCAGTGTGCTGTGTGATTATTATTACACAGAAGGAAAACATCTCTATAATATGCTCATCTGTATGAGGATTGAGAATGATGAATGTGGGAAATCGGCATCCACGACAAAAGAGGATCCTCTGAAACGAGTTGAATTATTTCATCTTCTCTGGTATTAAGTCATTCTTACCAAAACATGTTTGCAGCTGAACAGAGAAATGTTCAATGCTCCTTACATTCATCTACATTAAACTTAAACTGACATTTCTTAGTCCAAGTCTTCAGCTTCTCTGAACCCTCCTTAGTATTAATTTATTCTACTCAATGTTGATTACCTTACAGACATTAGTATCATCAACAAATGTTCCAATTCTACTCTACAAAACTATAACGAGGTAATTAATTAACAAATTAAAAAAGAGCTCGATATTGACCCCTGTGGAACACAGTAGTAAGTGTGAACCAATCAGACTATGTTTAATTATGTTCCAAGAGTCTCTAGCCCCTTTCCGACATTGGGCGTAATAGTACGCCGATGTCAGACACCCTCCCTTTGATGTGGTCGGTGGTGAGCCCACATCTTTCCTGGCACATGTCAGCTGTTTTAACCCCTTCATGACCCAGCCTATTTTGGCCTTAATGACCTTGCCGTTTTTTGCAATTCTGACCAGTGTCTTTATGAGGTAATAACTCAGGAACGCTTCAACGGATCGTAGCGATTCTGAGATTGTTTTTTCGTGACATATTGGGCTTCATGTTAGTGGTAAATTTAGGTCGATAATTTCTGCGTTTATTTGTGAAAAAAATGGAAATTTGGCGAAAATTTTGAAAATTTTGCAATTTTCACATTTTGAATTTTTATTCTGTTAAACCAGAGAGTTATGTGACACAAAATAGTTAATAAATAACATTTCCCACATGTCTACTTTACATCAGCACAATTTTGGAAACAACATTTTTTTTTGCTAGGAAGTTATAAGGGTTAAAATTTGACCAGTGATTTCTCATTTTTACAACAAAATTTACAAAACCATTTTTTTTAGGGACCACCTCACATTTGAAGTCAATTTGAGGGTTCTATATGGCTGAAAATACCCAAAAGTGACACCATTCTAAAAACTGCACCCCTCAAGGTGCTCAAAACCACATTCAAGAAGTTTATTAACCCTTCAGGTGTTTCACAGCAGCAGAAGCAACATGGAAGGAAAAAATGAACATTTAACTTTTTAGTCACAAAAATGATCTTTTAGCAACAATTTTTTTATTTTCCCAAGGGTAAAAGGAGAAACTGGACCACGAAATTTGTTGTCCAATTTGTTCTGAGTATGCTCATACCTCATATGTGGGGGTAAACCACTGTTTGGGCGCACGGCAGAACTCGGAAGGGAAGGAGCGCCATTTGACTTTTTGAATGAAAAATTGGCTCCAATCTTTAGCGGACACCGTGTCGCGTTTGGAGAGCCCCCGTGTGCCTAAACATTGGAGCTCCCCCACAAGTGACCCCATTTTGGAAACTAGATGCCCCAAGGAACTTATCTAGATGCATAGTGAGCACTTTAAACCCCCAGGTGCTTCACAAATTGATCCATAAAAATGAAAAAGTACTTTTTTTTCACAAAAATTATTTTAGCCTCAATTATTTAATTTTCACATGGGCAACAGGATAAAATGGATACTAAAATTTGTTGGGCAATTTCTCCTGAGTACACTGATACCTCACATGTGGGGGTAAACCACTGTTTGGGCACATGGTAAGTCTCGGAACGGAAGGAGCGCCATTTGACTTTTTGAATGAAAAATTATCTCCATCGTTAGCGGACACCATGTCGCGTTTGGAGAGCCCCTGTGTGCCTAAACATTGGAGCTTCCCCACAAGTGACCCCATTTTGGAAAGGAGACCCACAAAGGAACTTATCTAGATGCATAGTGAGCACTTTAAACCCTCAGGTGCTTCACAAATTGATCCGTAAAAATGAAAAAGTACTTTTTTTTCACAAAAAAATTATTTTAGCCTCAATTTTTTAATTTTCACATGGGCGACAGGATAAAATGGATCCTAAAATTTGTTGGGCAATTTCTCCTGAGTACGCCGATACCTCATATGTGGGGGTAAATCACTGTTTGGGCGCATGGCAAGGCTCGGAAAGGAAGGCGCGCCATTTGACTTTTTGAATGGAAAATTAGCTCCAATCGTTAGCGGACACCATGTCGCGTTTGGAGAGCCCCTGTGTGCCTAAACATTGGAGCTCCCCCACAAGTGACCCCATTTTGGAAACTAGACCCCCCAAGGAACTTATCTAGATGCATAGTGAGCACTTTAAACCAACAAGTTCTTCACAGAAGTTTATAACGCAGAGCCGTGAAAATAAAAAATAATTTTTCTTTCCTCAAAAATTATTTTTAGCCCAGAATTTTTTATTTTCCCAAAGGTAACAGGAGAAATTGGACCCCAAATGTTGTTGTCCAGTTTGTCCTGAGTACGATGATACCCCATATGTGGGGGTAAACCACTGTTTGGGTGCACGGCAGGGCTTGGAAGGGAAGGCACGCCATTTGGCTTTTTGAATGGAAAATTAGCTCCAATCATTAGCGGACACCATGTCGCGTTTGGAGAGCCCCTGTGTGCCTAAACATTGGAGCTTCCCCATAAGTGACCCCATTTTGGAAACTAGACCTCCCAAGGAACTAATCTAGATGTGTGATGAGCACTTTGAACCCCCAAGTGCTTCACAGAAGTTTATAACGCAGAGCCATGAAAATAAAAAAAAAAATTTCATTTCTCAAAAAAATTCTTTTAGCCCTGAATTTTTTATTTTCCCAAGGGTAACAGGGGAAATTTGACCCCAATAGTTGTTGTCCAGTTTCTCCTGAGTACGCTGATACCCCATATGTGGGGGTAAACCACTGTTTGGGCACACGTCGGGGTTTGGAAGGGAAGTAGTGACGTTTTGAAATGCAGACTTTGATGGAATGCTCTGCGGGCGTCACGTTGCGTTTGCAGAGCCCCTGATGTGCCTAAACAGTAGAAACCCCCCACAAGTGACCCCATTTTGGAAACTAGACCCCCAAAGGAACTTATCTAGATGTGTGGTGAGCACTTTGAACCCCTAAGTGCTTCACAGAAGTTTATAACGCAGAGCCGTGAAAATAATAAATACGTTTTCTTTCCTCAAAAAAAATTTTTTTAGCCCTGATTTTTTTATTTTCCCAAGGGTAACAGGATAAATTTGACCCCAAGAGTTGTTCTCCAGTTTCTCCTGAGTATGCTGATACCCCATATGTGGGGGTAAACCACTGTTTGGGCACATGCCGGGGCTTGGAAGTGAAGTAGTGATGTTTTGAAATGCAGACTTTGATGGAATGCTCTGCGGGCGTCACGTTGCGTTTGCAGAGCCCCTGATGTGCCTAAACAGTAGAAACCCCCCACAAGTGACCCCATTTTGGAAACTAAACCCCCAAGGGAACTTATCTAGATGTGTGGTGAGCACTTTGAACCCCTAAGTGCTTCACAGAAGTTTATAACGCAGAGCCGTGAAAATAATAAATACGTTTTCTTTCCTCAAAAAATTTTTTTTAGCCCTGATTTTTTTATTTTCCCAAGGGTAACAGGAGAAATTTGACCCCAAGAGTTGTTGTCCAGTTTCTCCTGAGTACGGTGATACCCCATATGTGGGGGTAAACCACTGTTTGGGCACATGCCGGGGCTCGGAAGGGAAGTAGTGACATTTGAAATGCAGACTTTGATGGAATGCTCTGCGGGCATCACGTTGCGTTTGCAGAGCCCCTGATGTGCCTAAACAGTAGAAACTCCCCACAAGTGACCCCATTTTGGAAACTAAACCCCCAAGGGAACTTATCTAGATGTGTGGTGAGCACTTTGAACCCCCAAGTGCTTCACAGAAGTTTATAACGCAGAGCCGTGAAAATAAAAAATCATTTTTCTTTCCTCAAAAATAATTATTTAGCCCGCGATTTTTTATTTTCCCAAGGGTTACAGGAGAAATTGGACCCCAAAAGTTGTTGATCAGTTTCTCCTGAGTACGCTGGTACCCCATATGTGAGGGTAAACCACTGTTTGGGCACACGTCGGGGCTCGGAAGGGAGAGAGCACCATTTTACTTTTTCAAAGCAAGATTGGCTGGAATCAATGGTGGCGCCGTGTCACGTTTGGAGACCCCCTGATGTGCCTAAAAAGTGGAAACCCCTCAATTCTAACTCCAACACTAACCCCAACACACCCCTAACTCTAATCCCAACCCTAACCACAACCCTAACCCCAACACACCCCTAACCCTAGTCTTACCCCTAATTCCAACCCTAACCCTAAGGCTATGTGCTCATGTTGCGGATTTGTGTGGATTTTTCCGCAGTTTTTGAAAAATCTGCAGGTAAAACGCACTGCGCTTTACCTGCGGATTTACCGCGGATTTCCAGTGTTTTTTGTTTGGATTTCACTTGCGGATTCCTATTATGGAGCAGGTGTAAAACACTGCGGAATTGCACAAAGAATTGACATGCTGCGGAAAATACAACGCAGCGTTTTCGCGCTGTATTTTCCGCACCATGGGCACAGCGGATTTGGTTTTCCATAGGTTTACGTGGTACTGTAAACGTGATGGAAAACTGATACGAATCCGCAGCGACCAATCCGCTGCGGATCTGCAGCCAAATCCGCACCGTGTGCACATAGCCTAATTCTAACCCTAATTCCAACCCTAACCCTAATTCTAACCCTAATTCTAACCCTAGCCCTAAGTGCAACCCTAGCCCTAAGTGCAACCCTAGCCCTAAGTGCAACCCTAGCCCTAAGTGCAACCCTAAGTGCAACCTTAAGTGCAACCCTAAGTGCAACCCTAGCCCTAAGTGCAACCCTAAGTGCAACCCTAAGTGCAACCCTAAGTGCAACCCTAAGTGCAACCCTAAGTGCAACCCTAGCCCTAAGTGCAACCCTAAGTGCAACCCTAAGTGCAACCCTAGCCCTAAGTGAAACCCTAAGTGCAACCCTAAGTGCAACCCTAGCCCTAAGTGCAACCCTAAGTGCAACCCTAAGTTCAACCCTAGCCCTAAGTGCAACCCTAAGTGCAACCCTAGCCCTAAGTGCAACCCTAAGTGCAGCCCTAAGTGCAACCCTAAGTGCAACCCTAGCCCTAAGTGAAACCCTAAGTGCAACCCTAAGTGCAACCCTAGCCCTAAGTGCAACCCTAAGTGCAACCCTAAGTGCAACCCTATCCCTAAGTGCAACCCTAAGTGCAACCCTAAGTGCAACCCTAAGTGCAAACCTAGCCCTAAGTGCAACCCTAAGTGCAACCCTAAGTGCAACCCTAAGTGCAACCCTAGCCCTAAGTGCAACCCTAAGTGCAACCCTAAGTGCAACCCTACCCCTAACCCTACCCCTAACCCTACCCCTAACTGTACCCCTAACCGTACCCCTAACCCTAACCCTAATGGAAAAACAAAAATAATTATATTTTCTGTATTTTATTATTGTCCCTACCTATGGGGGTGATAAAGGGGGGGATTTATTTACTATTTTTTTTATTTTGATCGCTGTGATAGAACTTATCACAGTGACCAAAATGTGCAGGAACGAATCTGCCGGCTGGCAGATTCAGCGGGCGCACTGCGCATGCGCCCGCCATTTTCCAAGATGGCGGCGCCCATGAAGAAGATGGCCGGACACCGGGAGGGACATCGGAGCTAGGTAAGTATGGGGGGGTGGGACCGAAACACGGGGGGGGGGATCGGAGGACCTGGGGAGCGGACAGGAGGACCGGGGGAGCCGACAGGAGGGAGGAGGGGAGCGGAACGGAGATCGGGGCAAAAAGGACGACTGGGGAGGCGATCGGTGGGGTGAGGTGGTGGCAGATCGGGGTCTCCAGCCATGGCAGATGCTATTGCAGCATCGGCCATGGCTGGATTGTAATATTTCACCATTTTCATAGGTGAAATATTACAAATCGCTCTGATTGGCAGTTTCACTTTCAACAGCCAATCAGAGCGATCGTAGCCACGGGGGGGTGAAGCCACCCCCCCTGGGCTGAAGTACCACTCCCCCTGTCCCTGCAGATCGGGTAAAATGGGAGTTAACCCTTTCACCCGATCTGCAGGGACGCGATCATTCTGTGACACAGCATATGCGTCACAGGTCGGATTGGCACCGACTTTCATGACGCATACGCTGTGTCACAGGTTGGGAAGGGGTTAAACAGCTGACATGTGCCCAGAACAGCTGCGGGTTGAATCGTGATCCTGTCAAACGCTGACAGTGGCATTTAACATGCACTTCCGGCAATCGCGCTGGAAATCTGCTCATTCGTGAACCCCATGACGTGACAGCGGGTCCCCGATGGGTTGGCATGACAACCAGAGGTCTCCTAGAGACCTCTTTGGATGTCACTGCCGGATTGCTATGAGAGTGGGCGGCACTCATAGCAAGTGAGGTATTCTGCTACATACAGCTGATCTGATTATCGCCTGTATGTAGCAGAGACTATTGAAGTATGCCAAATGAAAAAAAAGTTTTTAAAAATATAAAAAAATAAACGCTTAAATCACCCCCCTTTCGCCCCATTCAAAATAAAGCAAGAAAAAAAATCAAACATACACATATTTTGGCATCACCGCATTCAGAATCCCCCGATTATTAAATAAAGGATTAACCTGATCGCTAAATGGCATAGTGAAAAAAAAAGTCGAGACACCAGAATTATGTTTTTTTGGTCACTGCGACATTGCATTAAAATGCAATAACGGGGGATCAAAATTTCAAATCTGCATCAAAATGGTATAATTAAAAACGTCAGCTTGGTATGCAAGAAAAAAAACCCTCACCCAACCATAGATCAAAAAAATGGAGACGCTTCAGGTATCGGAAAAAGGTGCAATTTTTTTTTAAACAAAATTTGGAATTTTTTTCACCACTTAGACACCAAACATGTCTAGGTTCTTTTTTATCTATGAACTCGCAATGACATAGAGAATCATAATGGCAGGTCAGTTTTAGCATTTAGTGAACCTAAGAAAAAAGCAAAACAAAAAACAAATGTGGGATTACACTTTTTTTCAATGTCACCGCACTTGGAAGTTTTTTCCCGTTTTCCAGTACAAGATATGTTAAAACCAATGGTGTCGTTCAGAGTACAAGTCATCCCGCAAAAAAACAAGCCCTCACATGGCAATATTGATGGAAAATTAAAAAATGTATGGCTCTGGGAAGAAGGGAAGCAAAAAATGAAAACGCAAAACCGAAAATACCTCCGGTCATGAAAGGGCTAGTGCCGCTGCCAGGAGCTGACATACAGTGACCATATGTATGTGATTTGCACATATGCGGTGGCATGTCAACTATACATATGTGGCCTTGCTCAATTCAATTGTATTGTGCGAGGCTGAACATGTCTAGTCAGAATGTTGCCAGAAGTATGCAAATTACATACTTGCGGTCAAGTGCACGTGTGCTCCATGCCCTGGCATAAGAGAATCCTCATAGTGTGTACAGTGTGAGGATTCACAAGACTGCAGTCACATAGAGTGACTGTAAACTTGTAGTCCAAGGCCAGGCAACCCCTTTAATAACCTCCCTCTTTTTCCTAACATTGGGCCTGTTGGTAACCTATTTACACATGTTTTCCGCTAATCTCACAGTCCTCATTTTATGTACAAAATTTTTATGTGGCATCATATCAAACCTTTGAAAAGTTGAGATATTCAGCATGTACAGCATTACCTTGGTCCATTCTGGAATTCACCTTCTAATTGAAGCGAATCAGTTTAGCTTGATTTGACTGATCCCTCATAAACCCACATTCGTTTGAGTTATGATTTTGTTTGAGTTATTGTTAGGGTTAATAAATAATTAATAAAGTGCAATCGCAACCTGGGGTCCACTGTGCAGAGATGTTAAACCGCTGCTAGTGAGTAATAACGGAACACACGGCGAGCTAATGCCACTCAGTGTGAACAGGATGCTGAGTTCCAAGCTCAGTTACTCCACAGGAAGGATCAGTACAAATGAGTACTAAGTGCTGAGTCCTGTATAAAACCCTCACTGAGGGTTGGACTTGCCCCCACTGACGCTACCTGTCTACGTGTACAGTCCCAAAAGCTAGGCAGACATACAACACACGCAGATAGAGTGGTAGAGTCCCCACTCACAGCCACACATAAATGATACTAGTGCACCCGTGTGTGCTGCTGGGGGACTTTTATAGCCTAGGCTCCACCCAAAACCTTGACCGAGGCATCTTCTGCGGGCCAATCCAGTACTGCCATGACACCAGGGCAGCAAACGTCTGACCACCAATGAAAAGCCACCACATCACGGGCATGCTCAGCAAGGTGATTTCTGGACTTAGACTCCAGAGCATCAAGCCGCAAGTGCCTTTCGCTGGTTACCATAGACTTGGCTGGGGAGCCAGCAGCAACCAAACGAATACCTCAAGCCTGAGCAAGATGCTGGGACTAATGTCTATGCTGAGCAGCACCCGCAGCAGAGCCAGAATGGGAGACAGCATTTCTTAGAAAACCTTCAAATCTTTTGTCCACAATAAAGGATAAATTTAAAGATCGATATTTCTATTTTCTATGCACTAATCCTGTGGAATAGACCCTATAAATATGGAATTCTTAAATATTGGAAATAACGGTTCATTTATCAATCTCAGCACTTCTTGCTGGGTTAAGCTAATGACATTAAAGAGGGAATTTATATTACTCATAAACATGTCATCCTCATTCTAGGAATTTAGGACCTGAGAATGACGTCACGGCTTGTGATTGGTCGCGTGGCGGTCACATGAGCGGCATGCGACCAATCAGAAGCCGTGACATCATGGAAGGCCCTAAACGCGCTCATTTTAAGCAAAGAAGGCTGCCGGTTACCAGCGGTGATGTCCAGGGGCCTCCGGAGAGGTGAGTATATCAATATTTTTTATTTTAATTCTTTATTTTACACAGTAATATTGATCCCAGGGCCTGAAGGAAAGTTTCCTCTCCTTCAGACCCTGGGAACCATCAGGATACCTTCCGATACTTGGTGTCCCATTGACTTGTATTGGTATCGGGTATCGGTATCGGCGATATCTGATACTTTTCGGGTATTGGCCGATACTATCCGATACCGATACTTTCAAGTATAGGACGGTATCGCTCAACACTAGTCATCTGTCATTGTATTTTCCTGTATAAATACAGTGAGGAAGGGAATTAATAGATTGTACTTTCCCTCATCCTTCTTCACCATTACACCAAAATTATTTTGAGGAGGCCGACACTATAGTTTTTGTGTCGCTTATTGTTTATGCAGTTGAAAAGTATTTTTGGATTATTTGTATTTTATATAGTAATGGTTCTTTCTGTTTCAATTTTTGTCTATGATTGTTTATTGCCTCATTTTCTTGCTTCAGTACTATAAATGCTTTCTTTTGTCACTTATTATGCCTCTTATGGTATGCCTCTTATGGTATTATTTAACCAGAATGGTTTTCTCCTAATATTAACTTCTTTATTCCCATAAGATATATTTTGTGCATAAAATTTGTTTAAGATGCTTTAGTTTTACTTGTTTAATTAAAGCTATCAAATCTTTCAAAAGAATTTGGCAAGTTACCATGACACTGCTGAGTGAAGTGGCAACAGTCTATTATTGTCATTACTTTCCATTTCACAGATGAAGGGCTTTTCATTGCCAAATAAAGCAGATTTTAATACTAAGTCCCCTGGCCTGCTCCCCTCATGCCTCACTCATTTCCATATACAGATTGCTCACTATGACACCCTGTATCTCACACATACTGTATCCTACAATATATCCACCTCTCACACTACAGACTACTTCCTATGCCCCATTTTCTCGCGTACAATGCTCCTTATACCAGCCCTATGTCTCACACAGACTTCTGCCCATGCCCCTTTCTCTCACGTCACAGACTATGCCCTATGCTTTTTCTCTCACATACACTGGTCCCCATGCCACTAATCCTTCTCACACATAGACTGCTCACTTTGCTGTGTCCAATCACTCACACAGGCTGCTCTCCATACTCCCATTGTTCTCATTCAGCCTGTAATCCTCTTTCTGACACACTGCTCCCCAAGCCACCACTGTTTTTTCACAGACTGCTTAACATTTTACCCACCTTATAATATCAACCACTAGCCACCCCCTTTCTCACAGGCTGCTCACACACTGTTATGTATTACTCCATAATCTCAAATACACTGCTCCATATGCCACCCCTCTTTCTCAGATAAATCGCCCCCCTTTCTCAAATTCTGGCTGCTTTCAATGTCACCATTCTTTCTCACATACAGATTGCTCTTCATGCCAACTATTTTTCACATAGACTATTTCCTATGCCCCCATGTTTCTTACACATACTGCTCACCAAGCTGATTTCTGTCTTACACAGACTGCAACCCTTATCCCACACTGTCTTACACAGGTTGCTCACCATGCTACCCTCTTTCACATAGAGACTGCTTTCTTTTTCCCATCCTACCCACGCAGGTTGCCCACATTGTCCCACCTGTCCCCTAAATAGATTGCTTCAATCTCACACAGCTTATGTAGACTGTCCTCCATGGCCATGCCCCTTCCTTACATAGTGCCCATCTTGGTCCCGCCACAGACTGCCCCCTTATTTTACATACTGACCCCTATGGTAATCCCCTACCTGACGCAGAGTGCTCCCTCTCTTTCTAAGTACCCTCACCTTTCACCACTGTGTTAGCACACAGCAGTGAAATCTTCCTGCATTTTCTTTCATCTACATAGAGCCAATTTTGGAGGATAAGCTGGTGCGCTCCCTAGTGTATTATTGTTGAGTAAAATTAAATAAGTTCAAATCCCACCAAGGACAGCTTCTGCAAGGAGTTTGGTTTGTATGTTCTCCCCATGTTTGTGTGGGTTTCCTATGAGTACTCCTGGTCACTTTCACACTGCAAAGACATACTGATAGGGAACTTAGATTGGGAGCCCCAATGGGGACAGCAATGGTGTTGTCTATAAAGCGCTGTGGACTTAAGTGAGTAAAATAAATTAAATAAATGAAAAACACAGAGGATGTTCTCTCATTTGTTGAAATTGCACTTTGAGTACAAAACCACTGTACATGTGTTTCAAGTATAAATCTTGTCCACAGTTGCATCAGAAGGAATCCTAGTATCAAAACCGGAGGTCAGGGAAAAAGTAGATATGGAGGTCCAATTTGTTTTACACTTAAAAGGAGCAAACACCTAGAAACAAGTGGCAGAGATTAGTCGGTTTATATTTAGAATCAAACAAATGTATTTTTACATTCCCGAGTTTGAAGTTGAAATACTATGAAGTTTTATCCTAATGAAACACCAAGTTTTATATACTCACTTTGCTTATGATGGTTTAATCCACTGAACGATCACTACACTCGGACGTCCATCGCAGTTAGTGTTGGTTGCACCTATGTGTCTGTTCTTTTTCTGAGGTGTCATGTGTCTATGATTTCACCAATAGTTCTGATCTTCTACTAGTTGTCTTTTTGCTGTAAAAAAAATATGTATGAAGATAAAGAACACACTTACAGTTAAGGAGCACTGCACATTAAATCTAGTATAAATTAATATCTCTTTACTAGCCAACAATTATAAACACAAAGGGATGTTAGAATTTGATCTTATACAGTATTAAATTATATATAGACTGCCTGCAAATACCACACTGAAGTAGGTGTAGGAATGATTGACAATAGGGATTATCGAATTTTTTGAAATTCAAATTCACCTGAAAGTTTTTCAATATCAATGTTACCTCTCGATACATATGTCATCTTTCGAAACATGGCTATAGGTATGCTGTGACAGACAGTATCTGTAATAGATTCAGTGTTTTATACCTTTCTCTCTCTATCTCCCTATTGCTAAGCTGAGTTCTGACATCCTTTTACTATCCTGATTCATTACAAAATGGCAGCTGCATACTCTCCCTCTGCATCTTTACAGACTATGTTAGCCCTCTGGATTGGCCGTGCAGTCACTTGTACGATGGACTCCTCGCCAGAGACGGACTACACCTCAACAAACCTGGGAAACACACATTCGCCAGAAGACTCGCTACACTCATCAGGAGGGCGTTAAACTAGAAGAAGAGGGGACGGGAAGAAAAACATTAGACTCGAACAAAGAAGACCCAGGAAAACATACTCAGAAGGGAGGTAAGAACATTTCTAAAACAATCCACAGCGAGGAGATTGGAACAAAACAAAATCCTCTAAACTGCATGCTCGCAAACGCCAGAAGCCTGACAAACAAGATGGAAGAACTAGAAGCAGAAATATCTACAGGTAACTTTGACATAGTGGGAATAACCGAGACATGGTTAGATGAAAGCTATTACTGGGCAGTTAACTTACAGGGTTACAGTCTGTTTAGAAAGGATCGTAAAAATCGGAGAGGAGGAGGGGTTTGTCTCTATGTAAAGTCTTGTCTAAAGTCCACTTTAAGGGAGGATATTAGCGAAGGGAATGAGGATGTCGAGTCCATATGGGTCGAAATTCATGGAGGGAAAAATGGTAACAAAATTCTCATTGGGGTCTGTTACAAACCCCCAAATATAACAGAAATCATGGAAAGTCTACTTCTAAAGCAGATAGATGAAGCTGCAACCCATAATGAGGTCCTGGTTATGGGGGACTTTAACTACCCGGATATTAACTGGGAAACAGAAACCTGTGAAACCCATAAAGGCAACAGGTTTCTGCTAATAACCAAGAAAAATTATCTTTCACAATTGGTGCAGAATCCAACCAGAGGAGCAGCACTTTTAGACCTAATTCTATCTAATAGACCTGACAGAATAACAAATCTGCAGGTGGTCGAGCATCTAGGAAATAGCGACCACAATATTGTACAGTTTCACCTGTCTTTCACTAGGGGGACTTGTCAGGGAGTCACAAAAACACTGAACTTTAGGAAGGCAAAGTTTGACCAGCTTAGAGATGCCCTTAATCTGGTAGACTGGGACAATATCCTCAGAAATAAGAATACAGATAATAAATGGAAAATGTTTAAGAACATCCTAAATAGGCACTGTAAGCGGTTTATACCTTGTGGGAATAAAAGGAATAGAAATAGGAAAAACCCAATGTGGCTAAACAAAGAAGTAAGACAGGCAATTAACAGTAAAAAGAAAGCATTTGCACTACTAAAGCAGGATGGCACCATTGAAGCTCTAAAAAACTATAGGGAGAAAAATACTTTATCTAAAAAACTAATTAAAGCTGCCAAAAAGGAAACAGAGAAGCACATTGCTAAGGAGAGTAAAACTAATCCCAAACTGTTCTTCAACTATATCAATAGTAAAAGAATAAAAACTGAAAATGTAGGCCCCTTAAAAAATAGTGAGGAAAGAATGGTTGTAGATGACGAGGAAAAGGCTAACATATTAAACACCTTCTTCTCCA
The DNA here is from genome assembly GCF_051348905.1 of Ranitomeya variabilis. NCBI lineage: Eukaryota > Metazoa > Chordata > Amphibia > Anura > Dendrobatidae > Ranitomeya > Ranitomeya variabilis. The sequence continues at coordinate 152,017,414 of NC_135232.1, forward strand.
CGGTATTCACGATGGAAAATGAAATGCTAGGTGAAATCCCAAGAAACAATGAAAACCCTATATTAAGGGTCACCAATCTAACCCAAGAAGAGGTGCGAAACCGGCTAAATAAGATTAAAATAGATAAATCTCCGGGTCCGGATGGCATACACCCACGAGTACTAAGAGAACTAAGTAATGTAATAGATAAACCATTATTTCTTATTTTTAGGGACTCTATAGCGACGGGGTCTGTTCCGCAGGACTGGCGCATAGCAAATGTGGTGCCAATATTCAAAAAGGGCTCTAAAAGTGAACCTGGAAATTATAGGCCAGTAAGTCTAACCTCTACTGTTGGTAAAATATTTGAAGGGTTTCTGAAGGATGTTATTCTGGATTATCTCAATGAGAATAACTGTTTAACTCCATATCAGCATGGGTTTATGAGAAATCGCTCCTGTCAAACCAATCTAATCAGTTTTTATGAAGAGGTAAGCTATAGGTTGGACCACGGTGAGTCATTGGACGTGGTATATCTCGATTTTTCCAAAGCGTTTGATACCGTGCCGCACAAGAGGTTGGTACACAAAATGAGAATGCTTGGTCTGGGGGAAAATGTGTGTAAATGGGTTAGTAACTGGCTTAGTGATAGAAAGCAGAGGGTGGTTATAAATGGTATAGTCTCTAACTGGGTCGCTGTGACCAGTAGGGTACCGCAGGGGTCGGTATTGGGACCTGTTCTCTTCAACATATTCATTAATGATCTGGTAGAAGGTTTACACAGTAAAATATTGATATTTGCAGATGATACAAAACTATGTAAAGCAGTTAATACAAGAGAAGATAGTATTCTGCTACAGATGGATCTGGATAAGTTGGAAACTTGGGCTGAAAGGTGGCAGATGAGGTTTAACAATGATAAATGTAAGGTTATACACATGGGAAGAAGGAATCAATATCACCATTACACACTGAACGGGAAACCACTGGGTAAATCTGACAGGGAGAAGGACTTGGGGATCCTAGTTAATGATAAACTTACCTGGAGCAGCCAGTGCCAGGCAGCAGCTGCCAAGGCAAACAGGATCATGGGGTGCATTAAAAGAGGTCTGGATACACATGATGAGAGCATTATACTGCCTCTGTACAAATCCCTAGTTAGACCGCACATGGAGTACTGTGTCCAGTTTTGGGCACCGGTGTTCAGGAAGGATATAATGGAACTAGAGAGAGTACAAAGGAGGGCAACAAAGTTAATAAAGGGGATGGGAGAACTACAATACCCAGATAGATTAGCAAAATTAGGATTATTTAGTCTAGAAAAAAGACGACTGAGGGGCGATCTAATAACCATGTATAAGTATATAAGGGGACAATACAAATATCTCGCTGAGGATCTATTTATACCAAGGAAGGTGACGGGCACAAGGGGGCATTCTTTGCGTCTGGAGGAGAGAAGGTTTTTCCACCAACATAGAAGAGGATTCTTTACTGTTAGGGCAGTGAGAATCTGGAATTGCTTGCCTGAGGAGGTGGTGATGGCGAACTCAGTCGAGGGGTTCAAGAGAGGCCTGGATGTCTTCCTGGATCAGAACAATATTGTATCATACAATTATTAGGTTCTGTAGAAGGACGTAGATCTGGGGATTTATTATGATGGAATATAGGCTGAACTGGATGGACAAATGTCTTTTTTCGGCCTTACTAACTATGTTACTATGTTACTATGTTACTATGTGATGTAATTACTGTAAGGCACTATGGGGAAACTCGTGAGGACCCACCTGAGTTAATTTGAGCCTTTATTGGCTGATGCAATGTTCTGAAATATGAAAAATGGTGTGTTAGGTGTTGAGTTCCTGCCGCTGCACAGGGGGAATCTTGAGCCGTCTCCCCTGTGGTCTCCCATTCTCCTCCAGCCACAGTGGAGCCTGCTCAGCAGAGACGTCGGTCCCAGTATCTGGCTCAAGCTGATACTGTGCGACTGGTTACTGCTGTTCTTCCAGGCTCAGCCATCATAACCAGTACTGATCAGCGGCGAGTGGGCGCTCCTGCGACTAAGTCCTGCTTTTCTTCTTCTGAGCATCCCCAGGGGACAACCTCCCATTGGAGGTCAGGGGTCACATGCTCAGGTCCTGTAGCAACTCCTATTGGACCCGGAGAGCTTCCGCTATAAAAGGTTCGCATGGCCACGCGGCCATGAGCTAGTATAAACCTGTTATCGTGTGTGTGTGGATGTATGCCTGTTCTGGTGACTGCTCCTTAATCATTCCCATTCCTAGTGTTGTTTAATGCTCGCAAATGTTGGAGCTACCTAGCGCCTGAAAGTGCTATCCTAGACACAAGAGTATGATCCTACTGTGTCAAACCAGCAGCGACCACCAGTGCGGCGCCGTGCGCAATCAGTGCGCTTTCCTAGCCCTAGTTAGGGTGGTTAGTGGCGTCTGCCAGAGCGGCGCTGTATGCACTCTGTGCAGTAATCTTTAATTAGTCCTGACGACCTGTAAGTGTATGGTGGGAACTCCCGCTTGATCTCAGCATCTGACTCTGGGCATCCTCAGGCATGGGCTCAAATGCCACAAAGGGTCAGAGCGAGATCAATCACCAGTATAGTGGGGGTGAATTTCAGGGATCCCACTTGCGTCCATCTGCTGCACCCTGTGACTTCTAACAGGGCACAGTGTTTCTTTTGTTTCCCTGCAACTTTGTGAAGCAACAGAGTTCACATCAGTTCATCCCGGGTGATGGAACCCGTGTTTATTCTGGCGTAGTACCGCCATATAGTGCTGCCATTACCTAGCAGCAGGTTCCATCTCTGCACGGTGGACCCAGGGCTGCGAACGCACATTTTACTATCTTTATATTTATTTGGTGCGTTCCGCCAGCCCTAACATTGTGACAGCAATTTTTGATAATTCATGCAAATCAAATTGCAATTTTTTTCTTATTGGTCGAGTGCAGCAAATTCCCTAAAATTCAGCATGAATTTACATTGAATCAATTCGATTCATATCCAGTTGTCATTCATAAATATCATAAAATTGTAGAACATTAATAGTCCACTATCCATGGAATACTCACAGGGAGAAAATTGTTAAATGCCAAAGAACAAAAGGAAAATACTCTAGAACTAATTAGAAAGATATAAAACCATGCCCATAAGTAACAGAGTGACTACATGAAAGAAGAATTCAGTATAAAGAAAACTATATATAAATCATACCAAAAGAAACTTGTATTGATGATGCAAGAAAAATGTAATAAGCAAGCAAACTGGTCTAAAAATAGACCCATGGGTCAGAAAGGGAAGAATCTTTTAAGAGTTCAGGACCTTGGCTTCACTGCTCTTGTGTATGAATAAATGCTGTTTTAATCACCAGTCAGTTTTCAGCTTCCTGACCAGGCAAAATTTTACAATTCTGACCAGTGTCACTTTATGATGTAATAACTCTGTAATGCTTTAATGTATCCCAGTGATTGTCAGATAGGTTTTTCAAGACATATTGTACTTTTTGCTCTTATTTTTGTAAATATTGGAATTTTGGGGAAAACAGGACAACAGGAGAAAATGGACAATTTTTTGTGCAATTTCTCCTGAGTATGCCGTTACCCAACATGTGGTGGAAAAACGCTGTTTGGGTTCACGGCAGGGCCCAGAAAAAGCACAGTTTGACTTTTGGAGCACAAAATTGGCTGGAATAGATAGTGGATGCCAGGTCGCGTTTGCAGCCTTTGATGTGCCTAAACAGTGAAGATCCCCCCACAAGTAACATTATTTTGGAAACTACACCACTCAAAGAATTTATCTTGCGGTGTGGTGAGCATGTTCAACCCACAGGTGCTTTACAGAATTTTATAAAGTTGAGCCGTGAAAATAAAGAAAATAAATTTTTCCTACAAAAATGTTGGTTTTGCTCCAAATTTTTCATTTTTACAAGAGTAAAGGGAGCAAAATGGACAAAAGAATATATTGTGTAATTTCTACTGAGTACACCTATACTCTATATGTGGTGGAAAACTACTGCTTGGGAGCACGGCTGAGCTTAGAAGGGACGGACCACCAACTGAATTCTGGATTTCACATTTGGCTTGAATAGATTGCAGCTGCCATGTCACATTTGACTAGCCACTGACATGTTAAAACAGAAAACACCTTCACTTCAGAAACTAAACCTCTTCAGGAATTCATCTAGGTGTGTAGTGAGCATTTTTAACCTTCAGGCGTTTCACAGAATTGTATAACATTAGGCTGAGTAAATAGAAAATTACATTTCTTTCCACTAAAATGTTGCTTTGGTCTCAAGTTTTTAATTTTCAAAAGGCTAATAGGAGAAAATGAACTCTACAATTTGTAATACAATTACTCCTGAGTACGCCAATACTCCATGTGGGGTCTAAATCTACTTTTGAAGCACATTGCAAAGCTCAGAAGGGAAGAAGTGCCATATTGGAGTTCAGATTTTGCTGCAATGGTTTGAGGATGTCATGTCACATTGGCAGAGCCCTTGAGGTGCCAGAACAGCAGAAACCCCACATAAATTACCTCATTTTACAAACTACAACCCCCCTAATGAACTCATGTAGGGGTGCAGTGAACATTTAACACCACATGTTTCTCACAGAATTTTATACCATTTGATAGTGAAGAAAGAATAATTACATTTTTACCTCTAAAATGTTGTTTCAGCCCCAATTTTTTTTTTCAAAAGGCTAAAAGGGAAACAATGGACCTCACAGTTTGTTGTGCAATATCTCTTGAATTTGCTAATACCCTTCAAGTAATCGGGAACTACTTTTAAGGCACAATGGAAATCTCAGAAAGGAAGGAGTGCCATATTAAAGTGGCAAATTTTACTGTTATGGTTTGTGGGTGACAAGAGCCCCTGAGGTGCCAGAACATCAGAATCTCCCATAATTGACTTCATTTTACAAAGTAAATCTCTCAATCAATTCATATAAGGGTGCAGTGATCATATTGACATCATGAGTGTGTCACAGAATTTTATACCATTTGGCAGTGAAGAAAATAAAATAAATTTATACCACTGAAATTTTGATTTAGCCCTAGATTTTACATTTTCACTTCGGGAAATTGGTAAAAAAGGCACCAAAATTTGTCACACAATTTCTACTGAACGTGAAAATGCCCCATGTTTGGCTGTACGGTACTGTTTAACTACATGGCGAGACTCATTATTGACAGAGCTCTATTTGCCTGCTGGAGCACAGATTTTCATAGAATAGCATGTGAACTCCATAAATGCTAGAAGAACAGAATACCCCCCCCCCCCCCCCCGTTAAGTGACCTCATTTTGGAAATTATACCCCTTTGGAAATTTATTTACATGTCTAGTGATGACTTGACTCCATGAGTATTTTCCAGAAACAAGCAGCAATGTATGTTGCTGAGTGAAAATTGCAAATCTGCTATTGTAGTGCCAAAACATTGTAGTGCCCAGTACGTTATGCCAAGCTCATGCTTCTGGAGACCTGCATCTGCAAATTAGGTGGGTACTCATCGCTACAGAAATGCCAAACATGTGGACGTTAAATATGTTTTAAGTAAGAAAAGACTGACCGTCACTTCCAAACAGAAAACTGGTGTGTACAGGTGCAAACTAAGAGTAGCCATCTCCATACATAACAAACAAACAAAGTTGCACTCTGTAGTGCTATAGCATGTAAACATGAGATATATTAAATTTGAATTGCATTACTGCTCTAGATAATAGAAAAAAATTGAGATACTTAGCCCATACAGTAATTTGGCCAATTCATGCATGCCCAGAAGCCAACGACAAAGTGATCTTGTTTACTTATATATAGGCTTTCTGACTAAGCACTCAACCCATCAGCCTGTGGCAGTTTTAATTACAGCAGGATCCTACCTACCCATATAATGTACAATTCATGCTAGTAGAGGATCCACATTAGAATAGGTCCTCAGCAAAATGAGATCATCTTGTCATTGGCTGCTGGGCATGCATGAATTGGCCAAATTATGTGCTATGTATCTCAATTTTTTCCTATTATCTAGTGCAGTAATAAAATTCAAATTATATATATTTCATGTTTTCATGCTATAGCACTATAGAGTGCTAGAGTACAACTTTGTTAGCTAAATGTGGTTTAGGCACACTGTGGGGCTCAGAAGGGAGAGGGACTTTTGGATTTGGGAGTGCATCATTTGTTGAATTTCTTTTAGGTGGGCTATTTTGCTTTTCCAGAGTCTTTGTGCTACCAATAATGTTGAAGCCCCCTATATTTCCAATAACAAATGATGCACATAAGTGGGGACTTGCTTTTTTTGTGGATTGGGTAGAAGCTTTTGTTGGGAACATTTTACACAACATTTTTCAGAAGTGCACAAATCATTGACCGACTGCACTTTTATGCATGTCTAAAGTGATGGATACTAGGGATAAGCAAACGTGCTCAGTGATACTTGGTTATAACTCGATTATCACGATGTTCGGATGTGCTCATTAATCAGTGATCAATAGGCAGTAGTCGAGTGAATCACTGTAATGCCGTAGCCACCCAGACACATTTTACTGTTTCTCAGCCATACACTATTCTATAGTGTGCAGTAAAACTTTTGTGGTCTCAGGGCTACATTGTCAAAAACCAGGTCCAATTTCATGACAACAGCCCAGTTTCCAGGCCCTGATTACCAGCATTTTAGACAAGGAGCTGTCCTTCTATGCCTTGGAGGTGTTGTGCTGCCCTGCCGCTAGCGTATTGTCTGAGCAGGTTTTTATTGCCTCTCGGGGGGTCATAACAGTCAGGTGCTTTCGCCTGTCAACAGAGAATTCAGACAGGCTCACTCTCATAAAAATAAAGCCTGAATTAGCCCACACTTTTCAACACCACCAGATGATAACAGCACATAAAGTGTTTGTAATATTCAGCATTTTAATGAGACCTGCTAGCTTTGCCTTTCAGGGGTTTATGGATGACCCTTCTCATAATTTCTGTGTGACTTTTCACTTTCTGCAAAGCTTTTATGACCGTATAAGTACATCAACTATGCTTTCAAAATATGTTCAGTAAAAATTTTGTTAAAGATTCAGTGACTCATCCATACAGTTTAGCACGGTTATAGTTGCAAAACTTTCAAAAAGCGTAGAAAAATATTTCAGGATTAGAATACTTATCCATACAGTATTATGTGCTTTCTGTCACATTTTGGTGGCATATACCAGTAGAAAAAAGCATTTAAAAATGTTGCTTGTTTCTTCACAATTCTTACTCATACACTATTCTGTGTTCTGGGGTACATTTTTGTGATATATAACACTAAAAAAAAATTATTTTCTTGTGCTGCGTTACATTTCTCAGCCATTCAGTATTACATGTTCTTCGGTACATTTCATTGGTATATAACCCTCAAAAAACATGTACAAATTTTTCTCATTATTAAATTAATTACCCATAGACTATTCTGGGGCCTAGAGTACATTTCCTTGGTATATAGCTGTCAAAAAACTTCTTCAAAATGTATTCGTATTATATTGCTCATCTACAGTATATGGTATTACATCTTGTAGGGTAAATTTCGTTGCTATATAAGTGTCAAAAAATTGCTTAAAATTTTATCCACATTATTTTGCTCATCTATAGACTATTTCATGGTCTGGAGTACATTTTGTTTATATATAAACCTTCTAAAACTTGTTTACAAAATTTAGCGGTATTATATTGCTCACCCATAGACAGTTACATATTCTTGAGTAGATTTCTGTGTTATATAAGCCTCCAAAAACTTGTTTAAAAATTTCAATCACTATGATAATGTTCACCTCTAGACTATTCCATGGTCTGGAACAAATTTCTTTGGGAAATAACCCTCAAATAAATCTTTTGATATTATACCCATAGTGTATTACATCTTCTTAGGTACATTTAGTTGCTATATACTGTAAGTCTTCAAAAACTTGTTCCAAATTAATCTGTATCATATTGCTTACCCATAGGGTATTACATCTTCTTGGTTACATTTTGTTGCTATAAGAGTCTCAAAAAACGTGTTCAAAATTTATCGGTAGTATATTGCACCTCCATAGTGTATTATAACTGTTTGGGTACATACAGGTCCTTCTCAAAAAATTAGCATATAGTGTTAAATTTCATTATTTACCATAATGTAATGATTACAATTAAACTTTCATATATTATAGATTCATTATCCACCAACTGAAATTTGTCAGGTCTTTTATTGTTTTAATACTGATGATTTTGGCATACAACTCCTGATAACCCAAAAAACCTGTCTCAATAAATTAGCATATTTCACCCGACCAATCAAATAAAAGTGTTTTTTAATACCAAACAAAAAAAAATCAAATAATAATGTTCAGTTATGCACTCAATACTTGGTCGGGAATTCTTTGGCAGAAATGACTGCTTCAATGCGGCGTGGCATGGAGGCAATCAGCCTGTGACACTGCTGAGATGTTATGGAGGCCCAGGATGCTTCAATAGCGGCCTTAAGCTCATCCAGAGTGTTGGGTCTTGCGTCTCTCAACTTTCTCTTCACAATATCCCACAGATTCTCTATGGGGTTCAGGTCAGGAGAGTTGGCAGGCCAATTGAGCACAGTAATACCATGGTCAGTAAACCATTTACCAGTGGTTTTGGCACTGTGAGCAGGTGCCAGGTCGTGCTGGAAAATGAAATCTTCATCTCCATAAAGCATTTCAGCCGATGGAAGCATGAAGTGCTCCAAAATCTCCTGATAGCTAGCTGCATTGACCCTGCCCTTGATGAAACACAGTGGACCAACACCAGCAGCTGACATGGCACCCCACACCATCACTGACTGTGGGTACTTGACACTGGACTTCAGGCATTTTGGCATTTCCTTCTCCCCAGTCTTCCTCCAGACTCTGGCACCTTGATTTCCGAATGACATGCAAAATTTGCTTTCATCAGAAAAAAGTACTTGGGACCACTTAGCAACAGTCCAGTGCTGCTTCTCTGTAGCCCAGGTCAGGCGCTTCTGCCGCTGTTTATGGTTCAAAAGTGGCTTTACCTGGGGAATGCGGCACCTGTAGCCCATTTCCTGCACACGCCTGTGCACGGTGGCTCTGGATGTTTCCACACCAGACTCAGTCCACAATCTTCCTCAAGGTCCGGTCACCTCTTCTCGTTGTACAGCGTTTTCTGCCACATTGTTTCCTTCCAACAGACTTACCATTGAGGTGCCTTGATACAGCACTCTGGGAACAGCCTATTTGTTGAGAAATTTCTTTCTGGGTCTTACCCTCTTGCTTGAGGGTGTCAATGATGGCCTTCTTGACATCTGTCAGGTCGCTAGTCTTACCCATGATGGGGGTTTTGAGTAATGAACCAGGCAGGGAGTTTTTAAAAGCCTCAGGTATCTTTTGCATGTGTTTAGAGTTAATTATTTGATTCAGAAGATTAGGGTAATAGGTCATTTAGAGAACCTTTTCTTGATATGCTAATTTATTGAGACAGGTTTTTTGGGTTATCAGGAGTTGTATGCCAAAATCATCAGTATTAAAACAATAAAAGACCTGACAAATTTCAGTTGGTGGATAATGAATCTATAATATATGAAAGTTTAATTGTAATCATTACATTATGGTAAATAATGAAATTTAACACTATATGCTAATTTTTTGAGAAGGACCTGTATATTTGCTATATAAGTCTCCAAAATCTTGTTCCAAATTTATCGGTATCATACTGCTCATCCTTTAGAGTTTTACATCTTCTTTGATATATTTCGTTACTATAAAAGTCTCAAAAAACTTGTTAAAAATGTATCGTTATTACATCACTTGTTCTGTCCTTTCTAAGAAGGACAGGTGTTTGTTTCAAGCATTAAAGTTTCAGTACTATTAGTGTTTTGGTTTTGCTGTGTTATAGCACCACCCAGTGGTGGTTAAATTTATAACCTGTGTTTTTTAGTAATAATTAGAGTGTTGCATTGTGGGTTGCACCAAGGCATTTTGGGATGAGGAACCTCCATTTTCCCTCTGTGTTCTTCCTGGACACACGTATTCTTCTGCTGTGCTGGAAATACCTCACTTGCTTGCCATCCTGGTTAAGTTTATCCGGTAAGATTGTTATCCCTGTTCTTGCAATGTAGTATTCTACAGAATGTGATTACTGTATAGCAACTAGTACCTGGGAAATCTATTATCTGTGAGTTACTGTATGTAGTTATGTACATAGGTTGCATCATCCTGTATACTTTTCTATTAGTTGTAAAGTATCAGCTGTGTTATTATTGCCCAATATTTACCCATATCATTTGTATTCTTATAGTTTTACCGCGCTGATGTTTACCAATAAACAAGTTAGACTACAGAGAACAGTCTGCTTATTTGGGAGACAGAAGTCGTTTATGCCGTATGTCGGATCACACACCGTATCAACGTGTATGAAGACAGAACAGTAAAACGGATGCTAGATGCCGGCGATGACAGTAAAGGAGGCTAGAAGCCAGCGATAGCAAATACCACTGATGCAGCCGCTTGTACCACACCGCACTGCCTGCAGATACCGCAGCGGCCGCCATACAGTCACAAGTACCGAGAGTGCAGCCCACCAAGCACGACACGTCTCAGTCCACGCTGAAGTCATTGCTACCCGCTCTGAGACATCCTACAGCCTGCAAATGGACACGAAATGTCTGCAAGTTGAGCATCTTCACTCGGGACGAGGTTCCAAACAAGCCGCTCTAGCAAGTCTTCCTCGAAAAGGTCTGTCACCCTCTCCCGAGCAGAAGCTGAGGCGGCGAAAGTAAGATCCTCCTTCGCTGCACAAGAGATGCAATTAAAGTTAAGACAAGCAGAGCAAGAAGCAGAAAGCACTCGCCTGCAAGCAGATAGAGAAGCAGAAAGAGCCCGCCAAGAAGCAGAAAGAGCCCGCCTGCAAGCAGAGCAAGAAGCAGAAAGAGCCCGCCTGCAAGCCGATAGAGATGCAGATACAGCACGCCTGCGAGCGACCTTAGAAAGGCTTTCCGCTGAAAAAGAAGCAGCAGCCGCAATAGCCAAAGCTGAGTTCTTAGAAGCCGTCGAGTTTCCTGAATCTGAGCGTGACAGAGCGACGTACATGGACCAGACCTTGATCGTCAGGACCCTGCTCAACGTGTCTCAGAATACGTCCACCAACATCCCAGAATAGAAGACAACTCTGATCCATTACACCAACCAGCCTATACAGATTACCAGAGATCTTTCCTCCAAACACCGTACTGGAAGCAGGAAGGTATACTGCGAAACGACGTTGACCACCACTACCGTCTTACAGAACAGAAGGTACGGCCTCCTCCCAGACTGACAGGGACACCCTTCGCTTCGGAACGGTTTTATACAGACGTTCCTAAGCCAGAAGCTCCTACCAGGTATGAGGATGCACCACACACACCGCATGACAACAGCACACCAGCTCATGTTGGCACTGACTCAGCCACTATGAACTTTGCAAGGTTCTTTACCCGCCGGGAGCTGGTGACCAAGGGACTTGTAAAGTTCACTGATCGAGCTGAAAGCTACAGAGCATGGGGAGCCTCTTTCCAGAATGCCATCAGAGACTTGCATCTTTCCAGTAGTGAAGAGTTAGATCTACTGGTTAAGTGGCTTGGGAGCGAGTCAGCTGAACACGCCAAAAGAATCAGGAGCATTAACATAAAGTACCCACACACAGGACTTCGCATGGTGTGGGAGAGACTCAAAGAATATTATGGGTCAATAGAAGCTATAGAAAATGCTTTGAATAAAAGAATTGATGATTTCCCCAAGATAACAAATAAGGGTTATCAAAAGCTCAGGGAACTGAGCGACTTGTTAATGGAGGTACATGCTGCTCAGGCAGAAGGTGACCTACCAGGGTTAGCATTCCTGGACACTGCCAGAGGTGTCAACCCGATTGTCCAAAAGCTCCCTTACAACTTACAAGTAAAGTGGGTCAGTCACGGGTCCCGTTACAAACAGGCTCATAAGGTACCATTTCCTCCTTTCAGGGTGTTTGTAGACTTTGTTGCTCAGCAGGCTAAAGTTAGAAATGACCCCAGTTTCGATTTCACTATGTCATGTACCACTGCCTCTGGTGTAAAACCCAGTAAAACACCAGTGGCAGTCCACAAAACTAATGTTACCTCCACAGGTTTTCCTTACAGGGCAAGTAAGTCCTCTCCAGAAGAGGACAAACCCCAAGATCTCAGCAAACACTGCCCCCTACACAAGAAACCTCATCCTCTATTAAAATGTAGAGCCTTCAGGGAGAAGTCTCTAGAAGACCGTAAGAGTTTCTTAAAGGAAAGAAGATATGCTTCAGATGCTGCGCGACGACCTCACACTTCGCCAAGAACTGTGAAACCAGTGTGAAATGCACAGAATGTAGTAGTGTGGAGCACAACACGGCCTTACATACTGGACCACCCTCAGGGGTATCGCCACGAGTAGAAGAGTCTGCCGAAAAACAGATGGACACTGACATGGACACCCCAGTGGTCACTTCTCAGTGTACAGAGATCTGCAAGGAACTCGTAGCAGGAAGACCCTGCTCGAAGAGCTGTCTTGTCAGTGTATTCCCAGCGAGCCAACAGGATAAGGCAATCAAGGTATATGCAATCTTGGATGATCAGAGCAACAGGACTCTAGCTAAGTCCTTTCTCTTCGACACCTTCAACATTGCTGGTTCCGGCTCTAGGTACTCCTTGAAGACATGTGCAGGTACTGTCGAGATGGCGGGGAGGAAAGCGACCGGATTCAAAGTAGTCTATGGACGGTCAAACCTGCTTATCCTTGCCATCAATACTGGAGTGCAACCAGATTCCCGACAACAGGTCTGAGATACCTACACCAGAGGTAGCAGCTCATCACACCCACTTCAGATGTATAGCTCACCTGATACCAGAGCTTGACCAAGGAGCTCCTATCGTCTTACTCCTCGGAAGAGACATACTACAGGTCCACAAGGCTAGAGGACAGATTAACGGCCCACAAAACACCCCATATGCTCAGCGACTTGACCTAGGATGGGCCATTGTGGGAGATGTCTATTTGGGTGGAGCACACAGGCCGACATCAGTCAACAGCATTCTCACCAATACCCTCGAGAATGGACATCCATCTCTTTTCCAGCCATGCGAGAGCAGTTTCCTGATTAAAGAATTGCCACACCACACCCCTCCACCTTGTCCGTTAGCTCATCCTTCCTGTGAAGACCAAGCATGCGACAGTGAGCAAGATCATATAGGGTGCACAGTTTTCCACAGGACAAGAGAAGACAACCAGGTAGCAATGTCCATAGAGGACAGACTCTTGGACAGTTCTTGGACATCATGGAGCGAGAGATAGTAAGAGATGAATCAAAGAGTTGGGTCGCACCTTTACCATTCAAACCACAGAGGCAACGCTTACCCAACAACAGAGAACTTGTCTACAGTCGATTTGTCTACCTTACACGCAAACTGCAGAAGGCACCAGAAACAAGAGAACACCTCTTTACCTTCATGGAGATAATATTCCAGAGTGGCCACGCGGAAATTGCACCTGTACTTCAAGATTCCGAGGAATGTTGGTACTTACCTATTTTCGGTGTGTATCATCCGAAAAAACCAGGTCAGATAAGAGTAGTATTTGACTCAAGTGCCAGATATGAAGGTGTTTCTCTAAACAACATCTTTCTGTCTTGTCCAGACCTCAACAACAGACTTCTGGGAGTACTTCTTCATTTCCGCAAAGATGCAGTAGCATTTATGGCCGACATACAACAGATGTTTCACTGCTTCCTTGTTAAAAAAGAACACAGAAACTACTTGAGGTTTTTCTGGTACCGCGATAATGACCCCTACAAGGACATCGTGGAATATCGTATGAAGGTACACATCTTTGGGAACAGTCCCTCCCCTGCTGTCGCTATCTATGGCCTCAGACATTCAGCCAGAGAGGGTGAAGCAAAGTATGGATCGGATGTAAGATTGTTTGTAGAAAAGGATTTCTACGTAGATGATTGCCTGAAATCCACACCCACAGAGGAGTCGGCAGTCAGTCTCCTGAAAAGGGCACAAGAAATGCTCTCTTCATCCAATTTGAGGTTGCACAAAATTGCTTCCAACAGCCAAACACTAATGGCAGCCTTTCCCTCTCAAGATTACTCAACCAAAAGACTTGGATTTAAGCACGGACTCCCTTCCTATGCAGCGGAGCCTGGGTTTACTCTGGGATTTGAAAAAGGATGCATTCACCTTCCAGATCAGCGAAGAAGAGAAACCCTTCACGCGTAGAGGCATCCTGTCCATTGTAAACAGCTTGTACGATCCTCTGGGATTTGTAACCCCTGTAACTATCCAAGGTAAAATGATGTTGAGAGACTTCACCCAAGAGACGTCTGATTGGGATGATCCGCTTCCCAGCGAGAAAAGAGACTTGTGGGTAAGATGGAAGAACTCTTTAGAAGCCCTGTCAAGTCTCTATGTGGCACGACCATATGCTTCTGTGCCATCAACAGAAATCAAGATGCAAAGGCTTTGTATCTTCTGCGATGCTTCAACCAAAGCAATTGCAGCAGTGGCGTATTTGAAAACTACCGACATCAATGAACAATGCCACATAAGGCTTGTTATGAGCTGGACAAAACTGGCCCCACTCCGTGAACACACAGTACCCAGACTGGAACTGTGCAGCTGTGCTAGCAGTAGAGTTAGCTGAGCTTATTTTGACAGAAATGGACCTGGAAATCAAAGAAGTCGAGTTCTACACTGACAGCAAGGTAGTGCTGGGGTACATTTGCAATGAAACTCGTCGCTTCTATGTCTACATCAGCAATCGGATGCTAAGGATCAGGAGATCCACCGACCCTAAACAGTGGCACTATGTGTCCACAAACCACAATCCTGCGGACCACGCAACCAGATCCGTTGAAGCAAGACACCTTGAGGACACAACCTGGTTTACTGGCCCTACATTCTTATACCGTTGCACGCCATACATTGACGGGTCAAACATCTTTGAACTGGTAGATCCAGAGGCAGATGAGGAAATCCGCCCTCAGGTATCCGTTCTATGTACGGTGACTAAAGACAATCACCTCGAATCCCACCGTTTCAACAGGTTCTCAACTTGGAATTTGCTTGTTCGTGCCCTCGTTCGTTTAATTCCTCAGACCAGTTGCGGAACTTGTCTTACTGTTTTCTCCAAAAGAGCTGTGTGTGGCATCGGTTGATTCCAAGCGGGGAGTGTTCTGTCCTTTCTAAGAAGGACAGGTGTTGGTTTCAAGCATTAAAGTTTCAGTACTATTAGTGTTTTGGTTTTGCTGTGTTATAGCACCACCCAGTGGTGGTTAAATTTATAACCTGTGTTTTTTTTAGTAATAATTAGAATGTTGCATTGTGGGTTGCACCAAGGCATTTTGGGATGAGGAACCTCCATTTTCCCTCTGTGTTCTTCCTGGACACACGTATTCTTCTGCTGTGCTGGAAATACCTCACTTGCTTGCCATCCTGGTTAAGTTTATCCGGTAAGATTGTTATCCCTGTTCTTGCAATGTAGTATTCTACAGAATGTGATTACTGTATAGCAACTAATACCTGGGAAATCTATTATCTGTGAGTTACTGTATGTAGTTATGTACATAGGTTGCATCATCCTGTATACTTTTCTATTAGTTGTAACGTATCAGCTGTGTTATTATTGCCCAATATTTACCCATATCATTTGTATTCTTATAGTTTTACCGTGCTGATGTTTACCAATAAACAAGTTAGACTACAGAGAACAGTCTGCTTATTTGGGAGACAGAAGTGGTTCATGCCGTATGTCGGATCACACACCGTATCAACGTGTATGAAGACAGAACATCTCTCTTCTATAGGGTATTAGAGATTCTTGAGTACAATTTGTTGGTATATAACCCTCAAAAAACTTGTTAAAAATGTATCGGTATGAAATTGCTCATCCGTAGGGTATTACATATTCTTGGGTTCAATTCGTTGGTATTTAAGCCTCAAAAATTTAGGCTGTGTGCATTGCAGATTTGGTGCGTTTTTGTGGTGTTTTTTTCTCCATGGATTTGTGACAAAACCTGAAGTAAAACCTTATGCCAGCAAAGTAAATGAGAAACCTGAAGGGTCAGGCACACGTTGAGTATTTTTGACTTTAAGATTTGGTGCAGAAAGCAATCTGCTGCATGTAAATTCTCTGTGCGTTTTTGCCCTGGGTTTTTCACCATTCACTTCACTAAAATCACAATGCATGCAAAAATGCATCAAAATGCGCATTTTTGCATCTGCGTTTTTCCTGCCAAGAGATGAGGAAATGGTGCAGAAATTGTACTCAATGCGTGCACATACCCTTATCTGTATTATATTAGAGTACCAATACATAACAATTTGAACAGAATGTCTTTGAAGCCCTTCTTTATGTCTAATACAGGGTGTATTTGAGTCCCTTATTTTTGGCAGGTCTTGCTTCCTTCATAAATGAAACTGAAATTTCTTATTTTATAATTAAAAAAAATCAATTTTGAACTGCTGAAATTATGTATTTTTTGCACCTTTTTGAATGATGCCTAATATACAAGTCATTATACAGGAAAAAATGTTTCCAACATTTTTTTTCCCTGTAAGATGCAATTTCTCGTAGGTTTGGAATGTTTTATTGTCACTCCTTAAATTGGAGTAAAAGTATGACACCATTGTTCTCAGCAGTGATCTGGGAGTTAGAGATACTTTCAGGGGTCTTCCCCATGCTGTTCTCCTTTGCATTTTTCTGACACATTTGAACATTGTCACTGCCCCCAGACCTCTTTGTACGGTTTTCTAGAAAAAAGCTTTTCCCATTGACTCCACTTATATTCATTATTCGAAACAAGCATGTGAGTATTAGGAATTGCTCAGTTCGAGCAACGAGCACCCCAGCATTTTAGTGCTTGCTCATCCCTATTAGTTACATATAGTAAACCAGAAATTAGGATCTACTATATAATTGTCTAAGGGGTACTTCCGTCTTTCTGTCTGTCTGTCTTTCTGTTTGTCTGTCTGTCACGGATATTAATTGGTCGCGGCCTCTGTCTGTCATGGAATCCAAGTGGCTGATTGGTCTCGCCAGCTGCCTGTCATGGCTGCCGCGACCAATCAACGACGGCCACAGTCTGATTAGTCCCTCCCTACTCCCCTGCAGTCAGTGCCCGGCGCCCGCTCCATACTCCCCGCAGAAACCACTCACACAGGGTTAATGCCAGCGGTAACGGACCGCGTTATGCCGTGGGTAACTCACTCCGTTACCGCCGCTATTAACCCTGTGTGACCAAGTTTTTACTATTGATGCTGCCTATGCAGCATCAATAGTAAAAACATCTAATGTTAAAAAAAAAAAAAATCATTATATACTCACCTTCCGCCGCATTTCCCGCTCCTCGCGACGCTCCGGTGACAACTCCATGCAAGCGGCAGGTTCCGGTGGCAAGGATGGTATGCGAGAAGGACCTGCCATGATGTCACGGTCATGTGACCGTGACATCATCACAGGTCATGCGCGCCTGCGCGAGAAGGACCTGCCATGACGTCGTGGTCATGTGACCACGACGTCATCACACCATGGGACCAGAAGCTGCCGCCTGCACCGCACACAGGCGACAGAATTACAAGGGGCCCTCGGAAGGTGAGTATATGTTTATTTTTTATTTTTTAACCTGTGACATACATGGCTTGGCAATATACTAAGTAGCTGGGCACTATACTACGTGACTGGCCAATATACTACGTGGCTGGGCAATATATTACATGGCTCTGTGCTGTATACTACATCGCTGTGCAATATACTATGTGGCTCTGTGCTGTATACTATGTCACTAGGCAATATACTACGTAACTGGGCAATATATTACATGGCTGGGCAATATACTACGTCACTGGGCAATATACTACGTAACTGGGCAATATACTACATGGCTGGGCAATATACTACATGGGCTGTGCAATATACTACGTGTAGAGAATACGGAAGACTAGCACTCGACAAACGTGCGCACCCGAGACGGTAAGATTACACCCCAGTGTTCTCTGGTTTAAAACAGTACCCCTGTTTTATTTTTATTTTTTATATTTTGTTTTTTTCTTTGCATTTTTTCCTTTTGTAGCGTTTTTCTGTTTCCTGTTTTTCATATTTTATGTATTTTTTATTTTTTTTTATTTTTTTCATTTTCTTCATTTTCTTCACTTATTTTATTAGTTCATTTTTTCATTTATTTATTTCATCTACTTTTGATTGATTTATCTATTTATTTATTTATTTATTTGTTTGGACTCCTACCATGTATCTGCATATAACAATATAACTGTATATTCCTGTATTTATCATGTATATCTGGGAGCTTTCCCCACTATGATGTTTTACCATGCTTTGTTTATCAGCCTTTTATATCCTTTCCATTAGTGCCCCTAAACACAGCAGCTATGTGGTGTCCCGATCTCCCTGTAGACACAGCCGAGGCAACCCCTTAGTCCTCATCATACAAGCACTGGTAGAATCTAGGCTGACATCGCTCGTCTTTGCTTGAGCATTTGGCCCCCCCCCTAGTAAAAATTGGCGACATCACCGCCCTTTTCTCTGTTATACGGTGTATACACTGACACCTTGTTGCTGCCCCTACAGCGCAGACTCCGACGATTGTTCCGCTATCGGCGTGTTTGGTCTCACGCATACTGCGCAAGTCCAGCCATTCTAGTGCTGATTGATTCAGCTCCGTTTCTACTGCGCAGGCGCGAATGGCCGTAACCTGGACTACGCACGCGCCGGCGTCCCTGCGCGCGTTACTGACCATCTGGGACCTCATATAAGCGCCATCCTTGATTTACAAGCAGCGCTGGCACATGCATTGACACGGCCGGTGTCTGCACATCCCACTATCCACTTACGTGGATCCCAGCCACCTAGTGTACGGAACCCTGAGGACGGATGTGAGCCACCACCACCAGATAAGTTATTAGTTCATGACAGCTCGTGTTATGCTCCATCTTTATGCCATCTGTCTCTCTTTATAGCTACACTGATTCCCTCACCTTGCGGGTTTTTCTTGCTAAAATTAACGTATAGCAGCTCGGGCTGGCCCCTTAAGCAAGAAGGTAATGATTCATTTCTGATTCATGCTGCATGTACTTTGTCAGTATACTTAAAAGGGGTATTGTTATATTTTCGTATTTTGTCGTATTTATCTATCCCCCCGTAGTCGGGCAGATTTTCCCAGAGGACTGGTCCATCCCTTTAAAAGCACCAGACATTCACCTTGACAGGCTTCTCAATCTAACAGGTAGTTACTGCCACTTTGAACGTACTACTTAGAGGTTGCCACTAGACAACACTATTCAGTATATCTACATTTACTCCTACAGCCTTTGATGGATATAGCAACCAACTTCTTTCTACAGCAGCCGCTGCACTAATAATATTAAGGTGATGAATACTCCTTACACACTTATACGCTAGCTGTGTCCAGGGCTGACTCTTGCTCTTACCTGATGTATTAATTATACCAATATCACAGCTGTACGACTCATTCTTGTCCTCTTACTCTGACAGGTTTGTCTACCCTTATTTTTTGGCTGATACCCTAGCAGCACCAGTTACACTCTAGAGAAAAGAATTTCTACCTAAGGGTATGCTGTAATCTTTACCGTCTCTTTATTAACATCTATGCATTGTGCTTCTTTGAAACCTTCTCCTTTTCCGTTATTTGTGCTCCTTACCTGGTTCTGATGGTTTGATACCACATGGCCGTTAGATATTTTTTCACAGCATACGGTTTTGACATGTTTTCTGAATTGTATATATGTATATATGTATGATTATCTTCGTTTGCATTATGTATATAGTTATTTACTATGTTTTATCTTATTTGTTTCAGCGATTAAGTGATCAAGGCCACGGGTTGGCCGAAACGTTTTGTACTTATCGCTCCACCCGAACATTTTTTCAATAAAATTATTCACATGAATCAAGTATTTCCATTGTATGAGTGCAGTGATTATATGTTCTGTCAATATACTACGTGGACATGCATATTCTAGAATACCCGATGCGTTAGAATCGGGCCACCATCTAGTAAAAAAATGAAAATATATACCTAGATCCTGATGCATCCATTAGCACAGTCAGTGTCCCAGGGCGTATGAAGCTGCATGAATTGGTGATATCAACACGCTGCTGGCACCAGGTTGATGATATCCTGTGCATGCGCCCTGACATTCTGTAGTCCACAGATCTAAAGCAAACTCAGACCGACAAAATAGAGAGTGGGAAGGCAGGGATAAAATGGCTGCTTATTCTACTACAGGGTTTAACTGTATTAGTGTTCTGTGCACACTGATTGTTAGGGTTGGCAGATTGTGCTAAATAAAATAAATAATGAAAAGCAATCACAAGCCGGGGTCCACCGTGCAGAGATGGGAAACTGCAGCTAGGGAAATGAACCAAATGAATACTGTGAGCCTGAGCAAGACGCTGGGACTGATGTCTATGTTGAGCAGCACCTGAGTCTGAATGGGAGACCACAGAGGCAGACAAGGCTCAGAATCTATCCCGCGCAGCGGGAAGAACCTGATGCCTAAAATTACCCCCCTAACATGCCCTCCCTGGTGACATTTGCCACACTTGGTAGTCGCCACAAGCTGGGAGACATGGATGTGCTCTTGCTCATCAGCCAAAGCTCTCCTTTGCTGCAAATGCTCAGTGGTCCTTTTATTACCACCCGGGGGCACCTGGGCCTTAAGACAGACTCTCACAGAAACTGCCCCATTCCTGTATGCTCCCCATCTCCCAATCAATTTGGGGAGAATGGAGCTGCAGCCAAGGTATCCCCAGAAGTACTTCATCCATACCCTCAGGAATGACAAGAAACAAGACTATGTACTGATGTCTTGAAGACATAGTGAGAGTAAGAGGGTATAGTCCGATGGGAAATCGGGGTTGGTAAATCAGACCTATTAGCCACCCGAATGGACATAGGAAACATCACTACTTTGATTGCGTGTAATTTGGTGAAGGTAGCAGACATGAAATTGCCCTCCACCCTGGAATCTGCATAAGCCCAAGCATTGAGAGTAATCCACCCAAATGACAAAGAAACCCCAAAGGCCAATTTGGAAGACACATCAGCTGGCACTAGTGAGCCTTTCCCTAAAGCCACCAGATGCTGTGACTCCCTCTGACACTTGGAACATTTAATGGCAAAATGACCGGTCTGCCTGCAGGCAAAACATAGTACAGAGTGGGTGGTAGATTCCACTCTAGAGACATCCATGGGCTCTACAGGATCATCTGCCTGAGTTGGTGGAATCATGGATTGGCGAAGTTCGGAGCCAACTGAATCCCAGAACTACTCTGAGCTCGCTCCAATCTCCGTTCAACATGCTGGAGATCTATGCTAGAGGACACAGATATTAATTCCTCCGGAGTAGTGGGAATCTCTCTAGTGGCCAAAGCAACCCTGAAATGATCCGCTAAATCCCTCCAAAAGATAGGTATTAAAACCTTATCAGGCCACTTCAACTTGGAAGCCAGAGTGCAAAACTGAATGGCAAACTGACTAACCAAGGACAAACCCTGAGTTAATGCAATAAGCTTGAGTGCGGTACCATGGGTTACTTGTGGCCCCAAAAAGACCTCCTTCAGGGCACCCAAAAAACGCAAGGCGCTCCGGACCACCTGGTCTTTACGCTCCCATAGCGGGGTAGCCCACTCCAATGCTCTGTCCATCAACAGAGACACCACAAATCCCATCTTGTCCTGTTCAGATGAGAAACGTGAGGCCAGTAGCTCTAGCTGTATTGAACACTGGTTCAAGAATCCCCTGCAAGCCTTGCTGTCCCCAGAAAATTTCTCAGGAAGCGGGAAATGTGAAGGAGACGGAACAGGAACCGCAGCAGAGGTTAATAATTAATAATAAAGCACAATCGCAACCCGGGGTCCACCGTGCAGAGATGGGAAACTGCAGCTAGTGAATAATGATGGAACACACGGCGAGCGATTGCCTGTATGCACTGGGTTAATGCCACTCAGTGTGAACAGGATGCTGAGTACCAACCTCTGTTACACCACAGAGAGGAACAGTACAGAAATGAAAGAGAAGCTCTGCTACTGAGCTGTGTCACTCGCACACAGAAACGAAAGAGCTGCTTTGCAACTGAGCTGTGTGACTCGCACACAGAAACAGAACAGATGCACTGCAAATGAGCTGTGTTACTCACACAAAGAAATGAAAGAGAAGCTCTGCAACTGAGCTCTGTCACTCGGACACAGAAACTGTACAGATGCTCTGAGCTTAATACCCTGACTAGGGTTGTGCTTGCTCTGGAACTCTGCTGTGCTAACCTCACACATGCAGGAACCAGATGCTAAACTAATGGCTAATTGCCCCCACTGATGCTAGCTGCCTGCCTACGTGTACAGTCCCAAGCTAGACAGACACTCAACACTTGCATACAGATTGATAGAGTCTCCACTCACATAGCCATACATAAAATGATACTAGCGCACTGGCGTTTGCCTCTGAGAACCCTTTATACACTGGGTTCATGTCCAGTATGACAGGACCTTGTCCGTGGACATCACCAAAGCCGCTGACGTCTGACCACCAATGAGAAGATGCCACCTAATGGACATGCTCAGTAAGCTCATTTCTGGACTTAGACTCCAGAGCTTCAAGCTTCAGCTACCTATCGCTGGTTGCTATAGACTTGGCTGGAGAACCAGCAGAAACCAAATGAACACCGTGAGCCTGAGCAAGATGCTGGGACTGATGTCTACGCTGAGCAGCACCTGCAGCGGCTGAGTCTGAATGGGAGACCGCAGAGGCAGACAATGCTCAGGGTCTATCCCTTGCATTGGGAAGATTCTGATGCCTAACAGTGATACAGTTAAAACTACTATTCACTCTACTTGGGACCGAGGCTAGGTCCCTCCCATGTGAGGCCCAAGGCTATTGCCACCTACCTATTCCGATAGTTATGCCCAGAATTTGACAACCCCTTTTAAACTTTGTCATATTTCTCAACCCACTCTCAAAGTTTTTTTTGTGTGGCCGGGTGCATTATTCTGATGAAGACCATGACTAGTAGGAAAAATCATTGCTATTGTATTTTGTCTGCCTTAATGTTTAAAGAGGTGTTAATTGTCAAACTAACATTTACATGAAAGCCAAGAACAAAAGGTTTCAAATAGCGATGGGTGAACCTCTCTCCTGAATCCTAATTTTTTTTCATTTTGCTTAGCTCTCTGCCTTTTTGCTGAATTATAAAGGACCAGGAAAGGTTAAAAAAAGTTAATAACTAACTGCTCAACTGCCTGCCATTTGGTCCTCTACTTCTTTTGTCCAATGTTCCCCAGCGAATATCATTCACCTCGGCATCAGACTTCATGGTACACATCATAGAACTCATGGACAGTGAGGAATATTTTTTTTTTAAATATAGTTATTATGTAATGGGTCTAGATAGATGGGAATCAAATTTCCCTGCCAAATTTTAGCAATTTGCTGAATTCAAATCTGAGCAGATTCTCTCATCTCAGTTTTCAAGTAGAACATTTCCCAAATTACCATGCTACTTATTGTGATTTCTTCCCATAGTGCAAGATGCTGCCATCTCTTCTACAGATAAATAATATGTAGTCATCTGGCTCTCCACATAATGTAAAATATAATATGGTTTGTCATTAGTGTTGAGCATTCCGATACCGCAAGTATCGGGTATCGGCCGATACTTGCGGTATCGGAATTCCGATACCGGGATTCCGATACTTGCCGCGTATCGGATACCGGAATCGGAAGTTCCAAGATTCAAAATGCAGAAATTCAGCCAATGAGAATGATTCCAAGTGTGGGCACATCCTGTTTAGCATGGAGGGCATGAAACTACTGGCAAGGCTGTGATTGGCTGCTGAAATGATGTCATGATGCAGTTTAAAAGTCGCTGGCGCCATTTTGCGATCACTCTGCTGTGAATTCAGTTAGTGACAGGACGCTGTTTGCTGACTGAGGGACAGTTTAGAGATAGCGATTTGCTTCTTTGTGCTTTCCAAAGGCTAATTTAGCAACCGCTGTGTTCACCTACTATTCACCTTGCTTTTGCCTTGTAGCGCTGTTTTCACAGCGATCTGCAAGGTCTGTGTGTGTGTGTGTGTGAGTGCAGCCCACTCTCTAGTCTGAGTGCAGCCACATAGGCCATCCATAACTGGTTGTATTCAGTTCAGGGAGGGTGGTTCATTGCCTCATACTGTTCTTTTTTTTTTTTTTTTTCAAGTAGTGTAGTCTGCTGCTAATTTATTCAAAAAAATCCTATTAGTGTCTTTCCACCCGTCTCCAGCTAATTTGTGGAAAAACACTACATAGGATAACGTAGAGGAGGGTTTTTGGGCCTTGCAGCGCCGTTTACGGCTGTCTGCACGGTCTCCGTGTGATTGCAGCTCGCCCTGTAGTCTGTGAGCAGCCATAGCCTGGTTGTCTCCAGCTCAGGGTTGTTCACTGCGTCATACCGCCAAATCAATTTTCATTTTGTTTTAAGTAGTGCAGGCTGCTGCACATTTTTTCAAAAAATTCCTATTAGTGTCTTTCCACCCGTCTCCAGCTAATTTGTGGAAAAACACTACATAGGATAATGTAGAGGAGGGTTTTTGGGCCTTGCAGCGCCGTTTATGGCTGTCTGCACGGTCTCCGTGTGACTGCAGCTCGCCCTGTAGTCTGTGAGCAGCCATAGCCTGGTTGTCTCCAGCTCAGGGTTGTTCACTGCGTCATACCGCCAAATCAATTTTCATTTTGTTTTAAGTAGTGCAGGCTGCTGCACATTTTTTCAAAAAATTCCTATTAGTGTCTTTCCACCCGTCTCCAGCTAATTTGTGGAAAAACACTACATAGGATAACGTAGAGGAGGGTTTTTGGGCCTTGCAGCGCCGTTTACGGCTGTCTGCACGGTCTCCGTGTGACTGCTGCTCGCCCTGTAGTCTGTGAGCAGCCATAGCCTGGTTGTCTCCAGCTCAGGGTTCTTCACTGCGTCATACCGCCAAATCAATTTTCATTTTGTTTTAAGTAGTGCAGGCTGCTGCACATTTTTTCAAAAAAATCCTATTAGTGTCTTTCCACCCGTCTCCAGCTAACTTGTGGAAAAACACTACATAGGATAACGTAGAGGAGGGTTTTTGGGCCTTGCAGCGCCGTTTACGTCTGTCTGCACGGTCTCCGTGTGACTGCAGCTCTATCCGTTGTCAGTTCAGCCCCCAAAAAATAAATAAATAATAAAGTTCACCAAACACACCAGTTACACCACTTTACATTTGTGTAGGCCACATTAGCTCATATTAAAGTCTAGTCCACACTTTAGAAAATTAGTGTTTCTTATACCTGTTAGGAGGAGTTGCTCAGGAATAAGCACACAAAGCCGTTAGTACTTTTCTGCTTATCTTTATCAGTCAACCAAGATGAAGAAGGCAGTGAGTAAGGCACGTGGGCGTGGGCGCGGAGCAGGGAGGGGACGTGGGGATTCTGTGCCTGCTGCGGGCACCGGTGACTCATCAGCACCCACTTTCACCAGGTAACAGTCATTCATGCGCAGCTTTGTGTCAGAGCGCCGTACACCGCTGCTGCGTGAAGAACAAATTGAAGCCGTTGTCGGATGGATGGCAGCTAATGCATCAACTTCAATTAGTGCCACATCCTCTCAGACACAGAGCACTGGAGAGCAGCCATCTGTCTCTTCACCACCTGCCAAATTGCCCAGGCAGACAGAGAGCCCAGGACAGGAGCCGTCTCTACTTCTGTTCTCTGAATCTCTTGGCTTGGAAACAGGGGGCCAGCCAAGCAGCATTGGAGAAATGGAAGAAGAGGCAGGGTGCAGTGATGCCCAACAGCTTTTTCTCTCTTCCTCTGAAGAGGCGGGTGGGCCAGTGGCTCCGGTCACCACATCGCAGGCCGCATCAGCTGATGATGACACTCAGGTGCCACTTACTGGTGCGTGCTCTGCTGCTGAGACTACCCAGGAGGAGCAGTTGGGGGCAGAGGGTAGTGTAGATGATGAGGTCCTTGACCCATCTTGGCGTGAGGGACAGGAAGGTGGTGGGAGCAGCTCTGAGGAAGAGATTCCCCGTACGGCCCAAAGAGGGAGAGGGAGGGGGAAGACTGCGGATCCTGCAGCCTCCGCTTTGGCACCCGTTAGGAGCATGTCTCTTCCAAAAGCCAAAAAGGGCGCTCCCAAGACTTGCAGTGCCTGGTCCTTTTTTGACACAGTTGCAGATGACATTTGCTATGTCAGATGCAAGGTGTGTCATCAAAAAGTCAAAAGAGGTCGAAATGTCAGCAACCTCAATACCTCCAACATGTGGAAACATGTGCGCAACAGGCACCCGGCGGAGTTAGAAAAACACACTGAAGAGCTAGGCCAACCAACAGCGGCAGCTATCACCTCTTCAGCTCGTGTTGCCTCTTCCTCTAGCTCACACGCAGCTGGTTCGGCTTCCTCCCAGGATCGCCGTGGAAGAACCTCTGGCCCTGTTGTCCAGAGACCCGCTGTAATTCCACCCGCAGCACCACTTTCCCAGTCATCCACACACTCCCAGCCCAGTCTACAGCCATCGGTAGTACAGGCATGGGAGAAAAGGCGGCCTTTCTCGTCAAACCACCCACGAGCACAGGCTCTGACTGCAGGCATTGCCAAACTTCTGTCACTGGAAATGCTGTCATTCAGGCTGGTGGAGACTGACAGCTTCCGTGACTTGATGTCATTGGCAGTCCCACAGTACAATGTGCCCAGCCGCTTTTACTACAGCAGGCAAGCCGTCCCTGCCCTGCACAAGCATGTGGAGGGACACATAAAACACGCGCTACTGAACGCCGTCAGTAGCAAGGTCCACCTCACCACCGATGCGTGGACCAGTCAACATGGACAGGGGCGATACCTTTCCCTCACTGCCCATTGGGTTAATGTCGTTGAGCCGGGTACAGACCGTGCGAGTGGCGCAGGACGTGTCCTGCCCACTCCAAGGATTGCAGGAATCCATTCTGTACGCATTGACTCCTCCTCTTACACCAGTTCCTCAGAATCATCGCTGCAGGAGCCGTCACAGTCCACCTCCACATGGACCCGTGATGAACGTGTACCTGTTACGACCGACATGAGCACAGCCGTGGCCAAACGTCAACAGGCCGTCTTGAAATTAATTTTTTTGGGGAATCGTAGCCACACAGCGCAGGAGCTCTGGAATGCCATCAAGCAGGAGAGCGATGTGTGGTTTGTGCCAGCGAATCTCCAGCCAGGCATGGTAGTGTGTGATAATGGCCGAAATCTGGTGGCAGCTCTGGGCCTCGGCAACCTCACTCACATCCCATGTCTGGCACATGTGCTCAATTTGGTCGTGCAGAGCTTTTTGAGGGACTATCCGGATCTTGATGCACTGCTGCACAAGGTCCGCCTAGAGTGTGCTCACTTGCGGCGTTCCAGCACGGCAAAAGCGCGCATTGAGGCTCTGCAGCGCCGACACCGCCTGCCGGAACATCGCATCATATGTGACCTACCTACCAGGTGGAATTCCACGTTACATATGTTGGAGCGGTTGTGTGAGCAGCAGCAAGCTGTAATGGAGTACCAGCTGCTTCAGGCGCAAAGAAGTCGCAGTCAGCGCCGTACAGACTTCACAACCACAGAGTGGGCCACTATGAATGACGTCTGCCAGGTTTTGCGTCCCTTTGATTATTCCACGCGGATGGCGAGTGCAGATGATGCACTAGTCAGCATGACTGTCCCCCTTATCTTCCTGCTTGAAAAATCACTGCAAGCGCTAAGGGATGATGTTGTGGAAGAGGTGGAGGATGAGGATTCACCATTTCCATCATCTTCTGGACAGTCAGCGCCACGTGGTTCCTCACAAACGCGTAGGCAGGGGACAGTTTGTGAGGAGGATGAGGAGGAGTCAATGGAGGAGGAAGACATCCGTCCAGAGGAGGGAGTTACCTAATTGTCCAGTACTCAGTGTGTACAGCGAGGGTGGGGTGATGACGAGCGGGCAGATATCACGCCTCCAGCAGGGGACAGCGTTTCTTGGGCAGTTAGCAGTCTGCAGCACATGGTGGATTACATGCTGCAGTGCCTGAGAAACGACTGCCGCATCGCCCACATTCTCAACATGTCTGATTATTGGGTGTTCACCCTCCTCGATCCTCGCTACCGGGACAATGTAGAAAGCCTCTTCACACCGTTGAACCGGGAGCGAAAAATGCGGGAGTACCAAGACACACTGGTCAATTCCATCATCTTCTCCATTCCAACTGAGAGAAGTGCTGCTAGTGCATTCCAAAGCAGCTCAGTGCGTCCAGGCAGTGGTGGAGGCTCTGCACAAAGAGGGAGCAGAAGCAGTGCCTCTGCCCAAGGCAAGACCAGTATGGCCCAACTGTGGCACAGTTTTCTGTGCCCCCCACAAAAGTCTACACCATCACAGACGGCTCCAGTCAGCAGGAGGCAACGGTTCCGTCAGATGGTGACAGACTACATGTCTTGCCCTCTTGCTGTACTCCCAGACGGCTCTTCCCCTTTCAAGTTTTGGGTCTCAAAGCTGGATACATGGCCAGAGCTAAGCCAGTATGCATTGGAGGTGCTGTCTTGCCCTGCGGCCAGTGTATTATCGGAACGTGTCTTTAGTGCTGCAGGTGGTGTACTAACTGACCGTCGCATGCGACTATCCTCCGATAACGTTGACCGGCTTACTTTCCTGAAAATGAACAAGGCCTGGATCTCGCAGGAATTTGCCACTCCTCCTCCTGATTAAATAATTAGGTCACTGTATACGTTATCCAGGTCTCCTGTTGTGCTCATCTTTCTACCACCTGAACTTAAATTCCTGGGCTCCAACACCGCCAGTTGAGGCTCAGAAGTGCCGTCTGCACAGTCAAAACATACGACCCAGTGTTATTGGATTTCAGTAACGTCAGCTGATCCCCAGCTGTGTAGCCGGCAATGTGTCATGCGACCGCCACGCTGACACAACAACTGAAATGTAAGGGAATCTGTCCCCCCCCAAGGCGTTTGTTACTGAAAGAGCCTCCTTGTGCAGCAGTAATGCTGCACAAGGAAAAGGTAGCTATTTTGGTTTAGCTCCTTGCACACGCAGAACTTAACACTTATAAAATGTGTCCACTGATACCGTAAAACCGTCCCGGAGGTGGGACTTTCCTTCGTAATATGAAGCAGCACAGCCGTCATTCCTCCCCCCCCGGCGCCGCGCTCCGGCTCCTCAGCGTTGTTTGATTCCGTCCCGGAGCTTGCGCTGTTATGTTATCCCGTGGCCAGGCACACTTAGCGCTGCCCGTCTTCTGGCATCATTTGGTGTCAGGATGGCTGCGCCTGTGCGGCCGCGCTGGCCGAGAGCCCGCCTCGCAGTGTCTTCTGATTTAATCCCACTGGGGGCCTGGGATCCATGGACATGCGCAGTGCATATCTGAACCTCCACCTCTCACTCATCTCCCTATGGCTTCTTCAGACTGTTCGGTGTCAGCTGGTCCCTAATAGCATGCCACGGCCGTGACACCGCACAGTCTTAAGAAGCCGTAGGGAGGGGAGTGAGAGGCGAGGATATGCACTGCGCATGGCCATGGATCCCAGGCCCCCAGTGGGATAAAATCAGAAGACACTGCGAGGCGGGCTCTCGGCCAGCGCGGCCGCACAGGCGCAGCCAGCCTGACACCAAATGATGTCAGAAGATGGGCAGCGCTAAGTGTGCCTGGCCAAGGGATAACATAACAGCGCATGCTCCGGGACGGAATCAAACTACGCTGAGGAGCCGGGGCGCGGCGCCGGGGGGGTAGGAATGACGGCTGTGCTGTGTCATATTACGAAGGAAAGTCCCACCTCCGGGACGGTTTCACGGTTTCAGGGGACACATTTTATAAGTGTTTAGTTCTGTGTTTGCAAGGAGCATGATGAAAAGAGCCACCTTTTCCTTTTGCATCTTTTGTGCTGCACAAGCTGGCTCTTTCAGCTACAAACGCCTTGGGGGGGGTTAAAGGTTCCCTTTCGACTTTCTCAGGCTTCGGCCTACATTGTGTTCCTCTGCTTTTCCACCTGTCCCTGGGCTCCAACACCGCTAGTTGCCGTCCAGAAGTGCTGTCCGCCCAGTCCCAACAGTCGCTCCTCTGTTATTGGGGTTCAGTAACGTCAGCTGTTCCCCTGCTGTGTGTGTGGCAATCCCTCCTACCTCCTCCACCTCCTCCTCCTCCACCTGTCCCTGGGCTCCAACACCGCTAGTTGTTGCCTGGTAGTGCTGTACGCACAGTCCCAACAGTCCCTCCTCTGTTATTGGGGTTCAGTAACGTCAGCTGTTCCCCTGCTGTGTGTGGCAATCCCTCCTACCTCCTCCACCTCCTCCTCCTCCACCTGTCCCTGGGCTCCAACACCGCTAGTTTTTGCCTGGTAGTGCTGTACGCACAGTCCCAACAGTCCCTCCTCTGTTATTGGGGTTCAGTAACGTCAGCTGTTCCCCTGCTGTGTGTGTGGCAATCCCTCCTATCTCCTCCACCTCCTCCTCCACCTGTCCCTGGGCTCCAACACCGCTAGTTGTTGCCTGGTAGTGCTGTACGCACAGTCAACAGTCCCTCCTCTGTTATTGGGGTTCAGTAACGTCAGCTGTTCCCCTGCTGTGTGTGTGGCAATCCCTCCTATCTCCTCCACCTCCTCCTCCACCTGTCCCTGGGCTCCAACACCGCTAGTTGTTGCCTGGTAGTGCTGTACGCACAGTCAACAGTCCCTCCTCTGTTATTGGGGTTCAGTAATGTCAGCTGTTCCCCTGCTGTGTGTGTGGCAATCCCTCCTATCTCCTCCACCTCCTCCTCCACCTGTCCCTGGGCTCCAACACCGCTAGTTGTTGCCTGGTAGTGCTGTACGCACAGTCAACAGTCCCTCCTCTGTTATTGGGGTTCTGTAACGTCAGCTGTTCCCCTGCTGTGTGTGTGGCAATCCCTCCTACCTTCTCCACCTCCTCCTCCTCCACCACCTGTCCTTGGGCTCCAACACCACTAGTTGTTGCCTGGTAGTGCTGTACGCACAGTCCCAACAGTCCCTCCTCTGTTATTGGGGTTCAGTAACGTCAGCTGTTCCCCTGCTGTGTGTGTGGCAATCCCTCCTATCTCCTCCACCTCCTCCTCCACCTGTCCCTGGGCTCCAACACCGCTAGTTGTTGCCTGGTAGTGCTGTACGCACAGTCAACAGTCCCTCCTCTGTTATTGGGGTTCAGTAATGTCAGCTGTTCCCCTGCTGTGTGTGTGGCAATCCCTCCTATCTCCTCCACCTCCTCCTCCACCTGTCCCTGGGCTCCAACACCGCTAGTTGTTGCCTGGTAGTGCTGTACGCACAGTCAACAGTCCCTCCTCTGTTATTGGGGTTCAGTAACGTCAGCTGTTCCCCTGCTGTGTGTGTGGCAATCCCTCCTACCTTCTCCACCTCCTCCTCCTCCACCACCTGTCCCTGGGCTCCAACACCGCTAGTTGTTGCCTGGTAGTGCTGTACGCACAGTCCCAACAGTCCCTCCTCTGTTATTGGGGTTCAGTAACGTCAGCTGTTCCCCTGCTGTGTGTGTGGCAATCCCTCCTATCTCCTCCACCTCCTCCTCCACATGTCCCTGGGCTCCAACACCGCTAGTTGTTACCTGGTAGTGCTGTACGCACAGTCAACAGTCCCTCCTCTGTTATTGGGGTTCAGTAACGTCAGCTGTTCCCCTGCTGTGTGTGTGGCAATCCCTCCTACCTTCTCCACCTCCTCCTCCTCCACCACCTGTCCCTGGGCTCCAACACCGCTAGTTGTTGCCTGGTAGTGCTGTACGCACAGTCCCAACAGTCCCTCCTCTGTTATTGGGGTTCAGTAACGTCAGCTGTTCCCCTGCTGTGTGTGTGGCAATCCCTCCTATCTCCTCCACCTCCTCCTCCAGCTGTCCCTGGGCTCCAACACCGCTAGTTGTTGCCTGGTAGTGCTGTACACACAGTCAACAGTCCCTCCTCTGTTATTGGGGTTCAGTAACGTCAGCTGTTCCCCTGCTGTGTGTGTGGCAATCCCTCCTACCTCCTCCACCTCCTCCTCCTCCACCACCTGTCCCTGGGCTCCAACACCGCTAGTTGTTGCCTGGTAGTGCTGTACGCACAGTCCCAACAGTCCCTCCTCTGTTATTGGGGTTCAGTAACGTCAGCTGTTCCCCAGCTGTGTGTGTGGCAATCCCTCCTACCTCCTCCACCTCCACCTCCCCCTCCTGTCCCTGGGCTCCAACACCGCTAGTTGTTGCCTGGTAGTGCTGTACGCACAGTCAACAGTCCCTCCTCTGTTATTGGGGTTCAGTAACGTCAGCTGTTCCCCTGCTGTGTGTGTGGCAATCCCTCCTATCTCCTCCACCTCCTCCTCCACCTGTCCCTGGGCTCCAACACCGCTAGTTGTTGCCTGGTAGTGCTGTACGCACAGTCCCAACAGTCCCTCCTCTGTTATTGGGATTCAGTAACGTCAGCTGTTCCCCTGCTGTGTGTGTGGCAATCCCTCCTACCTCCTCCACCTCCTCCTCCTCCACCACCTGTCCCTGGGCTCCAACACCGCTAGTTGTTGCCTGGTAGTGCTGTAAGCACAGTCCCAACAGTCCCTCCTCTGTTATTGGGGTTCAGTAACGTCAGCTGTTCCCCTGCTGTGTGTGTGGCAATCCCTCCTATCTCCTCCACCTCCTCCTCCACCTGTCCCTGGGCTCCAACACCGCTAGTTGTTGCCTGGAAGTGCTGTACGCACAGTCAACAGTCCCTCCTCTGTTATTGGGGTTCAGTAACGTCA
Source organism: Ranitomeya variabilis (assembly GCF_051348905.1). NCBI lineage: Eukaryota > Metazoa > Chordata > Amphibia > Anura > Dendrobatidae > Ranitomeya > Ranitomeya variabilis. The sequence goes on from NC_135232.1 coordinate 152,050,196, forward strand.
GCTGTTCCCCTGCTGTGTGTGTGGCAATCCCTCCTATCTCCTCCACCTCCTCCTCCACCTGTCCCTGGGCTCCAACACCGCTAGTTGTTGCCTGGTAGTGCTGTACGCACAGTCAACAGTCCCTCCTCTGTTATTGGGGTTCAGTAACGTCAGCTGTTCCCCTGCTGTGTGTGTGGCAATCCCTCCTACCTCCTCCACCTCCTCCTCCTCCACCACCTGTCCCTGGGCTCCAACACCGCTAGTTGTTGCCTGGTAGTGCTGTACGCACAGTCCCAACAGTCCCTCCTCTGTTATTGGGGTTCAGTAACGTCAGCTGTTCCCCAGCTGTGTGTGTGGCAATCCCTCCTACCTCCTCCACCTCCTCCTCCTCCACCTGTCCCTGGGCTCCAACACCGCTAGTTGCCGTCCAGAAGTGCTGTCCGCACAGAGCCAAACACCTCGCCAATGTGTTAGTGGGGTTCAGCACCGCCAGCTGTTCCCCTGCTGTGCAGCCGGCAACGTGTACTGCGACCGCCACGCAGGCACAACAAGTTAAATTTAAGGGAACCTGTCCCCCCCCCCAGGCGTTTGTTACTGAAGGAGCCACCTTGTGCAGCAGTAATGATGCAAAGGGAAAAAGTGCCTCTTTTCGTGGTGCTCCTTGCACATGCTGATCCTAACACTTATGAAAAGTGTCCCCTCCTACCGTGATACCGTACGGTTGGTGGAACTTTCCTTTGTGATGTGACGCAGCACAGCCGTCATTCTTACCCCCTTGGAGCTGTGCGCCGCCTCCTCAGCGTTGTTTGAATCAGTCCCGGAGCCTGCGCTGTTAGGTTAGCCCTTGGCCATGCACACATTTTGCGCTGCCCGTCTTCTGACATCATTTGGTGTCAGGCTGGCTGCGCCTGTGCGGCCGCGCTGGCCGAGAGCCCGCCTCGTACTGTCTTCTGATTTAATCCCACTGGGGGCCTGAGATCCATGGACATGCACAGTGCATATCTGAACCTCCACCTCTCACTCATCTCCCTACGGCTTCTTCAGACTGTTCGGTGTCAGCTGGTCCCTAATAGCATGCCACGGCCGTGACACCGCACAGTCAGAAGAAGCCGTAGGGAGATGAGTGAGAGGTGGAGGTTCAGATATGCACTGCGCATGTCCATGGATCTCAGGCCCCCAGTGGGATTAAATCAGAAGACAGTACGAGGCGGGCTCTCGGCCAGCGCGGCCGCACAGGCGCAGCCAGCCTGACCCCAAATGATGTCAGAAGACGGGCAGCGCAAAATGTGTGCATGGCCAAGGGCTAACCTAACAGCGCAGGCTCCGGGACTGATTCAAACAACGCTGAGGAGGCGGCGCACGGCGCCAAGGGGGTAAGAGTGACGGCTGTGCTGCGTCACATCACAAAGGAAAGTTCCACCTACCGGACGGTATCACGGTAGGAGGGGACACTTTTTATAAGTGTTAGGTTCAGCATGTGCAAGGACCATAATTAAAAGAGCTAAGTTTACCTTTTCCAGCATTAGTGCTGTACACGATGGCTCTTTCAGCTACAAACGCCTGGGGGGGGGGTTAAAGTTTCCCTTTCAACTTGCTCCAGTGCAGGCTTCGGCCTACACTCTGCTCCCTCTCCTCCTCCTGCTGACCCTGGGCTCTAACACCGCCAGTTGGGGCCCAGATGTGCTAGCTGCACAGAGCCAAACACCAGCCAATGTGTCAGTGGGGTTCAGCACCGCCAGCTGTTCCCCTGCTGTGTAGCCGGCAACGTGTCCTGCAACAGCCACGCAGACACAAGAACTGAAATTGAAGGGAACCTGTCCCCCCTCCCCCAGGCGTTTTTACGTTTTACAGCCACCTTGTACGACAGTAATGCTGCATGTGTGCAAGGTGGCTCAGAAACTTAATCTCCTTGCCCATGTTGAAGTGAACACGTCTAAAAATGAGTCCTCTGCGACCATTAAAACGTCCCTCAGGTGTGATTTTCCTTTGTATTGACACGCAACAAGCTCCTTGGTAGCGCTGCCCTTCTTCTGATATCATTGTTTGGCTGCCTGCGCCTCTGCGGCCGCCTTGCCCCACACAACGCCCCTCGGTGTCTTATTTATTTGGACTGCGAGGGTGTGATTGATGGGCATGAGCAGTGCATCACTTCGCCTGTCCCTCATCTCCTTCCGCCTTCTTCAGACTGTGCGGCTTCATGGCCGTGGCATGCGATAAGGGATCAGCTGATACCGCACAGTCTGAAGCGGGTGTAAGGACCCGAGTGCGAGAGGCGAACATATGTGCTGCGCCAGGCCATGAATCCCAGCCCCGCAGTGTTTTAACAATGTTAAGACACTGCGGGGCTGGGATTCATGGTCATCGCGAACCGCACCGGCCGACATTAAATGATGTCAGAAGATGGGCAGCGCTAACAGCGCTAGGCCAGGGGATAACACGACAGCGCAGACTCCTGTACAGCAAATAACAACGCTCAGGAGGCTGCACCCAGCACCAAGGTGGGATTCTTGACATCTGTGCTGCGTCTCATTACAAAGGGAACTCGCGCCTCCAACACAGTTTGACTGTATAAAGGGCTAAATGTTATACGTGTTTCATTCAGCGTGTGCACGGAGCAAAATTAAAAGAGCAACCTTTGACTTGTGCAGCACTACTGCTGCATAAGCTGTGGCTCTTCTACTTTGTAACCCCTGAGGGGGGGTTAAAGGTTACCTTTGAAATTGGTTCAAGTAGGCTTCGGCCTACACTCTGCTCCCCCTGCAGAGCCCGGGCTCCAACACCGCCAGTTGGGACCCGGTACTGCTAGCTGCACAGAGCCAAACACCAGCCAATGTGTCAGTGGGGTTCAGCACCGCCAGCTGTTCCCCTGCTGTGCAGCCGGCAACGTGTCCTGCAACTGCCACGCAGGCACAACAGACCCAAAGCTGCCGCCAGTGCAGGCTTCGGCCTACACTCTGCTCCATCTCCTCCTCCTGCTGACCCCGGGCTCTAACACCGCCAGTTGGGGCCCGGTACTGCTAGCTGCACAGAGAAAAACACCAGCCAATGTGTCAGTGGGGTTCAGCACCGCCAGCTGTTCCCCTGCTGTGCAGCCGGCATCGTGTCCTGCAAAAGCCACGCTGACACTTGCTCTTGTACCTTCTGCTTTCCATCCTGGTTCCAGTACCGTCAGCTGGTTCTGGGCAGAGCCTTTGGCTTAGGTGCCTCCCTCTGGGTATCCGAGTTCCACCAACGTCAGGTGGTCCTTGGTAGTGCTTTCCGGCACGGGTACCTCCTGCTTAGTAACCGGGTTCCAGTAACGTCAGCTGGTCCTCGGTAGTTCCATTGGCTCTTGGACCTTCGGCTACCCATCCGGGTTCCAGCACCGTCAGCTGGTTCTCGGCAGTGTCTTTTGCTCTTGTACCTTCTGATCCCCATCCTGGTTCCAGTACCGTCAGCTGGTTCCGGGCAGAGCCTTTGGCTTAGGTGCCTCCCTCTGGGTATCCGAGTTCCACCAACGTCAGGTGGTCCTTGGTAGTGCTTTCAGGCACGGGTACCTCCTGCTTAGTAACCGGGTTCCAGTAATGTCAGCTGGTCCTCGGTAGTTCCATTGGCTCTTGGACCTTCGGGTAGCCATCCGAGTTCCAGTTCCATCAGCTGGTTCTCGGCATTTTCTCAGCCTTCTTGTACCTTCTGCTACATTTCCAAGTTCAAGAGACTAAACACGATGACCCGGAAGACCACCCCTAAGATGACGACGACACCAGAGATGACAACCACCGTGATGACGACGACCCTGGAGACGATGACCCTGAAGACCACCCCGATGACGACGACCCCGGAGACGACGACCCTGAAGACCACCCCGATGACGACGACCCCGGAGACGACGACCCTGGAGACGACGACGACCTGAAAGACTGAGAAGCAGAAGAACAAGAGGCTGCAGAACAAAGAGCAGAAGAACATTAAGCATAACACTAAATATCAGAGCAAAAAGTATTATCTAAATTATAAGCAGAAGAAGACTAAGCAGTGTATGGGGGTGAGTCCGTTCCTCCTCGTGGTGCCCCTGGATAAAGCCTGATGCTGCAGGCCAAACTGAACGCGGACAAATGTAACTCTTTTGTGACAGGCAGAACGGAAGGTGTAATCTTCAAACTTTTATAGATAACAACTACGGGAATGCCTGTCACAAATAAGAATATGATGAAGAAGTAGAATATGATGAAGATAATAGTAAAATAAAAAGAATATGAACAATGTAACCAAAAAAATAATAGGTAGAAGATGAAGAAGAAGATGAATAAGGTGAAGAAGTTGATGTCAAAGAAGCTGATGATGAGGATAATGAAGAAGAAAGTGTGGGAGAAGTAAAAAAGAAGGTGAAGGGCGTGGAAGTAGTGAAACATCAATATCTGACAAAATAAAAAAAAATTAACATAGTCAAAATCTTTCTACCGCCGAATGTCTTAAAAAAAAACAAAATCCTGCTATTCTATTACATTGGGCTAAACCTCTGTGCCTTTAATGTCTCCGCCACGTCCCCCAATACATCCTACATTATTCTTAGTTGTTTTCCTTCATGTAGAATGAACCTACAAGTTTATAAAGGGTTTATTTTAATTCCGATATTTTCGTCCCATTGACTTGCATTGGGATCGGGTATCGGTATCGGATTAGATCCGATATTTTGACGGTATCGGCCGATACTTTCCGATACCGATACTTTCCGATATCGGAAAGTATCGCTCAACACTATTCGTCATTCAAGGTAACCTTATGCAGTGCTTTATGGTCCACAATGGATTTGCCTATTGTGGCTATATTAGACATTGAGCTGAGGTCAATCATCTTCTGACATTAAACTTTTTCAGCAATTTGCACTATGACATTTTTTTTTGTTGGATTAGACCAGATGGGCTAGCTTTTGCTCCTCGCTCTCTAGAAATTGTGGCCCAATTAATTTGTTGCCTGTTGTCCTTCTTTGGACCACATCTGGTCTGGTGGGCAATAACTACTGCATGATAGAAAGACTGCATAAAACCTTAAACTCAAAGATGTTCTGACCCTTTCAACACATCAACTACTATATCGCTCCCAGCGACAAAAGTAGATTAATATTAATAACCATTTATTTTAATTAGGTCCTAGGTAGAGATGAGCAGATTTAATCAAGGAGGATCGAGTGCAAGTTGGATTTCCTGAATGTTTAAGATTCACGCAAATTTGAACAGTTTGAGATTCAGATGCCCTGTGGTTATGACACATTCCGGATTATCACACTTTGTACAGTGGAGGTCAGTACCTGGTCCATTACAGATCTTAGTTGCCAGTAGAGCACAGTTTATATGGCAAAGTCGTTTTTGATCTCTAGAGTCTCTGGATAAGTCTCTCTATTCTGTAGAGCGTAATCTTTTATGATCAGTGTGGTTCTCTCAGTCCCTCTCTCCTCTCCCCATATTATCCAAGCATTTACAAGCTTTCTAGTACTGAGATTTGCACAAATGTATTAGTTATAAATAAATTTTCAGGGATGAAATTGGTTGAAGCCGGTGAATTTGAGTTTCAAAAGACTTGCTCATCTCTAATTCTAGGGCTCTAGGGCATATGCAGACATAGATGGTTGCAAATTACAAGAAAGCTAGCCCTGTATAATTTAATACTTTCCACTTGCCCTCAAATGTATTCCAACAAGTATTAGGAGGCAAATGGGAAGAGGTATCATTACAAAATCATAGTACACAAGGTTTGCAGTCTGTAGCCATAGAGACACATTGCCCTGCATTAGAGTTGTAGTCACAATGTGGCATGACATTTTTCATCTGAACTATCTGTTAAATTGCCTAACGTTGTACTTGAGATGCATTAAAGTAATACATGGTTTTAAGGCTGAATATAGAATTTAATCCTGTGGGAAAAAATAAGGTTGATGTGCTCTGAAACTGAACAATGAATATTTCAGTAAGTGGATTTTACAATAAATAAGAACAGGGGATGGTATGTAAACATAAGTCTTTAGTTTACAACACATTACAAGACATTTTCTTTTGTTGGAATGTGTTGATTTTTTCAAACTATACAAGAATCATAAACTAAGAGGAAAGGAAAAATGGGGTTGTAAATCTTGGTGACACATAATATGCTTGGGTTAAACTGCTTCACAATGGGTGACATTGCCCAGAAGTTAAAGGTAAAAGTTTCAAAAAATAACAAGTCACTTTCCGATATCAAAACTTCTGAAATGTTGGAAATCTTTCTTCATATATGGTGCCTCGTGCATACATTTAAAGCAGTCTCCCGAATGCTTTTTTCACTATTCAGCCAGCTAGAAGGATGCTGAAGGAATAAAACAAAGCTTTCCCTAAAGAAATACATCAGTCACATGTGTCACTCTGTGACACTACAAATCACCAAAGGCATTTGGTAAACTTTAACTGCTGTCACATCTGTAAAGGTTACATAATCTACTGAAATACAAATCGATTACTGTACAGAAATATGCAATAAACCATCTCTTTTTAACTCCTTAGTTATTGTACTTTGTTTTAGTGTAATGCTTACATAAATTTTAGAAATTATGTATATTGTGATTTTTATTTCAAAATGATTTTTATTGCATATCTGTTATTATATATACGTATATCTATATAGATTTGATGCAAATTTTACAAAATCCTTTTATCCTGGCAAATTCAAACAATTTGTGATTTGGTCAGTGTGAATCGCCCAAAAAATAATAGTTGACATTTTATACAGAAAATTGCATCAGCCAGGGAAAGCTCACATGTTCTCAGGTTGGAATGTGCAGGTTTCTCCATAATACGTTGCAGCTCTCACATCACATGGTATAAATAGTACATTTGAAGGGAGTATCATAGCCTGTATAAAATCTAAAGCAGGGAATGCAGCTACCATTCTTGGGTGAAGTAGGGTAGCTAAAAGGCATCAGAGCTCATAGCTCACCTGGCCTTTCCTAATGATAAAAGTGAACAAGCCAAAGCCGTAACAGGTTAATTAAGGTCTGAAACCTTGGTCAAAGTTATCGAAGCACACATCTCCAAGGGTGCCCAAACTTTTGCAACTGTCCATTTTCCTTTTTGTAATTTATAGACACCTCTCCATTGCTAACCCCCTGTGCTTGTTGTCAGCTGACAAGACAAAGCTGACATCAACCCCACAACATTATCCCACTTGCCAACACCATAGGGTAAGTGTGAAGAGTGAGGCTAAGCACCAGTTTTGTTGCAGCAAATGTGTTTGCCATTTCTTGGGTGGCTGAGGGCTGATTCTGGTACCCACAGAGGGGGAAATATCCCTAGCCCCTTCACAGGCAATTAATATCAACCCTCAGCTGTTGGTTTAGATTTTGCTGGTTGGATTGTTTAGTGGTAACCTACATAATTTTTTTTCTAGTGTCCCCCACAGATTCACCAGTAAAGGCTAAGCAAACAGCTGTGAACTGTTATTAATAGCCTAGAAACCTTTTGGGATATTGTCCCATTTTCCAGATTATTAGCATCAGCCCCCAGCTTTGGGCTTTCCCTTTGCTGGTTATAAAAATTATGTGGGAGCCCACATCATTATTTTTATTCCATTCTTAATTTTACACAGAATGTATACAGCAGGTGCTGAATGCAACTGCTGTCATTGTCACCTGGTTGTGCTGATGTCAATCAGACCAAGCGAGAACGATGAGAGCTGCCTTCAGCAGCCGGCGCCTTGGTTTAGTGCAAACTGTATTGCATGGACACATGGACAGGAAACAAATACATGGAAGTCACACGGATGTCACACATGTACATATGGATGGCACATAGACACGGATCATGGATCTCACCAGTACTTACTTATATCCTCTTGAACCTTATTCGAGCTGCCTTCAAAATTTGGATACAGTTGGCAAAAAATATAGGTCCATGTTGCATGCCAGTCCCCATAACCATCCCCCCTGCTGTCCTACAATTTTTGCCTTTGATGCACCAATACCAGCATCATTTCCACATTTAGACTGTGAGCCATGAGTGAAAAATGTAAAGGGGTCTGAATACTTTCCACACCCACTGTACATGTTATTGCATACAGCATCCTTTTTACCTATATTAATTTGATGTAATATCTTGCACTTTTCTTCCCAGTGGGTTTAGTGACAAGGCGATGGAGGTGTTGCCAGGACCAATAATGCCACGAGTGACAACAGTGGAGCAAGAGGGGTGGTGTAGCCTTTAAAAAAAGACTATACCTGTATTATGACCGGCTTCAGTTTTTGGCCCCAGTCATAGAGCTTTGTATGCAAGTGGTTACCTTATTTCATTTTTTTCTTTGTAATGTTTTGATTATTATTTTGCATTCCAAAACTTTATTTTTCTCTGTCTTCCCTTGCTTTACATATCTAGCAGGAGCAAAAAGGGAACTACCTCCAACTTTGAGGTGCTGGAGGCTGGAGAGGATTCTGATTTTATGGCCGGAGTTGGGGCCAGGAAGAAGAGGAGCCTTCGGACATCACCACCATACTGCAGCCCATTGACAACTGCCCCCATGTACCAATAAACCTGTGACGTTACATGTGAAGGAGGGTCCCCCACACCAACATTGGCATACGTGACCTTAAAATTGCTGTGAGTGATGATGGGGAGGAGGATTTCTGTCTGAGCCTGGCCCACTATTTGAGGCATGTCCCTTTTTGTTTGAGGCTGAGGACCAGGGCTGCCCTCCAAATAGTTTTGTCTACTGCATCACCTCCAAATTCTCCAATGCCGATTTTTTAATTACTCAAAAGATGGCAGCTTTCTGAGGCCAACAAAAACTGCCCTTTTTTCCCACTCAAAGAGGGCACTCAGCAAAGCCACCAGCATGACAGACGCCACCTCCAGTCCCAGCCTCCCACCATCCACCACCAGCTCCTCCAGTGCCAGCTTCCCAGAATCCATCACCACCTCCTCCAGTTGCTGCCACCCGGCAGCCACCACCACCTCCTCCAGTACAAGCAATTTGTCAGCCACCACCACCTCCTCCAGTACAAGTATCTTGGCAGCCACCCCTGTATTTTAAATAACCAGAGAGGCAAAACTGACAGCTGCGGGTGGCAACCCTCAACTGTCAGCCTTAGCAAGGCTGGTTATCAAGAATAGGGTTATTGCTGTTTATTTAAATTATTTAAATAAATAATTATAAAAAAACGGCATGGGGTCCCCCCATTTTTGACAACGAAGGTAGCTAAAGCTGACAGCTGGGGGCTGGTATTCTCAGCTTGATAAGGGGCCATGGATAAAAATAGCAGCAAACTTCTGGCACTTGCCCGATTCTTCCCACTTGCCCTGTGGTGGTGGCAAGCGGGGTACACATCTGTAGGGTTGATGTCACTTTTGTATTGTCCGGTGACATCAAGCCCATAACTAACCCAATTGTGATATTGTATAGAAAACCACATGCCCAGAATAAAGTCCTTTATTTGAAATAATGACACAAACTTCTTTATTGACTCAGTCACATATATAGCAGTCACATTAGCAGCTGGCGACTCAATTACACGAGCTTGTAGTCACCCCTGCATTGCGTAGCGCTGGTGATCTCACTTATGGCACATCTGCTGTGTGAGTACTTTCTCATGAAGCAGTGCCATAAGTGAGGCCACCGGGGCTCAACAGCTGATGAACTCCAGTGAACTTTCTCACCGCAGGTCAGCGCTACACACTGAAGTAGTTTTTACACACTCCTGTCAGTGTGTAGCCAGCTGCCAGGTAAAGCAGTCGCATCAGCTGATGTGAGTGCTCTACAAGTGATTCGAGTCCTCATGGGACAGTATGGATTATGGCGAGTTGGTGATTGCCTGCTCTCACTGTTATCAGCGACACCAGGCGTAGGCTGATGGGAGTAGTAGTCTCTCATCAGCCGACACCTTTGACCTGCTGTAAGCTTTTTACTGCGGGTCACAGTCATGGCTGCGGGGTCAGGCTGACATCTGACAGCATTACCCCCTCAGCGTTCTGATCGATGGCAACGATCTTACCAGCGATAACATTACCACCGATAAGAGCTGTCGTGTTCACACATCCTTATTCAAAACTCAATGATTTACCAAACTTTGTCCAAATTTTGCCAATCTTGAGGAAAATACTCAGGAATCTGAACATGAACCCAAATGTGCAAGGTTCGTGCTGACTTTAGGATTGGCTTTCCAAACAAGTTTGCTTATCTCTAGCCACCACCACCTCCTTTAGTTCAAGCATCTTGGCAGCCACTACCACCTCCTCTAGTCCAAGCATCTTGACAGAAAACAACCCCCTTACCACCATGTCTCCTGCCCCAATCACCTTTAGCTTGTTGGAATGATGGACAAAACCCAGAACACAAGGCCCGAGGAAGGTCTGCGACTCAGGATTTGTGTGTCAAGATGCCACCACAGCTACTGAAGCAACCTGAACCTCAGCAGGAGGGTGGTATGTTTGGGCTGAACAACCCATACAAACCCAACACTCTGGACCATGGGGGCTTTTCACCCTTTAGTACTCCTTCCTCATTTGAAGCCTATGTCTCCACTCATGTAGTGGCTCCCACACCTTTTTCAATACCTAGGCTATTAATATAAGCTCACAGCTGTCTACTTAGCCTTACCTGGTTATTAACAAGGGGTGACCCCCCCAAAAATGATGTGAGGTACCCTTATAATTATTAATCATCAGAGGCTAGGCAGACAGCTTTGGGCTGATATTAATAGCTTAGGAAGAAGTCATGGATATTGGCCCCCTCCCAGACTAAGAACATCAGCCCTCAGCTGCCCCAGAAATGGCACATCCATTAGATGTGCCAATTTTCGCTCTTAGCTTCCACTCTTCCCACTTGTCGTGATGCGGTGGCAAATGGGGTACTAGTATTGGGGTTGATGTCAGTTTTCTATTGGCAGCTGACATCAAGCCTAGAGGTAAGTATTGAAGACGTGTCTATAAGACATCCCCATTACTAACCACATATTCAAATGTAATAAAAACACCTACCGAGTAATGTCCTTTATATTGAAAGAAAAACACAAAGATCTTTCTTTGAAATAAAAATTCCCTGATCCTCTTTTACCCATTTACTACTGTAAAAAGAAAAAATAATAAAACATCATATCCCTCACTTATCCGCAGATAATCCCTATGTGATGCTGTACCTTGAAGAACTCCAGCTCTGCTACTTCCAGATGGTTTGTTGAGCAGTTTCACTTTTGGCCATTTCCTTGGTAATCCATCATTAGTCAAGCAGGTAATAGATCTGGAGCTAATTTCATGTGGGGCATTTGCAATTGTAAACTGTTGCTGGGAACCCACAACATGTGGTCAACTGATTTCTCAGTAGAAGAGAAACAGATCATCATTAGACTGAACAAAGGAGAAATCCATCAGAAAGATAGCAGCAATGTTAAGAGTGGCCAAATCAATAGCTTGGTGCATTCCACAAAAAAAGCTCATTGTTAAGCTTGGGAACTCAAAAAGGCTTGAATATCCATGGAAGACAACAGTGATGAATGATTGCAGAATCCCTTCCACGGTGAAGAAAAAAGCAATGACAACATTCACCCAAGTGAAGAACACTATCCAGGAAGTAGGTGTTTTAGTATCTAAGTCTACCATAAAGAGAATATTTCATGAGAGCAAATACGTAATGTTTAGCACAAGGTGCAAACTATTAATCAGCTTTGAAAATAGAAAAGCCAAATTAGGGTTGCTAAAAAGCATAAAAAAGCCAGCCCAGTTATAGGAAAGAATTCCTTGGATGGATGAAATTAGGATCGACCTGTACCAAAATGATGGGAAGACGAAAGTATGGAGAAGACTTGAAACTACTCATATTCCAAAAAAAAAAAACCCACATCCTCTGTAAAACATAGTGGTGGCAATGTGATGGCATGGACATGCATGACCTCCAATGGCACTCAATCACTAGTGTTTATTGATGATGTGATCGCACCTCTTAGACAGCTAATTAACATGCTGGGACTGCCACCATACATGGTAATGCTGTATCCATGTTGACTATTGGCATTACTGTGATTGGCCAGCAGCATCTCGTCATCAGGTCTTATATAAGACCCGGTGATGCGATGCTCGGCATACTCTCCTCTGTAAGTAGATCAGGGAGAGTTGTTCTAGTAGGAACAACTTATTGTAGAGCAGGTATATAGGCAGTGTGTATATTGCTACTATAGTACTTGTATACCACTGCTGCAGCATTAAAAGTAAAGTCCTTTTCAAGGCTACATACTGTAGAGTGTAGTGGTAAAACCACTCTTACCAGCATTCACTGTAGGGATTGCTGGTGGAGGAGGGCTAAAGTTGGATTGGAGACATATAGGCCATGTTTAGTATTGCTATTACAGTACTTGTATATCACTGCTGCACCGTTAAAAGAAAAGTCCTTTTTAGGGATACATACTGTCCTTTCTCTAATAAAACCATTGTTACCCGCATTCAGTGTAGGGATATCTGATTGTGGAGGGATAGTTTTGGATTATAGGCATATAGGCCATGTTTAATATTGCTATTGCAGTACTTGTATACCCCTGCTGCATCATTAAATTAAGTTCTTTTCAGGGCTACATATTTCTCTCTCTCTACTAATACCTAATTAGAATATATCTAATATATATCTAATTTAAAATGTTCAAGATATGCGATGTGGGATGGAGAAGTGGACGTGATGCTGATGATGTCTACAGAGGCTGAGGTGGTAGTCCAAGTGAAACTGTGCCTGTTGTGGGAACTCAACAAACAGTCTCATCTACAAGGCCTAGCTTCCTATCCCACTTTGCATGGGGGCACGGGACACCACTCTTGAAGCCAGAACACTGCTAACAGGTGGTCAGTTGCATGCCAGTATGTTCCCAGCACCACCCTGTCTTCCACATGGTTCAGTCTCACTGGCCAAGAGACTGGACCACATAATCATCACCCTGATCCTCCTTCCCTCCACATTTCCATTTCTTGATTCTGTCACCCTTCATGTTTTAAGACATGAGGAGCTTGTGCGTAGTGTTGCTCATATCAGACGCAAGCTGGAAGCACTGCAGCAGTGCCTCAGTGAAGCGGCAGCAGGCTCTGCTGAAATTAATTTGTTTAGGTGACAAACAGCACACCACTGCCGAGTTGTGTGAAGGTATAGCAGACCATTCTGATCTGTGACTCTTGCCGCTGACCCTACAACCAGGCATGGTTGTGTGTGATAATGTCTGTAACCCGGTGGCTGCTCTTAAGCTTTGCAAGCTCGCACATGTACCATGCGTGGCCCACATTCTCAACTTAGCGGTTTAGCTGTTTATGAAAACCTACTCAGGTTTTCTAGCACTACCTGTGAAGGTATGCGATGTGTGCGCCCATTTCTGCAAGTCAGCTACAGATAAAGCTATTCTAGCAGTACTGCAGCATCGCCTGCAAGTTCCAGCTCACCGACTCCACATTACATATGTTGGCAAGGCTTTGTGAGCAGCAGAAAGCTGTAGTTGAATACCAGGTACAACATGCTCATCCATATTCCGGTCAGCTTTTGCACATAACAACCGATGAGTGGGCATGAATGTGTCACATCTGTGAGGTTCTAAAAAAATTTGAGAAATCAACCAATATGGTTAGCGGCAATGACAACATAATCAGCGTAACCATCCTACTTCTGTGTCTACTCAAACACTCGCTGCATCTACTCAAACGCTAGCTACTCACAAGTAAATAGGAAACTTTGCATGTGGACCAGGTGGAGATGCAGGAAGAAAGTACACAAGGCGATACTACCTGGCCCAGCTTCATCTTATCTTCTCAGTGCAGATTGGGTGATACTGAGAAGGAGGATACTGAGGAGGTGGAACAGGTTACCTGCGCTACAGAGGGTACTACCCACATTAGACTCATCCTGTCTGTTCAGCATGGATGGCCTGAAGAGGAGGAGGAAGAGATTGAGAGTCTTCCTCCTGGTGAGGATAGGAAAGTCTTGCATATTGGGAGTTTGACACACATGGCTGACTTTATGTCCAGCTGTCTTTTCTGTAACCCTTACTTTATAGGCATTTTGGCCAACACTGATTACTGGTTGTTCACCCTTCATGACCCACGCTACAAAGAGAACTTTCCACATCTTCTTTCTGCAGTGGAGAGGCTAGTAAAATGGTGCAATACGAGAAGGCCCTAGTTGAACAATTAGTACAAAAATTTCCATCTGAAAACGCTGGTAGCAGAGGTCATAGATCCTTGGGCAACCAAGAAGAAGGAGACACACACAAGGTCCAACAGAGGCAGGGGAACACTGTCCAAGGTCTGGGACAGTTTAATCAGTTACTCCCGGTGCCCAGGCCCTGATGCGCAGGGTAGTCTGACAAGGAGGGAAATATTTTGTAAGATGGTGAAAGAGTACCGAGCTGACCTTACCAGCATACTCCGTGATATCTCTGGGCCTTAAAACTATTAGGTATCGAAGCTGGATGTGTGGCATGAACTGTCTAACTATGCCTTGGAGATACTGGCCTTCCCTGCCACAATGGTTTTGTCAGAGAGAGTTTTTAGTTGTAGCCGGGATATAATAACTGCTAGGTGCATCCACCTGTCAAATGAAAATGCCGACAGACTGACAGCCTGTCAAGTACAGTATTTTTGAAGTGTAATGGAAATAATATATGGTTTTCAAAATATTTTAAAAATATAAATCTGAAAATTGTGATGTGCATTTGTTTTCAGCACTCTATAGTCCGATACTTTGCAGCACAACCTTTTGCTTTAATTACTGAAATAAGTCTGTTTGGTTATGTCTCTACCATGTTTGCACATGAAGAGGATGACATTTTTGTCCGTTCTTCTTTGCACACTAGCTCTGGCTCAGAGAGATTGGATGGAGAGTATCTGTGAACAGCAATGTTCAAGTCTTGTCACATCTTCACAATGGGATTTAGGTCTGGACTGTGGTTGGGCCAGTTAAATACATGAATATTAGGAATGAGTGAATGGGTTCAATGATACTCAGTTATTACTCAAGTATCTGGGTGCTTGGATGTGTTTGTTACTTGGCAAGCATTGGGCAGTGTGCAATTTGACTGAAAGGAAGGGAGTAGAATGAACGCTTCTTGAGAGACTTCTTGAAGAGGCTTGAGATAGGGTTGCTACCACCCTTGAGAGAGCGTATTGTCCTTGGAGTTTCCTACCACCTATGCAAGAGCAGCTGATAGTGCAGGTGGCACAGGGGGCTGTTGCCCATTTCCATATGTCATGGGCTTCGGCACTACTGGAAGCCATGTCACTTACAGCCCAGGAACTTTGGAATCGGGCTCCAGAAAGCAGGTGGGGGCAGTCCCCCTAGCTTCCTGAGGAAGAAGAAGAAGTGGACAACTGGAGAGGATTACTGGAGAAGATTACTGTATTACTCTCCTTATAATTTATTACTGGCTTTGCACTTTGTGAAAAGTCTTTATGAGTGTAGGAGTACAGCAACTACAATTTAAAAATATTTGAATGAGGCCTGCCAGTTGTTGCCTATCATGGGTCTATGGATGACCCTCATAATTTTTTCCTGGCTTTGCACTTTCTGCAAAACCTTTATGACCCTGCTTCTAGTTTTGGGCAGCATTTGCACTTTTATTTTGTCATTTATGTTTGTTTTTGTATATTTCACACAGTTCTGATGAAGGTCTAATCAGACCGAAACATTAATTTGTGCATTGCCAAATAAATCTGATATACATTCAAACTATGCTGATTGCCAGGTTTATTGGTACTATATATTTATATTATGCTATTTGAGCAATTAAAAAATAGGCTTTGAATCCACCTTTTGAGAAGTGTTAATAATTCCTCTATTTAAAAAACAGCGTAAAAATTAATTTTAAATTCAATAACCATGGCTCTTAATTGAAGTTAATCTTTAACATAATAAAAAGACTCTTTTGACTAAAGCTATATCACATCTCAGATATATTTTATGTCTAGTTTAATAGGTACTTAATTCCATATTTTATGTATAAAAATGAACAGGTCTATAAACATAATTAAAGTGACACTTGTAAGTTAGGTAAAACTTAAAACCTGTTATTGATGCAGCTGCTTCCGGTGGTAGATTTCCCCTACTTTCCTATTAATTCCAGTGCTTCAGAAAGAAAGGAAAAATAATTTTCCTTCTCAAAATGTAATCTCATAACCAATCCAATAACACATTCAGTAGTAATAACAATAAGATAAAGAACAAAAAAGTTCCATGAAACAGTTCTTACACAATGAGATTAAGTCAGATATAAAATACTGTGTTGATAATTTCTCTGGATCTAAAGTTTCAGAGCGCATTGGCCTGTGATTTATGACTACATATTGTCCCATTAATCTTAAACTTGTGATCACAAAAACACACTTTAATGATTCTTATGATATCATCTAGGGTCTATATTCTTTTTTTGTAAGTTATTGTAATGATGTCTGCATCTGATTCCTTTGTGCTTGCATTTATTGTCCTAAAATGTTTCTGGAGAAACTTATATTTTACAAAACACATATTTTGCTCTGCCAAGTCCAATGAAATCAACCCTGAGTACCACACACGATAGGCTTACTGATTAATGAATCATGCAAATAATAAAATACTTGTGAAACTATCAGTGATAAATGCTAATTAGCTCATTTGTTTATGGCTGGAAATAACTGCAATTCTAGTAAAACTATGTTCCATTTACTTAAAAATATATATCTTTAGAGATACTAAATAATTAGTGGCATCAAACAGTTACTACATTCACTCTGTGACTTGTTTTTATATTTTTGGAAGTGTTCCAAATATGTCCACCTGTTTCCAATCTTAAAGATTTCTGTCCTCATTAGTTTTATGATTTAATACACTATGGACCCAATTCAATAAGACAGTTGCTGTGCATGCCAGTCTTAATGAAGATAGTGCTAAAGTAAGATGCGCCTAATTCATTAAACGCATAGGCATCTTAATTAATTATGTATATCTTCAAAATACGTGCTCTCTTTCAGGATTTTTGTAGTGGCTTGTGTAAATTTCTGGAAAATTTATGTCACCAAGGTGGGAATTTTTTTCTGAATGTGTTGGGTGGGCTACCATGTACTTGGGGATCCTAGTAAGGCCGGGGTCACACTTGCGTGTCCAATGCGAGAAACTCATGCATCAATTCCTGGCACTGCTGCCGGCGGTTCGGACCGGGGCATTCAGCTGCATAGAAATACATGCAGCTGCACACTCTGGTCCCGAGTGCCGGTGGCAGTGCCAGGAATTGATGAAAGAGACTTGCGAGAGTTTCTTGCATTGCACATGCAAGTGTGACACCGGCCTTAATGATAAACTTACCTGGAGCAGTCAGTGCCAGGCAGCGGCTGTCAAGGCAAACAGGATCATAGGGTGCATTAAAAGAGGTCTGGATACACATGATGAGAGCATTATACTGCCTCTGTACAATTCCCTGGTTAGACTGCACATGGAGTACTGTGTACAGTCTTTGGGCACCGGTGCTCAGGAAGGATATAATGAAACTAGAGCTAGTACAAGGGAGGGCAACAAATTTAATAAAGGGGAACTACAATACCTAGAGAGATTAGCAAAATTAAGATTATTTAGTCTAGAAAAAAGATAACTGAGGGGCGATCTAATAGCCATGTATAAGTATGTAAGGGGACAATGCAAAAACCTCTCCGAGGATCTGTTTATATCAAGGAAGGTGACGGTCACAAGGGGGCATTTTCTGCGTCTGGAGGAGAGAAGGTTTTTCCACCAAAATAGAAGAGGATTCTTTAATGTTAGAGCAGTGAGAATCTGGAATTCCTTACCTGATGAGGTGGTGATGGCAAACTCAGTCGAGAGGTTCAAGAGAGGCCTGGATGTCTTCCTGGAGTGTAACAATATTGTATCTTACAGTTATTAGGTTCTTTAAAAAGACGTAGATCTGGGGATTTATTCTGATGGAATATAGGCTGAACTGGATGGACAAATGGCTTTTTTTGGCCTTGTTTCTATGCCCATCCCATCTGAGGTCCACTCACTTTAGGGAAGTTGGCTGTGACTTGTGTAAAAGCGCCAAATGCTGCAAAATTTTTTACAACTTCAAGTTGACCAAACATTCTGCAACATTTCAAGATGTTTTACCCCAGAAAACGTGGAAATATAACTTGCTGAATCTGGTCCCATCCCTCTTAAAGGACATTTAGGTGATTCAGAGTAGAAAAGTCTGTATGAAATTTCTGAACTTCCATTTGGATCTTCATTGCCTACTAGCAGCGCAAATAAATCACATTTGACTCCTTTTTTTTTCTCTCTTTCCTAGTCGGAAGACCTACGGATCTGCAGCAGCTGTTTTCATGGTTATTCATGGTTTGTGTCACACAACCTTATCAGGTTCATCCTTCATTTACATAATTGTTATTCTCACATAAGACCCTATTTTTTTGCTCATAGTTTCTACTTTACCAGCTAATGTGCACTGCACATATTCAATTGAATGTTCAGAGCGCTGTAGCTAGTGACAAAGTCATCTTGTCTGCTGCGCTTTGCAGAGGCAGCCATTACACTGACATTGCAGAGCTCAGGCCGGGTTCACATTGGCGTCTCTGTGCACAACGTATGATCCGCATACATCCCCATGCGTCATGCGTAGATATCTTTAACATGGTGTACGTAGGGACATGCTTTTGCATGCGTTCGCATGCGGATGCGTCGTTTCGTGGTGTCCGGCGAAGGCTACATGTTGCATTTTTTGAAGTGTCAAATATTGCGCAATGGTCTGCATGTGGACAATTGTGGATGATTGCGTCCAAAAAACACATTACTGTCTATAGGAACGCATTGGTACGCAAGGACATGCGTTTAATACGCATGCGTACTTTAGACTGCGCATATCCAGAAAATGATGTCACCACCTCCACCATGCGCATAAAAATGCAAATGCATGCCAAAACTCGTTTAAACACATGCACAAGCAGCATTTTTGTTTGCGTCATGTGCAATATGATGCACAGGCTTAAGCATGCGTTTTGGCATGCGTTTGCGCATGCAGATGATACGCTGGGCACAGAAACGCTAATGTGAACCTAGCCTCAGTCAGTGTGTCTAGTGCAGCAATCCTGTAGCAGAAAAAAAAGAGAAGAAAAGATGCATGCTCACAACTTGGGAACATCCCCAAAAAATATAAATAAACTATTTTAATAGCAAAAACACATGCAACAAGACAGACTACATAAAAACATATAAAAATCAAAATATGGTGAAAAATTTAGTTATGCCCGTAACTGACCCACACTCAATTCAATCAGCAATATATAAATTTTTATCTCCAATATAATATGAAATAATCTAATATGCCACCCTATCAAATAGGTGTATCCAAATTGATTAATCCATTAAACTGAGGCTAAGTATTCCCATTCACAGCACCATATCACTAGCTGAACACAAGATGAAAAAATATTGATCAAAAAATGTGCTAAAGTATGCATGTACAGCTAAAGTGGGCCAGAATGACCACAGATGCACAAAAAATGCATGTATAAGAAATGGTAAGAACAAAAATGCAAAAAAGTTAATTGCTTAGGCTGGGTTCACACTGCATTAGTGTGATCCGTTTAACGGACTACGGCATAACGCGGAGTAACGTAGTCCGTTAACGCTGCCATTGAATGCAATGGCGGACGCATCGCTAGCGCATGCCCACAATGGGCGTGCGCTAGCGATGTGCCATCATTGAGTGACGGACCCTGAGACGCGGGCTGCAGCGTTTCCGAGTCCGTCACTGCTAGCGCAGATAGAGCTAGCATAGCTCTATCTGCACTAGCGGGATGCAAACGCCGGCACTTGCACTAGCAGCAGCCCGTTAGCGTATGTGCTGAACGGGCTGCTGCTAACGCAATGTGAACCTAGCCTTACAGTGCATCTATGAGGCACAGCTTGAGGTATCAAACCTATTGGTGAAGAGATGGAGAAATCATGGATGGAGCCACATGAGCTGAGAGAAGATAGGAGGGTGCAGACCCCACGCGTATCGCCACCAGGATGCATAGCTTCTCCTACATGTATGCTCTCCCCATGTTTGTGTGGGTCTCCTCCCACATTTCAAAACATACTGATAGGACTCTAGATTGTAAGCCCCAATAGGGAAATTGCCAAAAATGTCTATAAAGTGCTTTGGAATCAATAATGCTATGTAAGTAAAATAAATAAAGTAAAAAAAAAGAAATAAGGAAGTTAAAAATAAGGAATTAAAAAAATAAACATAGTTGGAATTGCCACAGCCGTAAAAATACGACCTGTAATGAATTAACCAGTACAGTAACTGCCATAAAGAGAAAAGTAATCAAAATTGAAAAATAATTTTCTTTCAGTCACCCCCAACTCACTAAAAAATCTGCTAAACCCATTCTAAACATTGAAAGTAAAAAAATGGTATCAATACTACTCAAAAAATAAGGCACATCTCCAAAAACTGAAAAGCAAAAATATTACCAGCCTCGGCAAATTCTGCCAAAAAACAATATATATATATTTTTTTAAACTTGAGAATTTTTTCTCATCATTATAATAATATAAAAAAATGGACCGGCAGAAGCGCTGGGATAGGCGCAAAATGGCTGATGTCCTCCTTTACTTCCCTACTCCCGCTGCATATTTGAGGATTGTCCCGCCACATGGAATAAAGGACATTACCCTTTTTTAAGAAGCAATTATGAGTTGTTTCTTTTTTCACATACTTGGTCTTCAACATGTTTTTCATGCACCACCTAGCTAACTATCATATGGTGTGCTAAATATTAAGGACTGATTCAGACTGCAGTCAACAGTTTGGTGCCGTTTTTTCTGCTCTATCACTTTTTGTTATAATAAAAAAATGTATGCAAGTTTGGCATCGACAGAATCATAGTGACCTGGAGAATCGTGATACCAGGTCATTTTTACACCACATAGCCTAAAAAAAACCTCCCAAGAGTGGAGGAATTGCTTTTTATTCACTGTGTGTCGTTAGTGCACTGCAGAGAGGGATGTCATTTCAATTTTTGCCTCAGTTAGCGTTTGCAGTAAACGCAGAAACAACCCTGCTACCATTCCTTGGTGGCATTGTCTTCATTTCATTATCACATCGCAGTGAACAAAAAATGGCTTTGCACTGTAATCCTAAACTCCATCCTCGTCCTTGCCTTTTGCAAACCCAGGAAGCCAGTAGAAGAGTGAAGTCAGACACATGTGAGCAGATCGTGCCCACTAGGGTTGAGCGAAACGGGTCGACCATTTTCAGAAGTCGCCGACTTTTGGCAAAGTCGGGTTTCATGAAACCCGACCCGACCCCTGTGTGGGGTCGGCCATGAGGTCGGCGATCTTCTGAATCTGGTATCGGGATTCCGATACCGAGTTCCGATATGTTTGCGATATCGGAAATCGGTATCAGAATCCACATTTAAGTGTAAAATAAAGAATTAAAATAAAAAATATTGATATGCTCACATCTCCGACGCAGCCTGGACATCGCCGCTGGTAACCGGCATCTTCCGTTCCTAAAAATGGCGCTTGAAAGACCTTTCGAATGCTTCACGGCTTGTGATTGGTCGCGGCGGCCCACGTGACCGCTGAGCGACCAATCACAAGCCGGTGACGTAATTCTCAGGTCCTGTTCTGGTTCTCAGGTACATGAGAATTACGTCACGGCTTGTGATTGGTCGCTGAGCGGTCACGTGGGCCGCCGCGACCAATCACAAAGCCGTGACGTCATCGGAAGGTCCTTCATGCGTTCATTCTTAAGAAGGAAGGCTGCCGGAAAGAAGCCGAGGGTGAGTATATTCCTATTAGTTATATACTCACCCTCGTACGCGCCCTGCTTCTTTCCGGCAGCCTTCCTTCTTAAGAATGAACGCGTGAAGGACCTTCCGATGACGTCACGGCTTTGTGATTGGTCGCGGCGGCCCACGTGACCGCTCAGCGACCAATCACAAGCCGTGACGTAATTCTCATGTACCTGAGAACCAGAACAGGACCTGAGAATTACGTCACCGGCTTGTGATTGGTCGCTCAGCGGTCACGTGGGCCGCCGCGACCAATCACAAGCCGTGAAGCATTCGAAAGGTCTTTCAAGCGCCATTTTTAGGAACGGAAGATGCCAGTTACTACCAGGGTGCGTCAGAGGGTGAGTATATCAATTTTTTTAATTTTAATTCTTTATTTTACACGTAAATATGGATCCCAGGGCCTGAAGGAGAGTTTCCTCTCCTTCAGACCCTGGGAACCATAGTATCCCATTGCACTGCATTGGGTTTCGCGTTTCGGCCGACCCCGACCCCGACATTTTTATAGGATCGGCCGATTTCACTCGACCCGACTTTTGAGAAAGTCGGGTTTCGTGAAACCCGACCCGATCCTATAAAAATAAAAGTCGCTCAACCCTAGTGCCCACGTTTACTGCAATCGTAATACAACCTGGCATAAAGCTTAGTTTTCATGTCAAATGTAAGTAGCTGCTCCCCATAGTGTTTAAATGTTGAACACATCAAAACTATTAAAGGGAACCTGTCACCCCCAAAATCGAAGATGAGCTAAGCCCACCAGCATCAGGAGCTTATCTACAGCATTCTGGAATGTTGTAGATAAGCCCCCGATGTATCCTGAAAGATGAGAAAAAGAGGTTAGATTATACACACCCAGGGGCGGTCCCGCTGTGGTCTGCTCCGATAGGCGTCGCGGTCCGGGGCCTCCTATCTTCTTATGATGACGTCCTCTTCTTGTAGTCGTGCTGCGGCTCCGGCACAGGCGTACCTTGTCTGCCCTGTTGAGGGCAGAGCAAAGTACTGCAGTGCGCAGGCACCGGAAAAGGTCAGAGAGGCCCGGCGCCTGCGCACTGCAGTACTTTGCCCTGCCCTCAACAGGGCAGACAAAGTACGCCTGCGCCGGAGCTGCAGCGTGAAGACAAGAAGAGGACGTCATGGTAAGAAGATAGGAGGCCCTGGACCGAGACGCCCATCGTACCGGGACCGCCCCTGCATGAATATAATCTAACCTCTTTTTCTCATCTTAAATGTTACATCGGGGGGTTATCTACAGCATTTCAGAATGCTGTAGATAAGCCCCTGATGCTGGTGGGCTTAGCTCACCTTCGATTCCCTTTAATTTAAATTTCATATTTTATACAACTAAAAAAAGTTAAAAAAAGAAAAAAAGTGAACACTACTAGTAATTAATGAAGTAACATATGGAGATAAATATCATTGTTTACGTCCCGAGTCAATTTTAACATAGCTACACATGGTGCTCAACAGGAGACAGGAAACATCAAAAATAGGAACAGAGATAAAACTGTGGCTTTCTAACCCATGGCTAAATTTTTATTCCTTTATCACAAAATGAGCGGAGGATACAGACAGAAGAAACAGCAAAGAACGTTTAATGCTGACACATACTTCATCTAGGCTCTCAGCTGGGAGGGTGCATGCCAAAGTTTTTTCTCTAATATTAAAAAAGTTAAAATATTATTTTAAAAAAATAAAATATTGATATTTTACTTTTTTGAAGTTGTTTTACTGTTTTATATGATAAGTTCCCATTAAACTTTGCTTTTAGCATTTGACATTTGCATTTATGTGGCTAAGTAGCAGCAAGTGAAGCTAGATGTGTAACACAGCAGCCGTATCTGGTGCCGACTCAGCTCCTGTACCTGCTCCATACACCCCGTGCACCGATATGGGGAAAATCTATATAGTGTGTTTGCAAGAAAGTAAATAAAAAACTGGGAACTTGATCTTTTTAAAGATATTTTTATACTTGAATTTGTAAAAGTGATCACTTGAAGGGGTTCAGGAAATCATAATATTATTCCTTCTATTTAATAATGGAAAAGCTATATTTTTTAACAGAGGAATTGCTCAGCTGTAACAGCAATAGCGGATTTGTCTTTGTTTAGATCACAACGGTTTCATGGTGACAAACATGAAATTCAGTTTTTGATATAGTAAACTTTACCAAATGAAATATGTCGGTATGATGAGATGATGCTTTGAAAATCGTTGTTTCTACCACTGTTTGCTCGCTGCTTCTCATTCAGAAATCTCTTTCTAGCAGATTATTTGAGAGTTACAATATTTATCTACAATAACATACTTTCTTTCCCATTTCTTTAAAAAAATAGAAATCTATAAAATAGTAGTTTCAGTGTGTGTATTGAACAATTTTGTTTTATTTTGTCCTGTGTTTCATGTCAATTCTACTTTGGGAGTGAAGATTGATTCCATTTCAAATGTATTCTCTTTTAAAGGTAAATCCATGCTTTTAGTAATAGAATCTAGGAGCCACAAGGTGACACAGACTTGTCAAAGACTTTCTCTGCTCATACCTGTATGGAATAATTATTTCAGTGAGTTTCTTAAAAGACACATGTCCATTTTATTGTGTTTTGTTTATGATCACAAGTTTCAATGCAAATAAAATAGTCACTAACAATTCTACTTGTGCAAGTTACAATAATGTGAGAGCACAAAACCACAAGAAAACAGAAATTCCTATCAAAGGTCATCAAAGCTGTTCTCCCGGAGTGTTGGAAGCTGCCGTATTGGAGCTTGTCCCTTACTACATCTGTTTCCATGTTACCCTTATAGTAGACCTTGTAAGGATGCCCTGAAATCTGCACGTGACAATTCTTTTACAATGCCTTTTTTATTTTATGACTATTTTTCCTGATTCTTGACAAGAGGACTGGCTAGCACAGTGGTCTAGTAGAGGTGGACGTACATGTGCAGTGCTTACAATATCTTTGGTGCTGAACTAGTATGCACTGTACTAAGACTTGCTCACGATCACTAGAGCTAGCGCCTGATCATGGCCAGCCTCGTCCCGACAGAACTTATGATGCTGTATCATATATAGCAGCTTCAGTGTGCATACTGTTCAAGCTAGCACCACAAAGAAGCTGCTGGCCTGAACTGTCAATTCATCAGGAGCACCCACCTCTTCTAACAGCCAGGATTTTGGCTGCTGACAGTTGGACACCTGAAGAGTCATTGTGGGACAAATCCTTTAAAGGGAACCTGTCAGCAAGATTTTTCTACCTCATCTGAGAGCGGCATGCTGTAGTCAAAGAGACCCTGAATCCAACGATGTATCACAGATTACTAGGTGCAGTGGTTCTGACACAATCAGAGCTTTTAGATTTAGCATGAAGCAAAGCTGAGAAAGCTAGCCCTGCCCACACCCCAGCAGACCCTGCCCACACCAGGATCTGTATGTACAAAGTTCACAGACAGTGAGGTGCTTATCACAGGAAGGGTCTTGTTGGACAAGGGTTCGCAGGACCAGCTTGTCACAGCAATGATAAGCTACTGGTGCTAAATGAGAGACATTGCAGAAATCAATATCATGCTGTCTTTAGATTAAGACACTAAGCACTATGAGGTTGTCAGTAGATCTAGGAGATCATTTATTGCAGTAACTTTACCATATGCATTAAGAAAGTGTGTTCATTTTTCAAATATGTCTGTTTTACCTATTTATACATATAGACAAAATATTATTTACTAAGGAAAGGAATAAAAAGCAGAATGGCTTCATTATTGCATTGAATCCTACAGTATAAAGAAAACAGAGCTAACAGTACTATTGTCCACTGATGCAGCTCATCAGTCAGGAACACTGGAATCTTTTAGTCATTGTGTATAGTGTTTATTTCGATCTGGACAACACACAAACCTAATATTACTGCATAGATCTCCAGTGACTATCTACTAGCATTGCATACATTAAGCAAAACAATGAAGTCTATATTGCCATGCAGTAAGAGAATAATAACACAATGTAATAACTGTATGATAGCTCCAAACTATTGACTAAAAACCTTAACTCTGTGACAGAAAAATTAAAAACCATCATACAGTGACTGAATACTGCTAAAACAGTTCCATAGTAACAATGAAAAGGACACTAACCACCAGAAGCAGAGAAGAGCAGAGCTTCTGAAACTCAAATTCCCCAACTTTGCCATATATTCCCCCAAAAGTTGTGATTAATCAAATTGCAAGAGAGAGAATCCTGTTCACAATAAGATCTTACACTCTACAGGTGAGAGAGGACACTGCTGGCCATAAGAGCTTCCACTCTACAGGTGAGAGAGAGAGGACCCTGCTGACCATAAGAGCTTACACTCTACAGGAAAGAGAGAGAGGACCCTGCTGACCATAAGAGCTTACACTCTACAGGAAAGAGAGAGAGGACCCTGCTGACCATAATAGCTTACACTCTACAGGAAAGAGAGAGAGGACCCTGCTGACCATAAGAGCTTACACTCTACAGGAGAGAGGACCCTGCTGACTATAAGTGCTTACACTCTACAGGAGAGAGAGAGAGAGGACCCTGCTGACTATAAGAGCTTACACTGTACAGGAGAGAGAGGACCCTGCTGACTGTAAGAGCTTACACTCTACAGGAGAGAGGACCCTACTGACCATAAGAGCTTACACTCTACAGGAGAGACAGGACCCCACTGACCATAAGAGCTTACACTCTACAGGAGAGAGAGAGAGAGGACCCTGCTGACTAAAAGTGCTTACACTCTACAGGAGAGAGAGAGATGACCCTGCTGACCATAAGAGCTGATACTCTACAGGTGAGAGAGAGGACCCTGCTGACCATAAAAGCTTACACTCTACAAGTGAGAGAAAGAGGAGACTGCTGACCATAAAAGCTTACACTCTACAGGAGAGAGAAAGAACCCTGCTGACTATAAGAGCTTACACTCTACAGATGAGAGAGAGAGAGGACTCTGCTCACCATTAGAGCTTATACTCTACAGGTTAGAGAGAGAGAGGACTCTGCTGACCATAAGAGCTTACACTCTATAGGAGAGCGAGAAGACTTGCTGACTATTAGAGCTTATACTCTACAGATGAGAGAGAGGACCCTGCTCACCATAAGAGCTTACACTCTACAGGAGAGAGAGAGAGGACCCTGCTGACTATAAGAGCTTACACTGTACAGGAGAGAGAGAGGACTCTGCTGACTATAAGAGCTTACACTCTATAGGAGAGCGAGAAGACTTGCTGACTATTAGAGCTTATACTCTACAGATGAGAGAGAGGACCTTGCTGACAATAAGAGCTGATACTCTACAAGTGAGAGAAAGAGGAGAAAGCTGACCATAAAAGCTTACACTCTACAGGAGAGAGAAAGAACCCTGCTGACTATAAGAGCTTACACTCTACAGATGAGAGAGAGAGAGGACTCTGCTGACCATAAGAGCTTACACTCTATAGGAGAGCGAGAAGACTTGCTGACTATTAGAGCTTATACTCTACAGATGAGAGAGAGGACCCTGCTGACCATAAGAGCTTACACTCCACTGGAGAGAGAGAGAGAGGACCTTTCTGACTATAATAGCTTATACTCTACATGAGAGAGAGATAGGACCCTGCTGACCATAAGAGCTTCCACTCTACAGGAGAGGGAGAGAGGACCCTGCTGACCATAAGAGCTTCCACTCTACAGGAGAGAGAGATAGGACCCTGCTGACCATAAGAGCTTCCACTCTACAGGAGAGAGAGAGAGGACCCTGCTGACCATAAGAGCTTCCACTCTACAGGAGAGAGAGAGAGGACCCTGCTGACCATAAGAGCTTACACTCTACAGGAGAGAGAGAGGACCCTGCTGACCATAAGAGCTTACACTCTACAGGAGAGAGAGATAGGACCCTGCTGACTATAAGAGCTTACACTCTACAGGAGAGAGAGGACCCTGCTGACCATAAGAGCTTCCACTCTACAGGAGAGAGAGAGAGGACCCTGCTGACCATAAGAGCTTACACTCTACAGGAGAGAGAGAGGACCCTGCTGACCATAAGAGCTTACACTCTACAGGAGAGAGAGAGGACCCTGCTGACCATAAGAGCTTACACTCTACAGGAGAGAGAGAGAGAGGACCCTGCTGACTATAAGAGCTTACACTCTACAGGAGAGAGAGGACCCTGCTGACCATAAGAGCTTCCACTCTACAGGAGAGAGAGAGAGGACCCTGCTGACTGTAAGAGCTTACACTCTACAGATGAGAGAGTGAGAGATAGGACCCTGCTGGCCATAAGAGCTTACACTCTACAGTAGAGAGAGATAGGACCCTGCTGGCCATAAGAGCTTACACTCTACAGATGAGAGAGAGAGGACCCTGCTGGCCATAAGAGCTTACACTCTACAGATGAGAGAGAGAGGACCCTGCTGGCCATAAGAGCTTACACTCTACAGATGATAGAAAGAGGACCCTGCATGCTTACACTCCCAGGCTACAGACTTATCCAATCATTTTGGAAATGGAAAATGAGTCTGGCATGCAAACTCTGCTTGCTGGAAACCACTGATCTGTAATACCACAGGTGCTGACCACCAATGTACAAGTTATGATAATCTGTAAGATGTCATAGCTGCAGGGCAATATGGGGAGGCCCATGCGATAATGCAAGATGATGTTAACCCATTCTCTAATGCTTCAGCAGTGTGTGAAATGGAGCTGGACACATTTTTGGATTATTATTTTTATTAGCAGCGAACCACAAATCAAATATAAAAAATCAGTAAATTTGACTCAAACTCGATCCTCTGTGGATTGATGCGCTCATCTCTACCCAGAAGACTATATTTACAGAGTCAGAGATAAAAGAAGCAAGTGTAAACTGCTACAATTTGCTTCAGATGATTTTTGTGTACAATTATTTGGCTACATACTGTATACACACAATAGTAATGTATTTCTACAATCTGTCAGGAAGTATGCTCTCAGAGGGAACCTACCACGTCGTTTTTGATATTAAACTACCCCCAATGTATTGTTAGTGATGCAATGTGTATCACTAACATTGTCTTCTCAAGCAAAATGTAACACTATATATCACAAAAAACACTTTTTATCTTTAGGTGGTTGCAACACATACTGAAAGTCAGTGGCAAGCGCAAGATTTACTAGGCCATTGCCGTGACGACAGGGGCAGTCCATGCAATCAATCAGGCTGCAATGGGCTTAAATAACTGAAGAAGACCGTGACTTTACCATGACTGGAAGCATAGAAAGTGACAACCCTATGACTGAAAGAGAAATCACCTAAGAATAAAAAGTGTTTTTTTTTAGATAAATAGTGGGACGTTTTGCTTGAGAATACCATGTTAGTAATGCATAGTGCATCACTAGCAACACATTGGAGGCGGTTTAATATTGAAAATGGATGTGACGGGTTCCCTTTAAGGCTGAATTTATGAATTCATATGTTTGAGTGTTATGGTCTGAGTACAGACGGTGATTTCCCAGACCAGCCATTGGTCTCCTGACCCAAACTTGTCAAGCCAAAAAATATAATCTGTACTCAGACCTTAAACAGGTAAGTCTGCACTCAGCCTAATGCTCAATTTGTCTGCTCATTCTAGAGAACATCAAAGTGAGTGGCACCACTAATAGTGCTGCATCCAGAGAGTGGCAGTGAGAGTGTAGTATGGTCCTACATGCAACCAATAGTATGGCCCCAGCTACTCTTCCGCAACCCTAACCCAATGGAGTCTTTGTCACAGTTTCCTCTTCTGGATTATAGATAGGTTAGCAACTTAGCATGAGTGAAATGTTCCACTTAAAGATCAGATTCCCTTTTAAGAAATATGAACAGAGCCTGAAAATGAATGTATAGATATATTTTATTATATGTTTATCCTAAGTCACATTTCAAGGCCCATTAAAGGGATGATAGTGACCTGTCAGATTGCTGTTTCCAACAGGTGGCGCTATAGGAATTCAATAGGAGGAATTCAATTCCTCTTCCCCTCTGAAGAAGCAACAATTATTTCTGCAATTTTGAAAAGTAGTTCGTTAATTTTATATAGTGTATGCATTCTGACACAACACAAAATGCAGATATAACATTGTTGAAACTTCTAGATTCTTAAGGAACAGAATTAGATTTTTTATTTTGTTTGTGTAATTTATTCCAAAAAACAAAGTTATTGTAACGAGTTGGAGGAAAACTTTTTAACTACATCCTCAAATCATGTTCACAGCACTTTTAAAAAAACATTGCCCCTTTCCGAAGAACTTTTAAAGACCTGACATTACATGCAATATTTCTGAAAGAACCTAGGCAATTTAAGGGTTGGAATAACATGTAGCATTTCTACAGAACCCAACAACCTTTCTGTTTGCCCTGAGGCATGTCGTGCCAAATAACACTAAAAACACTGAAAATGATTGACACCTTATTACTTATCATTTTGTAAATAGTTCTGAAAGTGGCTTTTTAGAAGCCATGCTTTGGCAATATTAAAGGTCTTAAAAAAGAATTGCACTTTTCAGTCATTATTTCCAGCTTGCTTCTGTTTACAAGAGCTTTATAGTAAGAACTAAGAATTTTCTCTATACAAAAACATGAAATAGTGGCTATTACATAGTGGCTCCTTGTGTTATTACAGTATTAGATTTTAAAAATACCTTTGAATTATTCTAAAGTTTTTCTTGACGAATGTCTGAAGCACTTTGGTTATTTTTGTATCCCCAGATTCAAACATACTTTCCAGAATGTATGCAGAACTTTTATGGACTAGAATGTTTCTTATATTTTTGTAATATAGCTTTATATATAAATGTTTTGTGGGTTGAATTTTTTTGTGTAGGTCTCTTTTACCAAAAAACTTAGGTCAAGTATTTTGTAAAAGAAAAAAATCCATTGATTCCTTTACGTGGATGAATAATCTTATAATTGTAGACAGAGATGAAAAATAATTTAACTGCTTCAAGATTTTCATCTTGACATTCTAGAACTATTAGCATTTTATTTTTGTATTAATACAGTATTATACTGTAGAGTCTTAGTCCTTGAAAATTATATTTTCTACCTACGATTCTAACAAAGGTAATTTACTCTAGATGTTGTGACTGTTAGATTGTTCTGTCCTTGCTACACGATACCCTGAGGAACATGCGTACTCTGACACGAATTCAACCTGATCTCCCGCAGTCCAATATGGAGACTGTTTCCTGAAGTCTATGCATTTATTGATCGTTAGTAAATGTATTCGGTGAAACTAGGAGCAAAAAATGACAAGGAAGCAGTACATGTATAGAGGTAACACAGAGATACGTGTGACAAATGGCTGAACAGTTTATAAACATGCTATCCCTTCTTATAAATGCACAGGTGAGAGTATTAGGTAACTGATAGCTGCAAACAGATGCAACATAGTCCTTCTTACCAGCGATGCTATCGCAGGGGGAATATAATGGTGGATGTCCTCTGTATTCCAGTCTGTGACGAAAATGAGATCCTTCTTCCCACAATGCACCACTACAGTGAGAGAGGATGGTAGCAACAGAGGGACAAAAAAGCTAATGCTGATAAGCGAATTCAGACACTAGATGGAGCCTGTATAATGCTAACACACTCAACAATGAAACGATGAATGCAAAAAAATTGTCACCCTTGGTACCATGGCCCCGAATGGGTTAAACAAAAAATTGAGCTTTGCCCCTTTCCTATAAATCGTCCCGTTGTAGTATAGTTATATTCCAACTTTTTGCCCTGTCTGTGTGGCTGATTGGATGTAATTTTGACACATAGTTTTTCTTTTCCTCTCTCTGTTGTGATTCCCCATTTCTTACTCTATTTTAAAATTATATGTTTATCTACTGTCTCTTTTTTGTGTGTTTTTAGTTTCGTCATTGT
Organism: Ranitomeya variabilis; assembly: GCF_051348905.1. Lineage (NCBI taxonomy): Eukaryota > Metazoa > Chordata > Amphibia > Anura > Dendrobatidae > Ranitomeya > Ranitomeya variabilis. Next base: position 152,081,805 of record NC_135232.1, read on the forward strand.
TTCATTATGTTGACCACGAGCCTAGAGGCCATATGGAGGATGAAGATCTTTTTTCACATGGATTACTGAACTAAGAAGATCACGTTGTAGTCACACTTTAGTTATTTTGCACTATTGTCACTTTAAGAGGTCAATGATTTAGTATTGACCATCTAATTTTTGATTCCCCTAACAGCTCCTTGGCCATTTTGGTTATTAGTGTTGGGAGGGTTATCAATATTTATAACTATTTGAGGCAATTCTTATTATTGTTAATGGAAATTTGATGCCGAGCAAGGCAACACTGTTAGTCTGATAATTGTGTTTTTAAATATTGCTGAGCTTCGTTACGATGATGTGCGCATGCGCTGTTTAGCATCTGAAGCTGGTCCTCTCCTTTTTCTCCCCTCCCCTTGCTTTTCATAAAACTTCCTGGATTGTTTTTATTTTTAATTTTTTATTCATGATTACAGGGGGTTCTTAAACTATATGCACATTCTGGGAATTTACCTTCGTTATTTGCGTGTTATGTAGGTTCCCAGTGCACGGGTACGCTATAATGTTTGCACAGTTATAATATGGTCTTCCCAAATATGGCCGCGCCCTAGGTCTCCTCTAATATGGTTGCCGGTGTGCGCATGCGCGGTTTATGCTCCTGACACCCGCCCCCTTGTAGTGGCTATCTCTATATACACAGCGCGCATGTCATATGACGTCACATAGCGGATTTCCGCCTACATGCGCGCTTTGTTATGACGGCCACAGAGGTGGTGTGTGTGGATCGCTGCTGCGCATGTTCTGGCTGCATTTCCATTTTTGCTTATATAAGCACACTAAATAGATACAATATCAATCCCTGTTGAGAAAGCTAATCGCAAAACACGTCCGGGTCCGTCGGGTGCAGTGCGGTCTATCCCTCTGATCTACTAATGGGTAAGCACATATCTTTATAAATGCATTTGGGTCACCACTATGGTGATACGGTGCCATATACATGACTATTTGGCCAGAGCCAGTGTAAGATTATAAGACCCGTTTTTTGATATATTCATTGATTGTGTGTATCCCAGAGATGAATAGTGTTGCCCGCATGTAACCCGATGTACTGATATGTTTCCTCTGCCATACTTACCTGTTTGGTATATACTGCATACAGCAGATATACACTGATAGTTGTTATGTGTTATTGATTAATACAATTTGATGTTTTAATTATGCTGTTTTGGACTTTATCACTCCATTTCTTTTTGGCATTATTTATCCGGAGTTGTGCATTTGAGTGGATACCTTTGTGGTATCCGGGGAGAGTTATACACTCTCAGGTATACTATAGATTGGGGCTTCATGATCATATATTTCTACTAGATGGAGCCTGTATAATGCAAACACACTCAACAATGAAACTATGCTGAAGGCATGACAGCGAGTATACCAACTATCCATGTATACCGGACATAGGATTTATTAAATGTAATGAATTTATTTTTTGTGTTATTGTGCTTTTTTCTTTCTATTTAAACTACATTGCTTTTTATGATTTTTTCTTGATCCCAGACAGATGTCTGTCCAGTCTCTGTTTGAAGACTTCCATTGAAGAAGACCTCACCACCTCTCATGGCAGCCTGTTTCACTCATTGATCACCCTAACTGTCAAATATTTTTTTCTATTCTGTGTCTCCTCCTATTCAGTTTCATCCCATTGCTTCTAGTCTTTCCTAGTGCATATGAGAATAGAGATGATCCTTCTACAATGTGACAGCCCAATGTGACAGATATTTGTAGACCGCTATTAAGTCTCCTCTCAGTCTTCTTTTTTGCAAGCTAAACATTCCCAAATCCTGTAACCGTTCCTCATAGGACATGGTTTGCAGACCGGTCACCATTCTGGTCGCTCTTCCCTGAACTTGCTCCAGTTTGTTGATGTCTTTTTTAAAATGTGGTGGCCAAAACTGGACACGGTATTCCAGATGAGATCTGACCAGGAGGAGTAGGGTGGGATAATGACTTAACGTGATCTAGACTGTATGCTTCTCCTAATACATCACAGAATTGTATTTGCCTTTTTAGTGTGATGCATCTGCAGTGCAGTTTAGCGCAACCTCCACCAGGGGGTGCTGGTGAGGGAAGAGAGGTTGCCCACTCACAGCGTAGCAACATTGAGCAGCCGCACAGGTGTCACAGGTAACAAAAGAGTGGTAAGATGAGCAAATCTTTTTCACATGTGCTGTTGCTTAGCCCTATTCCTCCCATTCTGTATATGCTTTTTTCATTTTTATTGCCCAGATGTAGTAATTTACATTTTTTCTGTTAAAAAACATTCTGTTGGTTGCTGCCAACTGCTCCAGTTTATTTATATCTTTTTGAATCTTCTCTCTCTTCTCTAGTTATAGCTATCCCTCCTAGCTTTGTGTCATCAGCAAATTTAATCAGTTTACCCTCAATTCCTTCATCTAAATCATTGACAAAGATGTTGAACAATACAGGGCCCAGGACAGACCCCTGTGGTACCCCACTTGAGACATTCTTCCAACTGGATGTGCAGCTGCCTGCCAGGGGTGGAGCATGCACAGATCTCAGCACCAAGATGATGTATGCCAATAATGTGTATTGTCCCACCAAATTTCAGTGATTCCACTGATATCATATTTCTTCTCCTGCGTTAGTATTTCCAATTCTCCTTGTTTGTTGCCCATGCTTTGTGCATTCGTATAGAAACAATTTAGTTTGTGATTGGTTTCTCGTTCTCCAATATTTTTATTATTTAGATTTTTTTTGTCTTTGTTCTTCCTTTCCACTTCAATTAGCAGAGTTCTCAATAGTAGTTGTCAGGTATATGGCTTTTTCTGGCCTTTTGCTTCCCTTCCCACATTGTTCTAGTTTAAAGCTCTCCTGATGAGTGCACCAAGGCGACCTCCAAATACATGTTTTCCAGTCTTCATAAGGTGCACCCGATCTCTAGCAAGTAGTCCATCATATAGGTAATTCACTCCATGATCCAGAAATCCAAATCCTTGCTGACTGCACCATCGACATAGCCAAATTGAATATTTGTTGCTGATTTCCCCAAAACACTACAGATGCCAGTAATAAAAGCCTTATGAATAGTTTCTTATCCATTGGACTGTTCTAGTAAAACGATGTTGTCCTAATTGTATAACTATTTAAAGAGTTGAGAAACATGGCACCCCACTGTTGACAGTATTGGGGTGTAGATGTTGCTTGTTGACAGAGCATAGAAGCAACAGAGTAGTTGTTTTATTATGTGACAGGGATCGACATAGTAACTGATGTCCAGTGGTCCATTCAATGTCTGGTACGTTATAGACTATAGAGATGCATGTCTGTTGTTAATCAGTATGTAAATAATGCAGAAGGAATTTATATTACTTGGTCTCTACAAAGATGGTAAATTGTTTTCCTGGATGTCCATGGAAAGGCAGAGTTAAATACTGTAATCTTTTAATACCAGCATGATGAGATATTCAGAGCTGCATGCTACAGGAAACTTAAAGGGAATTTGCTAGTACGATCAACCCTCCTAATCATCTATATATAAATGTCGGTCTTAAGAAGCTGAATAAAATTATTCTTTAACATCTGTGATCTGAGGTCTTATAACAGGGAAATCCACCTTTTTCTTATATGTACATGAGATGTTCAGAACTATGGGCCAGATATAAATCTCCCTGAGAATCTGCCTCCAGAGCTTAAAATATATGAAAGAGAGAGTCACCAGTGTAATGGCTGCTCTCTGCTCCCTGATCTCACCGCAGAGCTGTGTGTGATTATACCTTACACATCTGCGGGATCCTCTCAGCTTCAGCTTCCGGTCTCACAGGCAGCCATTGTTACAATACAGCAGAGCTGCGAGAGCTGCAGCAAAAGTGTTTGTAAGGACACAAAGTTCAGTTCCACGGTTCTGTCTTAGTTACATGTCTCACACTGGTAATGTCCCCTTTTATTCAACCCCTTAATGACCACCAATACGTCTTTTTACAGATCTACAATAAAAGAGACTAGTATCTCCCAACGATTGACAATCCTGTAGCTGTCAGCTGTGCAATATAGCTGACAACTTGCTGCATCAGCCATGATTAGTGTTGGTACCGACTATAGTAGTTTAACCTCTTAAATGCTGCTGTCAATAAAGACTATTTTGAAGAAGCTATCTAGCGAAATGGCTCTTGTCGGGCGCAGGGTATGGTACAGTCTCCTCGGGCACTGCTGGCCACTTCAGCATTCAATGGTAGGTAGCACCATTTTTTGAATCATACCACCATCTCCAGTTAATGGAAGCATTTCATGTTTGTGTGCACTTTGTGTAACAGCCGCAGTAGGAATTTTTCAGTATATTATAGACAACTTACCATTAAGGGCCATTTTGGTACATATGATAAGTCTATTTCTCTGTTTGAGGCGTTTATGTTATATAAGCACTTTATTTCATCGTATGTACCTGTTGCTTTTTGGTTGCTGCATGGCCTAAAAAAAAAGCTGCTGCAATGTGTTTTGGAATGATACCCATGTAGAGGTGTGAGTTTTTCCTCTCCTTGCTACTCAACAGGCTTATATAATCCTCCATTGATTTTTTCGCAAATTGCAATATTTATAAAAACATTCTACCTAACTGTACCTTTTCCCTGATTTTTTGGAGTTTTTTTCTTTTTTCATTGTTTTCTCCTGTCTTTTTAAATTCAGCTTTTAATTGTTGTATTTAATAAAAAGTATTTCTTATTTTCAAATTTTGTCTTAGTCACTTTGTACCAGTGTTGGTAAAAAATGTGGTATATGTCAATAAACACTATAGCATCTAGATGGTTAACAGAGTGTGGGGGCTTCCTCTTTAACCCCACTGGCACCATGAGATCTTGATTGTGTGGTCCTGATGTTTGCCATGGCAATTCATGACCAAATAGGAGCCTTATGCCGTTCTCACACTCAGCGTATGTAAATACGGTCCGTTTTTTACGGCCATAATACGCAGAAAAGTCCCCAAAATAGTGATCCGTATGTCATCCGTAGGCAGGGTGTGTCAGCGTATTTTGCGCATGGCATCCTGCGTATGTAATCCGTATGGCATCTGTACTGCGATATTTTCTCGCAGGCTTGCAAAACCGACATCTAATGGATTTATGTGCTCAAATGTTCGCTAAAACATATATACAGTATATATATATATATATATATATATGTAATTGAGACACATATATATATATTCTGTATTTATATTTAATTCAGTGCGATATATGTGAAAAGCCGGTAATTCAATTGCCGGCTTTTCATTTCTCCTTCCCAAACCCGACAGGATATGAGACATGGTTTACATACAGTAAACCATCTCATATCCCCTTTTTTTTTTGCATATTCCACACTACTAATGTTAGTAGTGTGTATGTGAAAAATTTGGGCGCTGCAGCTGCTAAAATAAAGGGTTAAATGGCGCAAAAAGTTGGCGTGGACTCCCGCGCAATTTTCTCCGCCAGAGTGGTAAAGCCAGTGACTGAGGGCAGATATTAATAGCCTAGAGAGGGTCCATGGTTATTGCCCCCCCCCTGGCTACAAACATCTGCCCCCAGCCACCCCAGAAAAGGCACATCAGGAAGATGCGCCTATTCTGGCACTTGGCCACTCTCTTCCCACTCCAGTGTAGCGGTGGGATATGGGGTAATGAAAGGTTAATGTCACCTTGCTATTGTAAGGTGACATTAAGCCAGATTAATAATGGAGAGGCGTCAATTATGACACCTATCCATTATTAATCCAATTGTATGAAAGGGTTAAAAAAACACACACACATTATTAAAAAGTATTTTATTGAAATAAACACACAGGTTGTTTTAATATTTTATTGCTCTCTCAATCCACCTGAAGACCCTCGCTCAGAAAAATAATAAACCAACAATATACATACCTTCAGATGATCTGTCACGTCCCATGAAGTAAATCCATCTGAAGGGGTTAAATCATTTTACAGCCAGGAGCTGTGCTAAAGCACTCGCTCGTGCCTGTAAACCCCGGGTACTGAAAGGAAAGCAGGATGATCTGTACTTACCTTGAGTTGCGGTGATGCGCCCTCTGCTGGATGTCCTCATGAACTGAAGCCTTGGAAAAGTTCCCACGCTCGAGTTCATATGAGGACATCCAGCAGAGGGCGCATCACCGCAACTCAAGGTAAGTACAGATCACCCAGCTTTCCTTTCAGCACCCGGGGTTTACAGGCACGAGCGAGTGCTTTAGCACAGCTCCTGGCTGTAAAATGATTTAACCCCTTCAGATGGATTTACTTCGTGGGACGCGACAGATCATCTGAAGGTATGTATATTGTTGGTTTATTATTTTTCTGAGCGAGGGTCTTCAGGTGGATTGAGAGAGCAATAAAATATTAAAACAACCTGTGTGTTTATTTCATTAAAATACTTTTTAATAATGTGTGTGTGTTTTTTTTAACCCTTTCATACAATTGGTTAATAATGGATAGGTGTCATAATTGACGCCTCTCCATTATTAATCTGGCTTAATGTCACCTTACAATAGCAAGGTGACATTAACCCTTCATTACCCCATATCCCATGGCTACACGGGAGTGGGAAGAGAGTGGCCAAGTGCCAGAATTGGCGCATCTTCCAGATGTGCCTTTTCTGGGGTGGCTGGGGGCAGATGTTTGTAGCCAGGGGGGGCCAATAACCATGGACCCTCTCTAGGCTATTAATATCTGCCCTCAGTCACTGGCTTTACCACTCTGGCGGAGAAAATTGCGCGGGAGCCCACGCCAATTTTTTCCGCCGTTTAACCCTTTATTTTAGCAGCTACAGCGCCCAAATTTTGCACATACACACTACTAACATTAGTAGTGTGGAATATGCAAAAAAAAAAGGGATATGAGATGGTTTACTGTATGTAAACCATGTCTCATATCATGTTGGGTTTGTGAAGGAGAAATGAAAAGCCGGCATTTGAATTACCGGCTTTTCACTAACACCGCTGCATATTTCTCGCAAGTCACACTGCTGGTCCGTGTGGAATCCGTATTTTTCTCGCCCCCATAGACTTTCATTGGCGATTTTTTTGCGCAATACGGTGACAAACGCAGCATGCTGCGATTTTCTACGGCCGTACAAGACCGTATATTACGGATGCGTAATATACGGCAGATAGGAGCTGGGCCATAGAGAATCATTGGGCCGTGTGTAATGCGTATTTTATGGACGTAGTTTATGCGCTCATACGTCCGTAAAACTCGCTAGTGTGAGGCCGGCCTTAGAGTCTGCTGGCTATAGCGGCCTGTTCATAGCTGTTATGCCACTTTGCATTAATTCCTGAAAAGCACCTGAAGGGTTAATAAACTACCTGAAAGCAATTTTGAAAATGCTGAGGAGTGCTGTTTTTAAAATGGTATCACTTTGGGGATTTCCAACATATAGGACCCCCAAAGTCATTTCCAAACTTAATAGGTCCCTAAAAGAATACATTTTGTAAATTTCCTTGAAAAATTACTGCTATATTTTTAAACCTTCTAAAATATGCGGATTTTTAATAGTTCTGGGTTTCTGTTATCTTCATCTAATTTTGTACTTCTAGTCAGAATACACATACAATTCTCTTTTGTCCATTAGTTACATAGTGATCATTACTGCATACCAAGTTGGCAGTTGGTTAGTATTGCCATGAACAGGCATCCAGTTTTTGTTGTATCGTCCATGCACTTGGTATTTTTCCCCCAAAATGGGAAAAATACCAAGTGCAAGGAGCTAAGCAAAAACAGCAATTCTGCATTTGTTTTTTGGGTGGTTTTGGTTTTATAACATGCATTGTGTGGGAAAAATGACACACTAGTTTTGTTCTACAGGTCAATATGACTTTGGTTATTCCAAATTCATATATATACCACAGCACATTTATAGATAGCAGTTTTTTGTATTTTGCTACTTCTTTTATTACCTTGTGTTAAGGCTAGCGGAACGCACCGAGTAAATAGAAATGTTTTTATTGATATTGGTGCGTTCGCAGCCCGGGGTCCACCGTGCAGGAGTACCTGCTGCTAGCAAACGGCGGCACTATATGGCGGTATAGACTAACTCAGTTTATTCACCGAGTAGCCGTGAAAGCAAAGCACTGTGCCCTGTTATACTTCACAGAGGCACAGGATAACTGCCCAAACAGAGAGCAGTCAGTGGTCACGCATGCACACAAAACTCCTCGCCGGAGGTGCCAGCATTCTAGGGGCTTATTTCAGCTGAGTCCCTGAACACACTCTCATGTGACCACAATGGCGCAAAGCACATAACAAAGAACAATACTAGCGCGTGGCTGTGCAAGCCTTAAATAGTTGCAGCACGTACAGGACCTCCCTGAAGGACCAATGGCCTTAGCTGCAGTATCTGATCATGTGACCCTCGATCTCCACTGAGAGATCTTACTCTGGGCATGCTCAGAACGAGAAAAGCAGGACTTAGCCCCAGAAGTGTCTGCTCGCCGCTGCCCAGCACTGACTTCAATGGCAGAAGCAGGAAAGGCAGCAGTAGCTCTTTGTACAGAGTCAGACTGAGCGAGACGCTGGGACCGACGTCTCCGCTGAGCAGCCTCCATTGCGGCAGGAGAAGAATGGGAGACCGCAGCAGAGATGGTCCATGATTCCACCTGTGCAGAGGCGGGAACTCGACACCTAACACCTTGTGCCATCATATTCTGAGAGCCAGAAGTTTAGTTTTTGATCAATAAAGTTGTATGAAGGCTTTTTTTGTGAAATGAGCATACTTTATAGTGAAATCTTTTTGGTTGACATATTAATTTCTGATTGCTTTTATTTGGAAATGCTGTTCTCCATATTCCTACTTCTAGGGAACTTGAACTCTTTGATGTTTTATTGCTTGCATAATTTAATTTAGAATTGCAGTCTTTGGTAAAATTGACAATCTCCTTCTTGGATTCACTAGTGTACAAATAAAGCAGACAAAGCGGTGTTCAGTAGACCCCTGAATGCCATGATAAAGCTATGACGCCCACCACAATCACTTTACGAATGGGGGCGATGGTTCGCAGAAAGGATTTGACCCAGTACCAAAATGCTTAAATGCAGCTTATGTGAATTTCAGTGGCTTCTTAGGGGTTGAACTGCTGCACCTTAAGCAGGCTCGGAGTGTATAAAGGAGGTTCAGCTTCTACATGCAATTGAATATTGTATTTCAATATGAATTAAGGAGTCAGTTGTCCTCATATAATTGTGTCTATTGAAAAAAGTATCCTATTTTATATTATCTTTCTCTCTTTTCCTTGTTTTTGGAGTAACTAACTATTGGAATTTACTTTCTCAAAATACAGTGCTATACTTCAATGTTACACTTCAAAGCATTGCTAGCAAAGAGTCAATAATTGTGAAGTCATGGTCAGTCATACAGTTCAAGTTAAAGCTAGATTGTCACAGAGGCCAGACTAATTCAAAACCTGGCTCATGCCAACCCTGTGTATTTGATCAAAAATGTGTCATGTTGTGCATAGAAGAAAAAAGTTTGTTCTGATTTGTGTATATATGTGAGCGCGTTATAAAAATGTACATATATAAATAAATACAGAATAGATTTCATGCCCGGGGTACCTTTAGTTTGTTTTGGAAAACACATGAGGCTTGTAAAGGTTTTCTATGTCTTCTAACACCCAAAGCTCATTTGCTAATTCCTCCTTCCCCATCTTATTAGTTGAGATTGAAGAGTATCACAAGACCATAGATATCTGTAATCTATTATTTGGACATTGTGACTGCCACTAAAGGGAAATAACGTAAAGCTGAATAAAATGTACTTACTATATTTTACAAAGAATGATAACAATATGCAATAAATAAAATTACCTTTTGTTTTCCAGGTGACTATCTACATGAAATACTTGCTTTCTTATTAAAAAATGTTATCCTAGGACAGAAGAAAATAGCCTAAGAGCAGGATATGTGAAGAGGATACAGTTAAAGGCACAATGTGGGGGAGCGCTGGCACCAGTTCCCATAGCAGCCAAAAATGCGCCATTAGTCAGGGGACCCCTGGAGTAATGGGGGCCCTAGACAGATGCCTGGTCTGTCTGCCCCTTGCTGCGGGGCATTATGTGAAAGCTCATGTGACCATGTAAAAAGAAATAATTCAATCAATGTGGGAAATGGTGCCAGGTAAGGTTTTTTTTGTGAATTGCAAATGGAATCTCATAGTCTTTGAATTCGCTCAAAACTGGCTCAAACTTAATCCTCTGCATATTGATATTTTACATAATAGGATATAACATAAATGGTAAAATCCAAAACACCAATTTGAAGGATGTTATCCATAAAGTCATCAATTTAGCTGTAAAGGTGTCTTCTTTTCAGGATATTTATATTTTCTATATCCACTTGATTATAAAAAAAAATAACAATGAGTAAATTAAAGGAAATTCAGGTACACAATTATACAGGTTAGAGGTGCAAAATTGCACCAAGGTTTCCTCCTGATTCCCCTGCCGTATGGAAAGTTCTCCCATAGTATAAATGTCATATGGGAGATGGGAGACGCCATTGAGGTCCCGGAGCTTAGAGTTCATGTATAGGATTCTATGTACATTTTTTTCCTATGTTTGTTTACTACTTTGAATGATACATTTTACCCTACAACATGGGTTAATATCAGCTATCATGGTTAAAAATTCATATTAAAAGGTAAATATCTCTCAATGTCACAAAATGTCAGGGTTTCAATTTCAGTTCTGTATTTGCATATGATTGCATGAAGAACGCTATGTTTCTCAGAAAACATTGAGGCACCTTGAGATTTCTAAACATCCTTCCTTCAGTGGCTACGTGAAGATTTATTTTACAACCTATCATTGAAAGAAGACTGCTGCACTCTTTTAAATCTTTCAGCTGATTTATCATTGTCAGTTGTGCGTTTTTCAGTGAAAAAAAGTCTTCAATTTGTAGTTAGGAAATTGTTATTTGCAGTGAGTGTCAGTCATGATTCATTTTTGAATTCATGTGAGCAATACCTTTAGTTTCTCATTTCAATTTTGGACTGGACCTGCATACAAGTATAAGTACAGTGTTAGGGAGGGAAAAGAAACACGCTTGCTTTTTTTTTTTGCTTTTTTTTTATAATCCTTTCTTAGGAAGGAATAAAGCAGTATTTAGTTAAAGATAAAAAATGTCTAAAAATTGTAAATAAAAGAATTAGGTGTGTTTGGAACTCAATGAAACGTGATTCTCGGGAAGACATAAAAAATACATTGTACTGTCAATTCCAGGTTACACATAATCCCATAGTTGCTGCACAGAAGCACCATCTGCGTGTGCCTGAAAAGCAAAGTTGAGAAAATGCTGCAGCTCAAGTTAAAGGTCAGTTCAGTTAATATAATAGTCTCTAGTTATCATAAAGTTACTGTTCTTCATACATTTTCAATATGTGCGTAGTACTGTAGTGCAGTACAAGGTGATTCCAGTTTACTTGTACGTTCTGCACAGTTTCTTTAATAATGGCCGATTCTAATCTATCACATACAAAGTATCCACTGACAGCTTTGCATCGATTTAACTAGAGATTGTCATTTCAACAAACTCTGCATAAATCAATGATATGAACACATATAAGACACTTTGTAATATATGATATCAAAAGAATCTGCTTCTTTCTCCATTTATGATCCATTTCTTCTCTAACCTGCCTTCTTAAATCAACAATCACTGAAAAGCAGCAAATATTTGTTTTTGCTCAGAACGAAATGTATTATCAACCCACTGAGATGTCAGATTACATCAGCCTATTGTTTTTGGAGAGGGAAGGGTAAAGAGGTGGGGGAGCAGAAAGAAAAAAATATTGACTACAAGATATTTTCTATTACTTTCTCCTGAATCATTATGTACAACATGTCTATACATTCCAGAATTCTCTTACCTTTAGTTTCTAGAATAGTGACTAGTTACTTGAGAGCTACCACTGGCAGTTATTTTAACTCTCATGAGATTAATTTGTCTATCACGCAGTCACCTGCAGATTCTTTTTCTTTCCTCTCTCAGGTCTCCTTGGCCATCAGTAAAAAAGAGAACATTCTCCTACGTTTGGCATATGGACACATGCTTGATAACGCCAAGGTCTTGTGACATACCGTATTTTTCGAACTATAAGACGCACCGGACCATGAGCTGTGTACTTCTAAGAGGTCTGATGAGAGATCAGTGAGGTTTCAGAACCCAGAACTACAACACTCTGCTCAGAATTAAGTTGCCTAAATCATGTAAGATATCTTCCAAAAGATAAGATTGTTCCTGTATAATTCACAGTCTGATGATAGCTGGTAACAACAACTCCCATCATCTCCTTACTATTGTTAAGGACATACTGGGAGTTTCAGGTTCATGCAATACAATTGTATATAGCTTGATGCTGTGGTGTTCATATACTAAAGATGATAATTCTGGCTCTGTATTCATGTACTGATGATGGTATTTGTACCGTATTCATGCACTGATGGTAGTTTTTGAGATATATTCATGTACATATGGTGGTTCTGGTGATGTATGCATGTACTGTTGGTGGTTCTGATTGGTTTTAACATTTCATGTACTGGATAATGGGAAAAAAATTCCAAGTGCGATGAAATTGCAAAACAAAAAAGTGCAATCCCACAGTTGTTTTGGGGCTTTTTTTTTTATCATGTTCACTAAATGCTAAAACTGAACTGCATTATAATTCTTCAGGTCATTGCAAATTCATAGACACCAAACATGTATTGGTTCTTTTTTATTTAAGTGGTGAAAAAAATTCCAAAATTTGTTTAAAAATAATTGTGCCATTTTCCGATACCCATAGCGTTTTTAGAATGCTGAGTTGATGTTTTAATGATACTATTTTGGTGTCAATACGATCTTTTGATTGCCCGTTATTGCATTTTAATACAATGTTTCGGCGCCCATAAAATTGTAATTTTGGAGTTTTTACCTTTTTTCTCGTTACGCCGTTTAACGATTGGGTTAATTCTTTTTGTATATTGATAGATTGGGAATTTTTATTTATTGTTTTATTTTGAATGGGGTGAAAGGGAGTAATTTGAACTTTTATAGTTTTTTTAAAACATTTTTTTCACTTTTTGCATGCTTCAGTAGTCTCCATGGGACACTAGAAGCTGCAGTACTTTGATTGGCTCTGCTACATACAAACGATGATCAGATCACCTGTATGTAGCAGAAATGCTCACTTGCTATAGCAATCTGCAATGACAACCATAAAGTTCTGCTGAGACCTCTGGTTGTCATGCCAATCTACTGGTGACCGGAGACCCATGATCACATAATGGGGTCACCGATGGGTGGGATTTCTGCCACGCTTGCCAGAAGCGCGAGTTAAATGCCGCTGTCAGAGATTGACAGCAGCATTTACTTTTTAACAGCCACAGGTGAATCATGATTCCACCCGCAGCTGTTGCGGGAACATGTCAGCTGTATATATCAGCTGACATGTGCTGGAAAGGTGCCGGCTCAACGCTGAAGCCCGCACCAAACAGGGGGAGTCCACCATCGGTGTACTATTACGTCGGAAAGGGGTTAAAGACTATCAAAAGGTAGATACACATACAAAAAGCAAAATGTGGCAGCAGGTTGCAGAAAGTGTGGCATGTTGTGTTGTCAAATTGGACAAGTAAGGCAGATGTAAAAAACAGACATTAATAGAGAAATGTCTATTTTTAAACAATTGTTGCCTGTTTAACAAAATTCCCCAAAAATTGCAAAAAAAATATGTATGTAAAAAATGTTTGGTATGTACCTCACCATTAATTTGACTAGTAAAATAGATATGCTAAGAAAAATTGTTTGTGACACTCATATTTTGTGAGGTAGACAGTTGCCGTTATATAGCTTAGAATTTTAGGAGTTTTATTTTTTATTTTTTTTTAAAATAAACAAAACAATTAATCCATCTTAAAAAAAAATGGATTGCACACAAAATGCAGAGGCTCAGTAGAGTTGCTTGTGACATGCAAGCACATCGTCTCTGACTGACACTGATTTCAGATTTTTATTTCTGAAACAACCATGGCTCTACCAGTCTGCTTTCTAATGTTTCAGGATTTAATACTTGTGCATTGAGTGTGACCGCACTCTTTTAGTTGGCATGTGACTGCAAACATGCAATTCACATACTTGTGGTAATACACCAGCCACTCTCTGCACCGTCGATGGAGAATCCTAAGAGTACACAGTGTGCTCAATGTGAAGATTCACAAGGCTGCAGTCATATAGAGTGACTACAGACTTGTACCCTAAGGTCAGATAACCCTTCTAAAGGGAACCTGTCATGTGCAAAAACACTATTAACTTGAACATATGTGGTTCATTTGAAGGTTAATAGCATTCTTAACTTTATTCCTTCTGGCAGCATTCAGGTTTCAGTAAAGGTACCGTCACACTAGGCGATATCGCCAGCAATCCGTGACGTTGCAGCGACCTGGATGGCGATATCGCTGTATTTGACACGCAGCAGCGATCTGGATCCCGCTGTGAAATTGCTGGTCGCTGCTAGAAGGTCTGCACATTATTTGGTCGCTAGGTCGCCGTGTATCGCCGTGTTTGACAGCAAAAGCGACGATACCAGCGATATTTTACACTGGTAACCAGGGTAAACATCGGGTTACTAAGCGCAGGGCCGCGCTTAGTAACCCGATGTTTACCCTGGTTACCAGCGTAAAAGTTAAAAAAACAAACAGTACATACTCACCTGCGCGTCCCCCAGCCTCTGCTTCCTGACACTAAAGCGCCGGCCCTAAACTGAAAGTGAAAGCAACAGCGGTGACGTCACCGCTCTGCTGTTAGGGCCGGAGCTCAGTCAGCGTCAGGATGCAGAGGCTGGGGGACGCGCAGGTGAGCATGTACTGTTTGTTTTTTTAACTTTTACGCTGGTAACCAGGGTAAACATCGGGTTACTAAGCGCGGCCCTGCGCTTAGCAACCCGATGTTTACCCTGGTTACCCGGGGACCTCGGCATCGCTGGTCGCTGGAGAGCGGTCTGTGTGACAGCTCTCCAGCGACCACACAGCGACGCTGCAGCGATCGGCATCGCTGTCGCTATCGCTGCAGCGTCGCTTAGTGTGACGGTACCCTTAGGGGGATGGTGCCGGCTGGGTTCAGTCACCGCTCTGTGTATAGAGAGTGGCAGCCGCAACTGCGCCCCTGGCACTGACTGACAGCAAGATCAGCATAAAGACAGGCTGTCAGTCAGTGCGGGTGGGCGGGGTTCATCTTCTACTCTATATGCTCAGAGCAGTGACTGAACTTCCTTCTGCACCACCCCCATGACTGAATGCTGAACACTGCCAGGGGGATTAAAGTTCCCTTCCTCTCACCAGCGGGGTTCTATGTGAGGCCATCGGGCATGTTCCGAATGCTATTAACCTGCAGATTAACATCATATCTGCAGGTTCATAGTGTTTTTTCATGTGACAGGTTCCCTTTAGCTGAAATACTGAATGTACTGTAAATTCTAACTGTAGATCACTGTACAATTTTGTGTTTCTCTTTTAAGAATTCCAATGTATTAGTTTAGCCCGCCCTGAGATATTGCTGAGAATCACAGTTGATTGCACTGACTGCATTGTTGCTAGGCAACTCTAACTCAATTAACTGCAATTAAAGGTTATTATGAATGACTTGCACTATAGGGAATGTAGAATACTTGCCTGATGATATTTTGGAGATAAACTTTTATTTTTGACCTTCACATCCAGAACATCAGTAATTCAAACAACTATATCCCTGTAAATGAATAGACCTCTCTACCAAAACATTCTAATGTTTTTCGAAAATATGAATGCATTTTTAGTATTTGCTACACAAATATTACATCAACATGGAGCCGGTGGTTTGGTCGAATGTTTACGGGTGTCACCTTTGGTCATCGGTGGAATTTCAATATACAACTGTTGAAAAAGGATATGTTCTGCTGCATGGCAAGGAAAACAAAATACTCTGCAGAGTTGGAAATGACTTTTCAACTCCATTTGTTTTCTCTTACACTTTCTGTCAAAGTCACATTCTGTCTGTATGACAGGTTTTGTATGCTGAATGAGAATGAAAGACAAACAATCCATGGCCATACAATCTTATGCTTGAAATTCTTTTATTTCTTTTGCAGCTTGAACAATAGAAATTATAACCCATTTTGTCTTTGTTTCAAAAGCCAAAGTGAAGTGAGCCAATTTCTATTCATAGTAACAGCATTTAAGGAAAATAGATACTCCTACAATGGCCCAATATGCATCAAAAATGTGTCTCGAAATGGTTCAAAATGAAGCTTATGTCTAACAATAGGCTTTATCACATGGCATGTTAATTCTACAGTTAAATGATTGAAATGCCACAAAGTAGAGGGGGGGATTGTTCATTTGTTTTCCTTTCTTCTTCAATCACAAATTAAATATATTCCACACCATTTACAAGTTAATGTGGGAAGACGGCTCTATTTCCATCTATTTTCATATATGCATTAACTCTTACGAGGCTTTTTTTTTCTTTTGTCCAGAGAATAGATAATGAACACAGTAAATTATATATGAATGCAATAAATTGGTGCTTAGATGAGAATATTTTATCATAATGTAAGGATAATGTTAGGACAATATATCATAAGTTGCACAATTGTATACTTATTTTTGTGATATAGTAAGAAATTTATGTGAAATAAGTTAAAGGGAACCTGTCACCTGAATTTGGCGGGTCCTTTTTTGGGTAATAAGGGCGGTGTTTTCGGGTCTTTTATTAACCCCTTTTTTCTCGCTGGCCGCACGCTGGTCGCGAAATTGACTTGATGTTGATTTGCTTTCCTCCCTAGTTAACGCTTGCACAAAGCAATCTTGCCTTGCGCACGAGCAGTATGCTTTGCCCAACTGCGGGCAAAGCCAAAAACCATTAGTGCGCATGCGCCGGCGCACTATGTCCCGGAAGTATTTCGCTGTGTTCCGGGACATAGTGCACCCGCGTTCACTAGGGAGGAAAGCGAATCAACATCAAGTCAATTTCGTGACCAGCATGTGGCCAGCGGGAAAAAAAGGGGTTAATAAAAGACCCGAAAACACCGCCCATTTGACCCAAAAAAGGACCCACCAAATTTAGGTGACAGGTTCCCTTTAACACATGTATTGCTAACACACCAGAAAAATCCCAGCAGTGTAATTGATTTATCCCATATTAGGTGCATATAAAATTTCTTAAACCTTTTATTATAGACAGCAGGATCATGTAGTCTCCACAAGTACAGTACATACTCTCACATACAGAAAGGTCAGTGTCTGATTTATATTGAATTATAGAATCATAACACCTATCCAAACTTTCCTTAGCGCTCTCAGACCTGTCTCCTCATAATTTGGCTGCACCCCTGTTTTCCAGGATATCCTTCATGCTGCTAAATATATCATTTTATCCTTATATGAGTGCTGTAATATAATTTTTTACTATTCCTTACAATGATTAATTGTATAGTTGTATTTAATATAAATATCCAAAAAGACTCTCTGTTCAAAATTTGTCTCCTAAAGTCACCTCCTCTCACTGTATCATATACCTGTTCAATAGCCTTGAATCGAAAAGAGGTTAAATCCCCTCCATGTGCAAGTAAAAAATGCTTGGATACTGCGGAAATATTTAACGCAGTTGTGCTTGTTATATCTGAAAGATGTCTGCGAGTACGCTATTTTAGGACACCGATTGTGCACCCAACGTATTGAATGTTACAAACTACATTCAATGAGGTAAATGACCCCTTTGCTGTTGCTATTCAAGAAACTGTTTATGTTCCACTCATTGCCTGCTGCTGAAGAAATGTCTTGGATTTATGTACATATTTATTTCTTCAATAAAATTGGACATTTTATTTACCTACTTCTACGCTGGATTTTTCCTCTTCATTTGCTTGATCCCAGGCTTTTCCGTACGCTTCCTAGCAGGATTGTGGCTGCTTCAACGATGAGCTGACTCTCCTTTTTCCCCTTCTCCACTTGTTTCCACTACATCATTTTTTGGGGAGTCACCACTTGTTAATAGCCAGTAATGGCTTAGTAGACAGCTGTTAGCTGATATTAATTGTCGGGGAAGCTCCATTTTTATTACCCACTTCCCAGAATATAAACAACAGCCCCCAGCTGTTGGCTTTCTCTCAGCTGGTTAAGAAAAATATGGGGTTCCCCACACAATGTTTTAAAATTTTATTCTATCTATATTTCTATTATATTCTGATGGTTCACATTAGGAATTTACTGTATTTGGTTGTTGAAATTTTTTTTTTTTCACTAGGTGAGTGCGTAAAAATCGCACAGCACACCTAGATAGGTGGGTGCTTAAATTACCAAGTTTCTCATTTATTGCCGCAGTAGAGAACTTATCTTGCCCATTTGTATTCAATGACATTTCTCTGGGACTGTCTGAGGTAGCAGAGCAATGTGTACACAGCTATTTCAATCAATCCCATACACTTTGAATGGAGTGACTGCATTCATGCGCAAATGCCATTATAGTCAAACTGGTATCTTAGTACTCTTGATAATCTTTAGAAATATATAATCAATAGTATTGATATCAGATAGGTCCAAATATTTAATACATTTAGAATGAAACTTCATTTCAAAATACATGTTCTGCATACATTAAAAATTATGATATATTGTTTGTCAAGCTACATTTGTTTGCTTTTGTTCCTTTTCTCAGAATAAAACACATAAATTAACTTGAGCACACAGTCTTCTTATGCCACCTAATCAAACATCTGCTCAATGCATAGGATTCCATAAATTTGGTGGACAGATTGGAAGAATATAAAAAATGTTTAGAGCAATGAATTACATATCGCCAAAAATCTACAGCCTGTCAAGACATGCACGTTTAACACTGAATATTACTGAGATACCCAGAAAAAAAGATAAATCTACCATGCAAGTATAAACAAAACAAAATGTAAAATACTGCAAAATGCTCTCATTTCCTTTATCCTATTTGAGTTACTACTACTGGATGGACTAACCAGAGAACATTATTACAGGACAAAGGGATATTGAACAGAATGCCCAGCCAGGACATTATTACATTTCTGGGGCCAGGGTAGATGGCATTATTACAGGGGACATTATAATAGGATGGTGCCAAGATAGGGGACATTGCTACAGGATGGAAGAACATTATTGCAGTATAGAGACCAGGACAGAATGGGAAGTCAAGATGGAGGACATTATGACAAAATGGGGGCCAGACCAATTGGTGATGCAGCCAAACAATGTCCTCAGCAGTCAGCT
Organism: Ranitomeya variabilis; assembly: GCF_051348905.1. Classification (NCBI taxonomy): domain Eukaryota; kingdom Metazoa; phylum Chordata; class Amphibia; order Anura; family Dendrobatidae; genus Ranitomeya; species Ranitomeya variabilis. Next base: position 152,101,065 of record NC_135232.1, read on the forward strand.
ATTGTTTTGTGTCAACAGCGGTATTGCAGGGTGTGCAGTGCAGTATTTCACTCACGGAGTTGTATGGGTGCATGTAATCCGATTCTCTGATGCAATTGCAGCATACTGTGATTGTTTTCGCATGCTGCGTTGGCGTAAGCAAATAATTGCAGATGTTCGCTGCCCCATAGTTTAACATTGGGCCGAGTGCAATCAGAATTTTCATCAGATTGCACTAGTCTGATTATATCATAAGTGTAAGAGAGGCTTTATACTGTAAGGTGAATCAAACACCATGCTAATGGGAACGGCCATGAGGGAATCAAAGACTACTTTGGACATTTTAGCAAAGTGCTGTGAATGCATCTACAGCTGCATCAAAGAATTTGAGTTGTTCTGTTTTACAGGGGTACACACACACATACACACCCTGTGCAGCTGGTCAACTGCACTGGACTCTGGAAAGAAAGAGGACCAAGTCTGAAAGCCTTCGTAAATTCGTCTCTTATGAAATGACACTTCTAGAGTTCAGCCAGCAGGTGACAGCATTGCTTGTTCAGTGATTATCCAGCAACCAGCTATAAGTCGGGAGAGGAGAAAAGACGTTGTAGGAAGAAATGCTAGTTTCAATGTCTGCTGATCTGATCTGGACAGAAGGAGGAAGCTCTGGTAACAACCCACCCTTGTTCTCTGTCCACCTACTGCCAAATAGTTACTTTTATGGATGCTGTCCTGAGACCACAGATGCTCCAAGAGCCTTTGAATGACATTCAGGTAAATAAGTGTACAGTGGCATGTAAAAGTTTGTGTACCCCTGGACAAAATGACAAAATTACTGTTATTGTGAACAATTAAGCAATTAAAGATGAATGATCCTGAAATGGATAAAGTTAAAGATGACATACTTCCTTTGTATTTTAAGCAAAACAAAAAAATAATACTAATATATATACATATCTACTATATAATTATCTAAGAGTCACTTCCGCCTTTCTGTCTGTCCTTCTGTCTGTCCTTCTGTCTGTCACGGATATTCATTGGTCGTGGCCTCTGTCATGGAAATCCAAGTCGCTGATTGGTCGCGGCAAAACAGCCACGACCAATCAGCGACGGGCACAGTCCAGCGGCAACATGGCCACTCCTTCCTCCCCGCAGTCAGTGCCTCCTCCATACTCCCCTCCAGTCAGCGCTCACACAGGGTTAATGGCAGCGTTAACCGCCCGCGCTATGCCGCGGTGTAAGGCACTCGCTTAACGCTGCTATTAACCCTGTGTGACCAACATTTTACTATTGCTATTGCTATTGCTTTACTATTACTATAGTAAAAATATCCAATGTTAAAAATAATAAAAAAAATAAAAAATTGTTATATACTCACCGTCCGTTGGCCCCTCGGATCCACAACAGGCATGTCCCGCTCGCGACGCTCCGGTAATCGGTCCATGCTGCGATCTTGCGAGATGATGACGTAGTGGTCTCGCGAGACCGCTACGTCATCATCTCGCGAGACCACAATGCACTCTTGAGACCGGAGCGTGTGAGGAGTGTCGGTAACCGCTTTGCTTAGATCCGGGGGCTCTGGAAGGTGAGTATATAACTATTTTTTTTTTTATTCTTTTTTTTAACAGGGATATGATGCCCACATTGCTATATACTACGTGGGCAATATACTACATGGGTTGGGCAATATACTACGTGGGCTGTGCAACGTGGCTGGGCAATATACTACGTGGGCTGTGCTATATACTACATGGGCTGTGCTATATACTACGTGACTGGGCAATATACTATGTGGCTGGGCAACGTGGCTGGGCAATATACTATGTGACTGGGCAATATACTACGTGGCTGGGCAATATACTACGTGGCTGGGGAATATACTACATACTACGTACTGGGCAATATACTACGTGGCTCTGTGCTGTATACTACGTGGCTGGGCAATATACTATGTGACTGGGCAATATATAATACGTGGCTGGGCAATATACTATGAAACTGGGCAATATACTACGTTACTGGGCAATATAGTACATCACTGGGCAATATACTACGTGGCTGGGCAATATACTATGTCACTGGGCAATATACTACATTACTGGGCAATATACTACGTCACTGGGCAATATACTACGTGGCTGGGCAATATACTACGTCACTGGGCAATATACTACGTTACTGGGCAATATACTACGTGGCTGGGCAATATACTACGTGGCTGGGCAATATACTACGTGACTGGGCAATATACTACGTACCTGGCAATATACTACGTGGCTGGGTAATATACTACGTAACTGGGCAATATACTACGTGGCTGTGCTATATACTACGTGGACATGCATATTCTAGAATACCCAATGCATTAGAATCGGGCCACCATCTAGTGTATATATATATATATATATATATATATATATATATATATATATATATATATACTGTATATATACAGTACAGACCAAAAGTTTGGACACATCTCATTTAAAGATTTTTCTGTATTTTCATGACTATGAAAATTGTACATTCACACTGAAAGCACCAAAACTATGAATTAACACATGTGGAATTATATACTTAACAAAAAAGTGTGAAACAACTGAAAATATGTCTTATATTCTAGGTTTTTCAAAGTAGCCACCTTTTGCTTTGATGACTGCTTTGCACACTCTTGGCATTCTCTTGATGAGCTTCGAGAGGTAGTCACCGGGAATAGTTTTCACGTCACAGGTGTGCCCTGTCAGGTTTAATAAGTGGGATTTCATGCCTTATAAATGGTGTTGGGACCATCAGTTGTGTTGAGCAGAAGTCTGGTGGATACACAGCTGTTAGTCCTTCTGAATAGACTGTTAGAGTTTGTATTATGGCAAGCAAAAAGCAGGTAAGTAAAGTAAAACGAGTGGCCTTCATTACTTTAAGAAATAAAGGTGTCAGTCCAAAAAATTGGGAAAACTTTGAAAGTGTCCCCAAGTGCAATGGCAAAAACCATCAAGCGCTACAAAGAAACTGGCTCACATGAGAACTGCCCCAGGAAAGGAAGACCAAGAGTCACCTCTGCTTCTGAGGATAAGTTTATCCGAGTCACCAGTCTCAAAAATCACAGGTTAACAGCAGCTCAGATTAGAGACCAGGTCAATGACATACAGAGTTCTAGCAGCAGACACATCTCTAGAACAACTGTTAGGGCTCATACTCACTTGCGTGAAATACAGCCGAGTCTCTCATGGTAACACCCGGCTCTGTCGCCGGCACTTGGGAGCGCAGCATGCAGCTCCATGTATTGCTGTGCGGCCACACGCTCTGCTCTGGAGTGCCGGTGGCAGAGCCGGGTTTTAACCTGCGAGACTCGGCCATATTTCACGCAAGTGAGTATGAGCCCTTAAGAGGAGACTTTGTGCAGCAGGCCTTCATGGTAAAATAGCTGCTAGTAAACCACTGCTAAGGACAGACAACAAGCAGAAGAGACTTATTTGGGCTGAAGAACACAAGGAATGTACATTAGACCAAAGGTGGCTACTTTGAAGAACCTAGAATATAAGATATAATTTCAGTTGTTTCACACTTTTTTGTTAAGTATATAATTCCACATGTGCTAATTCATAGTTTTGATGCCTTCAGTGTGAATGTACAATTTTCATAGTCATGAAAATACAGAAAAATCTTTAAATGAGAAGGTGTGTCCAAACTTTTGGTCTGTACTGTATATTGTAGTGTTTCTCCACTATCTGTGGATGGGAAGTACTCGCTTGGCTGAGAGTTAATCTTGAAAGAGGCGAGGAGAATGTTGACCCTGGGCACCATCGAGGGATGAAAGAGCTGCTGGTCCAGCCCCTTTGTCCTGGTGCTGAAGTCTGATGGAGAATGGCGCTTTTGTCACGATTATAGGAAGCTAAATGAGGTACCCAAATTCGACGCATATCCCCCTGCTGATGAACTCATTGAGAGGCTAGAGTCAGCCAGATACATCACCACCCTAGACCTAACAAAAGGCAAATCCTCCTGTCCCAAAATGTCAAGGAGAAGACAGCCTTTTGGACATGGTTTCTTCCAGTATTCCAGGATACCAGGATGCCGTTTGGGCTGCAAGGACCCCCAGGTACCTTCCAGAATGCCATGAACTGGATCCTAGCCCTCACAACAAAAAGCATGCTGCATCTTACCTGGACGATACTGTGATTTTTAGCCCAGGTTGCAGAAGTCATCTGCAAAAGGTCCAGGCAGTAGCAGAAATAAACACTTGAAATAGATCACTCTGTTTGTAATAACTTTATATAATATATGTGTTTCACTTTTTGTATTGAAAAGTGAAATAAATTAACTTTTTGATGATATTCTAATTTTGGGAGAAGCACCTGTATTTTCTGAGCGATTACAAGCTTTCCAGTAGTGAGATTCATGCAAAGCTGGCAAATTTGAATTTCAAAAGATCTAATTTCCAGTACTAGAATATAGATAAAGCAGTACTGCAGATTTTTAATTTTTACTATTACCAACTTGTACTGTTTGTTACTCTCCTTTCATTTTGGTATTGCTTGCACAGAATTTAATAATCAAAATTTTATTTTTCTACTTGACAATTTTCCTCAAATTGAACACAATTCAAGTGCCTTTTTGAAGCCCATTATTTTATAACCAGATGGTACCTCACAATTTAGAGTCATGTAGACTCCATAAAGTTTTAACATTTATTTTGATACTGATGCCATAAATAATCACCACATAAGAATATGTTACGATCTTGGAACATTCATATTGAAATTTTGCGAAACTACATTTCTCTTTTTAATATGTATGGTGCTGAATGCATGTGATCCAATTTAGAAGCTATTGTGCAAGAGAGCAATAAAAGGAAAAAAAAACATTTCAATAAAGAATGTTTATCTTAGAGCATCAGTTATTGCTAAATATACTACAATATTTTATATGCACATTAGACACAAAGTAGAAAGATTTGATTAAAACAGAGGAAAGAACAAACATTTGGCTTTAAAAATGTTATACAAGTAAACAAAGTATGCGCATAAAGAATCATGAAAGCCAGGCTATTATTTCATTACCTGGCAAGATATTTACAGTAGCCAAGCAACAAAAACCATGGGGCATGAATTAGTGTGTACCTCAAATATGATTCAGTCATAAAGCTGCTGATCAACTGACAAATGATTAATACAAAGACAAGATGTTCTAAAGTTGCCTGAGACAATCAGTGAGTAATTGTTATTCACATAAAGTCAAAACCACAAGCTTATCAATAATGAACACATCTCTTTATTTCTGAGGGATTAGTTGGCAAAGACCAATAATTTTTTTCTTTCTTTGCTCCCTATCTCTATTTTATAACATACTATGTATGATTTCTTTAAATACAGTGGATATTAAAAGCTTACAAACCCCTGTAGGAATTCCAGGTTTTTGTCATGTAAAAAAACCTTACCAAGAAGTATCATTTCAGAACTTTTTCCATCTTTAATTACCCATAAACTGTACACATGCATTGGCAAACAAGCTAAAATCATTTTTAGGGGGTAAATAAAAATAACAAAACTAAAATAAAGTGGTATATTTGGTGATGTGTTTGTGTTCAGTTCAGAATTAGCTAACCACAATTAAACTCCTGTTGAATAGCAGTCATTACATAGCTGCCATTATCTACAAGGATTCCGATTAACCTCATATAAAGTTTAGCTGTTTTAGTAGGATTTTCTGGCTTTTTCTTAGCTGTATTTTAAATCAAAAGGCATGGTCTGTAACACAGCTTACAACACAGCAAAGGGATCTCATTGTTGAAAGTGAGTAGTCAGGAGAAAGATACAAAAAAAACTTCCAAGGCATTATATATACTATGGAACACTGTGAAGATGGTCATCAGGGAGTTAGTTAAATTTGCACAACATTGACACATTACCTAGAAATGGATGTCCTTTACAAATTGATGAAAATAAAAGAAGAAAATTGGTGCAGGAGGCTGCCAAATGGCCTACAGCAACATTGATGGAATCGAAGGAATTTTTGGCAATTACTGGAGAAGATGGTGGTAAGATGGAAGCCTTTTCTTACGAAAAAAAACCCATCCAAGCACAGTTATGTTTTGCCACAACTTAAATCAAGTTGGGGGAACTGATTGTGGGGGAGATGTCGATCGGGCATTTCTGATTTAAAACAGCTGAACACTTTGTTCTTTCGGAAATAAGCTACCACCAGACATGTTGGTCAGCAGCTTTGAAGCAGACAACAAGCGCTTCAGTGTATGGGAGAGACGGCTGAGATGTCTGTGTTGGCCAAATGAGGTACTGAAGCATCGTTCAGCTGACAACCATCTAAGGTGTATGACAGGCTTTATTGATCATTTATTATCTCTTGTGGGAAATAATATCTAGATATATTTCTCAAGCATTATGGCTGTCCAAGTTATCTCTGGTTGTGTCAATAGAGCATGAAGCACTTTAATTAAACACTAAAATTATTATTATTATTATTATTATTTATTTATATAGCACCATTGATTCCATGGTGCTGCTGTACATGCGAAGGGGTTACATACAAATTACAGATATCACTTACAGTAAGCAAACTAACAATTTTCAGACTGATACAGAGGGGTGAGGACCCTACCCTCATGGGCTTACATTCTACAGGATGGTGGGGAAGGAGACAATAGGTTGAGGGTTGCAGGAGCTCTGGTGTTGGTGATGCAGTAGCTTCGGTAGTGGTGAGGAGGGAGCGGGGTCAGTGCAGGCTGTAGGCTTTCCTGAAGAGATTGTTTTTCAGGTTCCGTCTGAAGGATCCGAATGTGGTTGATAGTCAGACATGTTGGGGAAAAGAATTCCAGAGGATGGGGGATATTCGGGAGAAGTATTTGAGGCCGTTGGGTGAGGAGCGAATAAGTGTGGAGAGAAGGAGGTCTTGGGTGGACTGGTGATTACGTGAGGGAAGATATTGGGAGATTAGTTCAGAGATATATGGAGGAGACAGGTTAAAGCTTTGTAGGTTAATATTAGTAATTTGAACTGGATACACTGAGGGAATGGGAGCCAGTGAGGAGATTTGCAGAGGGGGGAAGCGGAGGACTAGCGAGGAGATAGATGAATTAGTCGGGCAGCAGAGTTAAGGATGGACTGGAGAGATGCTAGGATGCTAGCAGGGAGGCCACAGAAAAGGATGTTGCAGTAGTCAAGGTGGGAGATGATGAGGGCATGCATAAGCATTTTAGTAGATTGACGGTTGAGGAAAGGACGGATTCTGGAGATATTTTTGAGGTGGAGTAAAATAATGAATTATACATCGTTAGCAGAAAGGATACTACTATCCACATATAATCAGCATTAATTTATTATCTGTTCAACTGAACTTGAAAAAACACTTTTCTATAGCCTGAGGGTAAGATCACACAGGGCGTTTTTGCTGCATTTTTTATGCTAATTTTCAGCTGCTTTTTACAGTACTAGCAAAGCCTATGAGATTTCAGAAATCTCATGCACACACATTGTTTTTTTGTGTGATGAGTATTTTGTGCTTTGCTGCGGTTTTTGGACATAGAGCATGTCACTTCTTTCAGTGTTTTTGCTGCATTTTTTCACCTATTGACTTGAATGGGTGTTGAAAAAACGCAGCAAAAATGCAGGTATCATTATTTGTTGCGTTTTTGCTGTTGAAAACTCAAGGACATTAGCATGGACAAAGAGAAAAAAAACGCACCAAAAAAACGCACCAAATACGCAACAAAAAAACGCACTAAAAATGCACCTAAACCTGCGTTTTTGATGCAGCTTCTTCCCTGCTATGAAGATCTGGTTTTGCTACAGAAAAAAAGCAGCAAAAACACCCTGTGTGAACTTACCCTAATACAGAAATTCTCTTATTGTAACCATTAAAACCAGCTTGATTAGTGGTAAGGAAAGTTTCATATATTGTCAAGTTTGGAATAAAAAATCATTCCTGCTTTAAAAATTAGAGCTTTCACATCAATTATCTGTTACATCTATGTACAAACTGACCAACAAGCATACCTTCCTACAACCAGCATACAAATATCGAAAGCACATTGACTACATACAGTATGCGAATACATACTCAAAAAACATACACTCGTTCATTAAGAACTCATATTCCCTACATTGAAAACACATTTTCAGAAGAATATCAAATAGTCTCCCCGTTCACGGTCTTTGGAATAGAAATGAGCAGAAGAATGAGTTTGAGTCGAAATTCGTAGTTTTAGATTTGATTTAAGGTTTGCAAAAAAACAACTTGCCTGGCAGCATTTCGCACATTGCTGAAGTATCACAGACCGGGCAGATGTCACTTTAGATTGCCATGCAGGCATCCCCATAAAGCCCTGCAGCTATGACATCTAGTGGATTATCATACCTTATACAGTGGTGGTCAATACCTGGATCATCAGAAACCAGCGCTTTTCAACAGAACATAGTTTGTATGGCAGTCATTTATCATCTTCTGACACATCTCTGACAGGTTGCTGGTAACTAAAAAAAATTAATGAAAACAAAAACTGGAGCAGACTCGCGCTTTAAGGAGAAAAAGATCAATAGTGCTGAAGAAATCCTAGGTCCAAAGTGAGGAATGGAATGTCCCAGGCAGAGTAATGATACTCCTTAGGCGAGAATGTTCCACCCGTGAGTACATCCCAGTGGTAGTGGTAGCAGTGTTAACATGTGGTGCAAGTTCTCCCCTTCCCCCTCCCCTTCCCTCTTTTAATGATTTGTATCACTCTCTAACCTTTTTTATGTACTGATAATATGGTACAATATAGTACAAAAAGGTTTTAATTGTTTTATTGGAGTATTGTAATTATGGACGCATGGTATGGAATGTTAACAGGTTAGGGATAGTTAGTTCCCACAATGGTTGGGGGGATCGCCCATAAGTTCAGGGCGAAGATTCCCCCACCCTACCCCAGGCCATGCGCGCAGGGGTTTTCAATGACATAGTTCAATTATGCAGTTTAATTACGCAGTTTTTGGTTATTAGGTGTAAATAAAGATTGATTCATATTTTTTAAACATTTAAATGCATTTTTATAGTAGTAAATACTCACGGGGCAATTAGGCACACATTAAAATAATAAAGAGTAAAATACTCCTGTTTTCAGGTGGCTAATGTTTGCCTTGTCCAAAATGTATATTCTATTGCAACATTCTTTTTATGTGGATCTAGTTTATAGCGGCGAATAGGGGACGGTATAAATTCTGAACGGGTAGTTTTGGGGTTAATAGGATGGGTGGGGCACAGGTATGGCTGTATATAGGACAGAGAGGTTAGGGGCCACGATAACCCTGACGAAGAAGAGCTCAGCCTCTTCGAAACGCGTTGGTTAGCTCCCCTCTCTCCTTTGTGTTCGCTTCGGCGATCCATACTGCAAGTGACGTCACTGGTAGGAGGAGCTTAGCGGCCATTTTTTCTTCTATCCTCGGTTACCCCAGGAAGCGCTACCGGCCGGAGCGCTCCTGGTCCCGCGAGTGCGCCCTGCCATCGGGCACAACCAGTGCCGCAACCCTAAACATCCAGTCGGTCTTACCTCCAAGGACCCATCGCCATTTTAGTTCCAAAGCTTGAAACAGACAGGGCCGCGGCCCCGGATATCTGCAGCCTGGAAGCAGCACGCAGCAGCATCTCATACACTTAGGTGAGCAGGCAGCTACTATTAGCTTTCCGGTGATGGAATTGTATATCTATAAGGTGTACAGTTGGGTGGTTTATTGTATGAGTTACTGATTGATTGTTGCCGCTACTGTCCCTCAGGCTAAGGAGTATCATTACTCTGCCTGGGACATTCCATTCCTCACTTTGGACCTAGGATTTCTTCAGCACTATTGATCCTTTTCTCCTTAAAGCGTGGGTCTGCTTCAGTTTTTGTTTTCATATTATGTATACGGGTGGGCACTACCCGGTCTGACCTCAGCAGCTGAGGAGTGTTGTGCTGTGTGGGAGAGCGCCAGTGTTTTTGCTTTTTTAAAAAAAAATATATTTTTAAAAAAGGACGTGGGGTTCCCTCCATTTTTGATAACCAACCAAGGTAAAGCTGGGGTCTGATATTATCAGGTCGGGAAGGTCCATGGTTATTTTGCCTATCCCAGCAAAAAAATACAAGCCAATTAGATGCTATTAGCTTCAATTCTGGCCTCTGCCTTGCTTTTCCCAACTGCTTTGGTGTGGTGGCAATCAGGGCAATATTCTTTGGAGTTGACGTCAGCTGTCTAATGTCAGCTAGCATCAAGTAAGTTAGTAATGCAGATGTGTCTATCAGACACCCCATTACTAACCCAGTAATCCAAAAAAAACCACACACACAGAAAAATATGCTTTATTTGAATAAAGTTTTCCCCACACTATCCCTCATTCACTAATTTATTATCAAAAATGTTCCCGTAAAGCTCATCTGATGTAGTCCACATTCTCCAGAATTGGTGCATATAATGGCATCTTATGATGCAATGCAGCCAGTCAATCATAGGAATGTCAGTAGCCAATATGGCATTGTATGGCAGGAAATCACCGCATGTTTGAGCACCCGCGATACTTGATCGAGAGATGAGCACACCCAAGCACCCCAATGCCCGTTTGAGTATTGAGCAGTGGTGAGCACGTCTGCTCATCACTAGTCCACACGTGTTGGAATAGTGATGTCATCTGAACAATTTGCATGTGCTCAGATTGACACACTACTAGTGTTGAGCGATACCGTCCGATACTTGAAAGTATCGGTATCGGAAAGTATCGGCCGATACCGGCAAAGTATCGGATCCAATCCGATACCGATACCCGATACCAATACAAGTCAATGGGACTCAAGTATCGGACGGTATCCCTGATTGTTCCCAGGGTCTGAAGGAGAGGAAACTCTCCTTCAGGCCCTGGGATCCATATTAATGTGTAAAAGAAAGAATTAAAATAAAAAATATTGCTATACTCACCTCTCCGACGCAGCCTGGACCTCACCGAGGGAACCGGCAGCGTTGTTTGCTTAAAATTCGCGCGTTTACTTCCTTATGTGAAGTCCCGGCTTGTGATTGGTCGCGTGCCGCCCATGTGGCTGCGACGCGACCAATCACAGCAAGCCGTGACGTAATTTCAGGTCCTTCAGGATTTTACCAATCATAAGCCAGAACGTAATTTTAAAATCCTGAAGGACCTGAAATTACGTCACGGCTTGCTGTGATTGGTCGCGTCGCGGCCACATGGGCGACGCGACCAATCACAAGCCGGGACGTCACGGGAGGCAGGACACGCGCGCATTTTAAAATGCGCGCGTGTCCAGCCTCCCGTGACGTCACGGCTTGTGATTGGTCGCGTCGCCCATGTGACCGCGACGCGACCAATCATAAGCCAGAACGTAATTTTAAAATCCTGAAGGACCTGAAATTACGTCACGGCTTGCTGTGATTGGTCGCGTCGCGGCCACATGGGCGGCACGCGACCAATCACAAGCCGGGACTTCACGTAAGGAAGTAAACGCGCGAATTTTAAGCAAACAACGCTGCCGGTTCCCTCGGTGAGGTCCAGGCTGCGTCGGAGAGGTGAGTATAGCAATATTTTTTATTTTAATTCTCTCTTTTACACATTTTTACATTAATGTTGTTTCGATACCGATACCCGATACCACAAAAGTATCGGATCTCGGTATCGGAATTCCGATACCCGCAAGTATCGGCCGATACCCGATACTTGCGGTATCGGAATGCTCAACACTACACACTACGCATAGATCAGATGAGATATTGATGAACTATCCAATGGATAGGTCATCCATGCAAATGTAGTGGATAACCTCTTTAAAGATAGAGAAAATTAAAGATAAATCTTGATAGTTTGTTTCATAATATCACTTAGTAATTTATTTTTTTTCTACAGATTTCAGAGCCTATAAATATTACATATATTTATGGCGAGAAAGAAGTTAATCTTTTCAATCAATTATATGTGCTATTGATTTCTCCAATATGTTTTATTATAGTTTATTTTTGTTGCATTTTGACTTAACATATTTAAAAGTCATTTTCTTTGGTATTCTTAAGCTAATCAGTGTTCTTTATTACATGACTTGCGTAGTGCAATATAGTCCAAAAAATATTACCTACACTCTAAGGACAGATTTTATACCTTGTCTACTTTATTGCTTATTTTTGTGGGAGCAATAATAAGAAAATGGAAGACATACAAGAAACTGATAATCTCCCTCAATCTGGGGCTCTATGCAAGATCTCACCCCATGGGGTCAAAATGATCACAAGAACAGTGAGCAAAAATCTCAGAACCAAACGGGGGGACCTAGTAAATGATCTGCATAGAGCTGCTATCACTGTAAAAAAGTCTACCATTAGTATCACCCTATACCACCAGGGACTCAGATTCTACAGTGCCAAACGTGTCCCCCTGCTTAAGCCAGTACATGCCCATGCCCCTCTGAAGTTTGCTAGAGAGTATTTGGGTTAGTATTAGTAGGAGAGTATTGGGAGAATGTCATATGGTCTGATGAAACCAAAGTAGAATATTTTGGTAGAAACAAAACACGTCATGATTGGAGGAGACAGAATGCTGAGTTGCACCCAAAGAACACCATACCTACAGCGAATCATGAGGGTGGCAACATCATGCTTTGGGGATGTTTCTCTGGAAAGGGACCAGGATGACTGATTTGTGTACATGAAAGAATGAATGGGGCCATGAATCGTGAGATTTTGAGTGCAACCCTCCTTTCATCAGCAAGGGCATTGAGATGAAACACGGATGGGTCTTTCTGCATGATAATGATCCCAAACACACTGCCAGGGCAACAAAGGAGTGATTTTGTAAGAAGAATATGAAGGTCCTGGAGTGGCCTAGCCAGTCTCCAGATCTCAACCCCATAGAAAACCTTTGGAGGGATTTGAAAGTCCGTGTTGTTCAGCGACAGGCCCAAAACATCACTGCTCTAGAGGAGATCTGCATGGAGGAATGGGCCAACATACCACCAACAGTGTGTGCCAACCTTGTTAAGACTTACAGAAAACGTTTGACCTCTGTCACTGCCAACAAAGGATATATAACAAAATATTGGGATGAACTTTTATTAATGGCCAAATACTTATTTTCCAATCCACAGCAACACCCACAATAGATGCTGGCACTGATCATGGGCATTTAATCCCTTCGATGCTGCTGTCAGTAGTGACAGCGGCATAGAGAAGCATCACACAGGGAGAGAGATCCCTGCACGCTTCCCTCAGAACACCGCAATGCGATTGCGTTGTTCTGATGGTCTCCATGGAGATCCCCCAGCACCAAGATGGCTGCAGGGTCCTTCCGGGTCCTGCAGGGAGGTGGCTTGTGAGCACCTGCGGCATGCCTCCTTCCTTGCCTGTCAGATCCTGATCTGACACTCTGCTGTGCAAAGTGTCAGATCAGCAATCTGATTATTATAGTAAAATCCCATACTGGGACAATATAATAAAGTTAAAAATATATATATTATAATGAGTACAAATATATATTTTTTAAATCCTTAAATAAAGAAAAAAATATATATTTTACCAATAAATACATTTATTTCAGTAAATAAAAAATAAGTAAATAAAAAACAGTAAAAGTACACATATTTGGTATTGCTGCGTCCCTTGTTCATTCCGTCTCACAAAAATCAGAATAGAAAGCGATCAAAAAATGTCATGTGCCCGAAAATGGTACCAGTAAAAACATCAGCTCATCCTGCAATAATCAAGCACTCACATGACTCTGTTGGACGAAATATAAAAAAGTTATAGCTCTCAAAATATGGTGATTCAAAAACTAGTTTTCGCAATAAAAAGTCTTTTAGTGTGTGACAGCAGCCAAACATAAAAACCCGATATAAATCCGATATTGCTGTAATCCTACTGACCCGAAGAATAAAGTCACCTAATCACTTATACCGCATGAGGAATGATATAAAAAATAAAACAAATTCTTCACATGCTATTGATTTTTTCATTCTGCCTCCCAAAGATCACAGTAAGGCTCGTTGCACATTTATCCTGCGCTCTGCATTGAGTGCTTACACCATGGTTTCTGTGTTAATTTCTGCAATACGTGATTCAGACAGAACCTCTGGCAGAAGATTCCCTAGAATGAGGCAGATGGAGGCCATGTGGGCACCATAGGAAAGGTGATCTGTCCGTGTCCATCTTTTTAGGATGGCATAAAAGTACCGTTGGCCACAGTTTTGTGCACTTCTGAAAAAAAAGAATCTGCAGAACAGAGGTCAGATGGAGTCCAGAGTAACTCTGCTGCCTCACTATAGTGAATGGATCCATTAGGGATTTCTTCTGAATCACATCACTCAGAGATTAGGATGGAAACCGCAAAGTAAGTTCTCAGCGTAGAGTGCCAAATAACTGTGATCCCAAACGTTATATAAAATGTTCCCAATAAAAGCTTCCACTCAATTACAAAAAAGCAAGTCCCCACTCAGATCTGTTAGAAGAAATATAGGGAGCTTCCACGTTACTGGTAGCCCAAAGGCTCTGGAAAAGCGAAATGGCTCCTGACCATCCAAAAGAAATTCAGCAAATTCTCTGCTCCCAATTCCAAAAGCCCCCTCCCTTCTGAACCCCAGTGTGCCTAAACCACATCTAGTGCCCACATGTTTGGCATTTCTCTATTGATGAGAACCCACCTAATTTACAGATGCAGGTCTCCAGAAGCATGAGCTGGGCATAATGTACTGGTCACTAGAATGGCAATTTGCAATTTTCACTCAGCAACATCCACTGCTGTCTGTTTTTGGAAAACACCCATGGAGTCAAAATTGTCACTACATCTGTAGGTAAATTCCCAAAGGGTTATAATTTCCAAAATGGAGTCCCTTGTCGTGGGGGTACAACTGCACTGTAATATGGTGCTACTTCCCTTCTGAGCTTTGCACTGTGCCTCAAAAGTAGTTTTCGACCACATATATCAGTGAATTCAGGAGAAATTGCACAACAAACATTGGGGTTAATTTTCTCCTTTTGCCTTTGTGAAAATACAAAATTTGTAGGTAAAAAAGATTTATTTGGGAAAAAATGTGATTTTGTTTTTATTTCCACGGCTCTATGCTATAAACTTGTGTGCTGTGAAGCACCTGAGTGCTCAAGGTGCTCAATACACATCGAGTAGTGTTGAGCGATACCTTCCGATACTCAAAGGTATCGGTATCGGATGGTATCGGCCGATATCCGAAAAATATCGGATATCGCCGATACCGATACCCGATACCAATGCAAGTCAATGGGACACAAGTATCAGAAGGTATCCTGGATGGTTCCCAGGGTCTGAAGGAGAGGAAACTCTCCCTCAGGCCCTGGGATCCATATTCATGTGTAAAATAAAGAATAAAAATAAAAAATATAGACATACTCACCCTCTGACGCGCCCTGGTAGTAACCGCTGTAACCAGCAGCCTCCGTTCCTAAGAATGAGGAGTTTAGGACCTGCGATGACGTCGCGGCTTGTGATTAGTCGCGTGACCGCTCATGTGACCGCTCACGCGACCAATCACAAGCCGCGACATCATTGCAGGTCCTAAACTCCTCATTCTTAGGAACGGAGGCTGCCGGTTACATCGGTAAGGTCCAGGGGCCGCCGGAGGGGTGAGTATATCCATATTTTTTATTTTAATTCTTTATTTTTTACATGAATATGGATCCCAGGGCCTGAAGGAGAGTCTCCTCTCCTCCAGACCCTGGGAACCATACACTGGGAACTTCCGATTACGATTTCTGATATCACAAAAATATCGGAACTCGGTATCGGAATGCCGATACCCGATACTTGCGGTAACATCGAGATAAGTTCCAAAAGAGGTCTAGTTTCCAAAATGATGTCACTTGTGAGAGGTTTCCACTGTTTAGGCACATCAGGGGCTTTTCAAACGCGACATGGTGTCCGCTAATTATACATCAAATTTTGCATTCAAAAAGTCAACTGGCTCTCCTTCCCTTTCGAGCCCTGCAATGTGGACAAACAGTAGATTTCGCCCACATATGGGGTATCAGCATGCTCAAGAGAAATTGCACAACAAAATGTATTTTCCATTTTCTACTGTTACCCTTGCAAAAGTAAAAAAAAATAAGTCTAAAGGAAAATTTTTGTAAAAGAAAAGTAAATGTTTATTTTTTCCTTCCACATTCCAAAATTCCTGTGAAGCACCTAAAGGGTTAATAAACTTCTTGAATGTGGTTTTGAGTACCTTGAGAGGGTGCAGTTATTAGAAAGGCCCCTTAAAGTCACTTCAAGTGTGAGGTGGTCCTTAAAAAAATGGTTTTGCAAATTTTGTTGTAAAAATGAGAAATCTCTTGTCAGCTTTTAAACCTTATAACCTCCTAACAAAAAAAATTATGTTTCCAAAATTGTGCTGATGTAAAGTTGACATGTGGGAAATGTTATTTATTAACTACTCAGTGCAATATGACTCTGATTTAAGGGCATAAAAATTAAAAGCTTGAAAATTGCTAAATTTTCTCCAAATTTCTTTTTTTTTTCACAAATAAACGCAGGTTATATCAAAGAAATTTTAATGCTATCTGTTGTGAATTTACCTTTTGGCTCCCTCTAGTGGCTACTAGTGATTTTACTCTGGGTATGTCTATCATCCCTTGTATGCTCACCTGGGTCGTTAGGTCAGGGGTGTTGCTATATAAGCTCCCTGGACCTTCAGTTCAATGCTTGGCAACGTTGATATCAGAGCTAATCTGTAGTGCTCATGTCTACTGATCCTGGTTCCTGCTTGATTAAGCTAAGTCTGCTTTCTTGCTTTTTGCTATTTGTTTTTGTTTGCATTTTTGTCCAGCTTGTACATAATCTGTATCCTATCCTTGCTGGAAGCTCTAGGGAGGCTGGAGTTCTCCCCCCGGGCCGTTAGACGGTTCGGGGGTTCTTGAATCTCCAGTGTGGATTTTTGTTAGGGTTTTTGTTGACCATATAAGTTATCTTACTACATTCTGCTATTAGTAAGTGGGCCTCTCTTTGCTAAACCTAGTTCATCTCTGTGTTTGTCATTTCCTCTTACCTCACCGTTATTATTTGTGGGGGGCTTGTATCCTACTTTTGGGGTCTATTCTCTGGAGGCAAGAGAGGTCTTTGTTTTCCTCTTCTAGGGGTAGTTAGTCCTCCGGCTGGCGCGAGACATCTAGCGACCAACGTAGGCATGTTCCCCGGCTACTTCTAGTGTTGGCGTTAGGAGTAGATATATGGTCAACCCAGTTACCACTGCCCTATGAGCTGGATTTTTGTACTTCGCAGACTTGCTGATATCTCTGAGACCCTCGCCATTGGGGTCATAACAGTTTGCCAGGCCAGTATTAAATGTTAAATGCATTGCAGAAGCGGGATTATAAGAAAGAAAGTTCTGAGTTTTTTTTTTTCTCTCTCTCATTTTTTTTTTCTTTTCCCCTTTACCTCTGAGTGGCTTGTGTTTGCTGCAGACATGAATGTCCAGACCTTGATTACAAGTGTGGACCAGCTTGCTGCTCGTGTGCAGGGCATACAAGATTATGTTATCAGAAATCCTATGTCAGAACCTAAGATACCGATTCCTGAACCGTTTTCCGGAGACCGATTTAAATTTAGAAATTTCAGGAATAATTGTAAATTGTTTTTGTCCCTGAGACCCTGTTCATCTGGAGACTCCGCTCAGCAAGTAAAAATTGTTATTTCTTTTTTACGGGGCGACCCTCAGGATTGGGCCTTCTCGCTGGCGCAAGGAGATCCGGCATTGGCTGACATTGATGCGTTTTTTCTGGCGCTCGGTTTGCTTTATGAGGAACCCAATCTTGAGATTCAGGCAGAAAAAGCCTTGCTGGCGATGTCTCAGGGCCAGGACGAGGCTGAAGTGTATTGCCAAAAATTTCGGAAATGGTCCGTGCTGACCCAGTGGAACGAGTGTGCATTGGCTGCAAATTTTAGAAATGGCCTTTCTGAAGCCATTAAGAATGTGATGGTGGGTTTTCCCATTCCCACAGGTCTGAATGATTCTATGGCCCTGGCTATTCAAATCGACCGGCGGTTGCGGGAGCGCAAAACCGCAAATTCCCTCATGGTGTTGTCTGAACAGGCACCTGATTTAATGCAATGTGATAGAATCCTGACTAGAAATGAGCGGAAAATTCATAGACGCCAGAATGGCTTGTGTTACTACTGTGGTGATTCTACACATGTTATCTCAGCATGCTCTAAACGTCTTACTAAGGTTGTTAGTCCGGTCGCCATTGGTAATTTGCAACCTAAATTTATTCTATCTGTAACTTTGATTTGCTCACTGTCATCGTATCCTGTCATGGCGTTTGTGGACTCAGGTGCGGCCCTGAGCCTTATGGATCTGTCATTTGCCAAGCGCTGCGGATTTGTTCTTGAGCCATTGGAAAATCCTATCCCTCTTAGGGGTATTGATTCTACGCCATTGGCAAAAAATAAACCGCAGTTTTGGACACAGGTTACCATGTGCATGACTCCCGAACATCGGGAGGTAATACGTTTTCTTGTTCTGCATAAAATGCATGATTTGGTTGTTTTGGGTTTGCCATGGTTACAGACCCATAATCCAGTCTTGGACTGGAAGGCTATGTCAGTGTCAAGTTGGGGCTGCCATGGAATTCATGGAGATTCCCTGCCCTTGTCTATTGCTTCTTCTACGCCTTCGGAAGTTCCGGCGTATTTGTCTGATTATCAGGATGTCTTCAGCGAGTCTAAGTCCAGTGCACTGCCTCCTCATAGGGAATGTGACTGTGCAATAGATTTGATTCCTGGCGGTAAGTTTCCTAAGGGGAGACTGTTTAATCTGTCGGTACCTGAACATACCGCGATGCGTTCATATATCAAGGAGTCTCTTGAGAAGGGGCATATCCGTCCTTCTTCTTCCCCTCTTGGTGCGGGATTCTTTTTTGTGGCCAAAAAGGACGGATCTTTGAGGCCTTGTATTGACTATCGGCTTTTAAATAAGATCACTGTCAAATTTCAGTATCCTTTGCCGCTGTTGTCAGATTTGTTTGCCCGGATTAAAGGTGCCAAGTGGTTCACCAAGATAGACCTTCGTGGTGCGTACAACCTTGTGCGCATTAGGCAGGGCGATGAATGGAAAACCGCATTCAATACGCCCGAAGGTCATTTTGAGTACTTGGTGATGCCATTTGGGCTCTCTAATGCACCTTCAGTTTTTCAGTCCTTCATGCATGACATTTTCCGGAAGTATCTGGATAAATTTTTGATTGTTTATCTGGATGATATTCTGGTTTTTTCTGATGATTGTGACTCGCATGTGGAGCAGGTCAGGATGGTTTTTGAGATTCTGCGTGAAAATTCTTTGTTTGTAAAAGGCTCAAAGTGTCTCTTTGGTGTACAGAAGGTTCCCTTTTTGGGGTTCATTTTTTCCCCTTCTGCTGTGGAGATGGATCCAGTCAAGGTCCGAGCTATTCATGATTGGACTCAACCCTCGTCAGTTAAGAGTCTTCAGAAGTTCTTGGGTTTTGCTAACTTCTACCGTCGTTTTATCGCAAATTTTTCTAGCGTTGTTAAACCGCTGACGGATATGACCAAGAAAGGCTCTGATGTTGCTAACTGGGCTCCTGCTGCCGTGGAGGCTTTCCAGGAGTTGAAACGCCGGTTTACTTCGGCGCCTGTTTTGTGCCAGCCTGACGTCTCACTTCCCTTTCAGGTTGAGGTGGATGCTTCGGAGATTGGGGCAGGGGCCGTTTTGTCGCAGAGAGGCCCTGGTTGCTCTACTATGAGACCTTGTGCCTTTTTCTCTAGGAAGTTTTCGCCGGCAGAGCGAAATTATGATGTGGGCAATTGGGAGTTGTTGGCCATGAAATGGGCATTTGAGGAGTGGCGTCATTGGCTCGAGGGTGCTAAGCATCGTGTGGTGGTCTTGACTGATCACAAAAATTTGATGTATCTCGAGTCTGCTAAACGCCTGAATCCTAGACAGGCCCGCTGGTCATTGTTTTTCTCCCGTTTTGACTTTGTGGTCTCGTATTTACCAGGTTCTAAGAATGTGAAGGCCGATACTCTGTCTAGGAGCTTTGTGCCTGATGCTCCTGGAGTCGCTGAACCTGAGGGTATTCTTAAGGAAGGAGTTATCTTGTCAGCTATTTCTCCAGATCTGCGACGTGTGTTGCAGAGATTTCAGGCTGGTAGGCCTGACTCTTGTCCACCTGACAGATTGTTTGTGCCTGCTAAATGGACCAGCAGAGTCATTTCCGAGGTTCATTCCTCAGCGTTGGCAGGGCACCCGGGAATTTTTGGCACCAGAGATCTGGTGGCCAGGTCCTTTTGGTGGCCTTCCTTGTCAAGGGATGTGCGGTCATTTGTGCAGTCCTGTGGTACTTGTGCTCGAGCTAAGCCTTGCTGTTCTCGTGCCAGCGGGTTGCTCTTGCCCTTGCCTGTCCCGAAGAGACCTTGGACACACATCTCTATGGATTTCATTTCGGATCTTCCGGTGTCTAAGGGCATGTCTGTCATCTGGGTGATATGTGATCGTTTCTCCAAGATGGTCCATCTGGTTCCTTTGCCTAAGCTGCCTTCCTCTTCTGATCTGGTTCCTGTGTTCTTCCAGAACGTGGTTCGTTTGCACGGCATTCCTGAGAATATTGTGTCGGACAGAGGATCCCAGTTTGTTTCCAGGTTCTGGCGATCCTTTTGTGGTAGGATGGGCATTGATTTGTCGTTTTCGTCCGCTTTTCATCCACAGACTAACGGACAAACGGAACGAACTAATCAGACTCTGGAGGCGTATTTGAGGTGTTTTGTCTCTTCTGATCAGGATGATTGGGTGACCTTCTTGCCGTTGGGTGAATTTGCCCTTAATAATCGGGCTAGTTCTGCCACCTTGGTTTCGCCATTTTTCTGCAACTCCGGTTTCCATCCTCGTTTTTCCTCGGGACATGTGGAGCCTTCTGACTGTCCTGGAGTGGATTCTGTGGTGGATAGGTTGCAGCGGATCTGGAATCATGTGGTGGACAACTTGAAGTTGTCACAGGAGAAGGCTCAGCGTTTTGCCAACCGCCGCCGCTGTGTGGGTCCCCGACTTCGTGTTGGGGATTTGGTATGGCTGTCTTCTCGATTTGTTCCTATGAAGGTCTCCTCTCCCAAATTTAAGCCTCGATTCATTGGTCCTTACAAGATATTGGAGATCCTTAATCCTGTATCCTTTCGCCTGGATCTTCCGGTGTCGTTTGCCATTCACAACGTATTTCATAGGTCCTTGTTGCGGTGGTACGTTGTGCCTGTGGTTCCTTCTGCTGAGCCTCCTGCTCCGGTGTTGGTTGAGGGCGAGTTGGAGTACGTGGTGGAGAAGATCTTAGATTCTCGTCTCTCCAGGCGGAGGCTTCAGTACCTGGTCAAGTGGAAGGGCTATGGTCAGGAGGATAATTCCTGGGTGGTCGCCTCTGATGTGCATGCGGCCGATTTAGTTCGTGCCTTTCACGCCGCTCATCCTGATCGCCCTGGTGGTCTTGGTGAGGGTTCGGTGACCCCTCACTAAGGGGGGGGTACTGTTGTGAATTTACCTTTTGGCTCCCTCTAGTGGCTACTAGTGATTTTACTCTGGGTATGTCTATCATCCCTTGTATGCTCACCTGGGTCGTTAGGTCAGGGGTGTTGCTATATAAGCTCCCTGGACCTTCAGTTCAATGCCTGGCAACGTTGATATCAGAGCTAATCTGTAGTGCTCTTGTCTACTGATCCTGGTTCCTGCTTGATTAAGCTAAGTCTGCTTTCTTGCTTTTTGCTATTTGTTTTTGTTTGCATTTTTGTCCAGCTTGTACATAATCTGTATCCTATCCTTGCTGGAAGCTCTAGGGAGGCTGGAGTTCTCCCCCCGGGCCGTTAGACGGTTCGGGGGTTCTTGAATCTCCAGTGTGGATTTTTGTTAGGGTTTTTGTTGACCATATAAGTTATCTTACTACATTCTGCTATTAGTAAGTGGGCCTCTCTTTGCTAAACCTAGTTCATCTCTGTGTTTGTCATTTCCTCTTACCTCACCGTTATTATTTGTGGGGGGCTTGTATCCTACTTTTGGGGTCTATTCTCTGGAGGCAAGAGAGGTCTTTGTTTTCCTCTTCTAGGGGTAGTTAGTCCTCCGGCTGGCGCGAGACATCTAGCGACCAACGTAGGCATGTTCCCCGGCTACTTCTAGTGTTGGCGTTAGGAGTAGATATATGGTCAACCCAGTTACCACTGCCCTATGAGCTGGATTTTTGTACTTCGCAGACTTGCTGATATCTCTGAGACCCTCGCCATTGGGGTCATAACAGCTATCACAAAGTACAATATGTCACGAGGAAACATTCTCAGAATCTCCGGGATCCATTGAAGCATTCCAGAGTTATTACCTCATAAAGTGACAGTGGTCAGAATTGTAAAAAATGGCCCGGTCATTAACGTGCGAACAGGCTTCATCTCAAAGGGGTTAAACTAACTGCAATACATCTAACTGTCCTCACAAATAATCTCCAAGATAATCCCATAAACTGATAAGCTTAGTTACAAACGCAATTTTGTTATTATAGCTATTAACCCTTTAAAAAATTATATATTTTCATTATCTTTTGCTGTTACACAGAACAGTGGCAGAATGGGCTTTCATGGCAGCCATGGTCTAATGAAGACCCCTGTGTTAAGTTATTACTCCCAATAAGGTGTATTATAAGTTTAAAAAGGTACTATAATTGATAGAGATGGGCAAATCTTTTGAAATTTGAATTAAGAAATGATAGCTTCTTCAGATGCCATCAAAAAGTTTCTTCGTTTTGGGATCAACAACACTTTTGCTTCCTAACAGTATTAAAATGATCCCTACTAGGGATCTACCACAGGTTTTCTATTTGAAAAAAGAAGAAGCAATGGTGTTTTTTTCATGCGGTGCAAAAATCATTACTTTAGTTTGGTAGCACAAACAGAAATGTGGTTGCGCACTTTTTTAGATGAACGACAAGTTTGCTATTGAAGAAATGGTTAAATAATAGCAATGGCTTTTTATCAGTCCATCCCAAAAATTATCACTTTATTTAGGAAGTATGAACAGATTAGCTGTTTTGTGAAGAAGCAATGGCTTGTCAACAAGCTGTGTACAATTATCCTTATTTTGGGAGCAATTTCATGTTTGTGCACCCTGATAAGCTTATGATTCCCAGCAGTAGTACAGTAAACAGTACACTGGACAACCACAGGAGATGTGAGTGAGTGCCCAATGGCAGTGACAATGCCAACAGTATAGAACAGGAAGAGGCAGGTAAGAAAATATTTGTCATTAAAGAGGCAGCAATTGCATTCTCAACAGCAGCAGTACTTATCCTGGTGATATGCCAATTTGGATTCCCTATCAGAAGTCAGAACAAAATCCTCATTTTGTTTTTTATAGCAACAATCTAAAAGCTGAACTATCCAAGAGTCATCCCTTTGATTGATGATAGTAATATGCTTGTCATCCCACATACATCACCGTT
The DNA here is from genome assembly GCF_051348905.1 of Ranitomeya variabilis. Taxonomy (NCBI): domain Eukaryota; kingdom Metazoa; phylum Chordata; class Amphibia; order Anura; family Dendrobatidae; genus Ranitomeya; species Ranitomeya variabilis. The sequence continues at coordinate 152,124,494 of NC_135232.1, forward strand.
CAAAAGTTTAAGGTCACTTAGAAATTTCCTTATTTTTTAAATAAAAGCAGTTTTTTCCAATGAAGCTAACATTAAATGATTCAGAAATACACTCTATACATTGTTAATGTGGCAAATGACTATTCTAACTGCAAACGTCTGGTTTGTAATGCAATACCTTCATAGGTGTATAGAGGCCCATTTCCAATAACCATCACTCCAGTATTCTTATAGTACTTTGTGTTTGTAACTGTGTAAGAAGGCTAATGGATGGTTAGAATACCCTTGAAAACCCTTGTGCAAGTATGTTAGCACAGCTGAAACAGTTTGGCTGGTTAGAGAACCTATAAACCTGACCTTCCTTTGAGCTAGTTGAGAATCTGGAGCCTTACATTTGTTGGTTCCATTAAACTCTCAAAAGAGCCAGAAAAAGAACTTTCATGTGAAACTCAAAAGTCTATTCTTGTTCTTAGAAATGAAGGCTATTCCATGCAAGAAATTGCCAAGAAACTGAAGATTTCCTACAACGGTGTGTACTACTCCCTTCAGAAGAGAGCACAATCAGGCTCTAACCAGAGTAGAAAGAGATGTGGGAGGCCTCGCTGCACAACTGATCAATAAGACAAGTACATTAGAGTCTGGAGTTTGAGAAATCGACGCCTCACAGGTCCTCACTAAATAGTACACGCAAAACGCCAGTGTCAACATCTACAGTGAAGAGGCGACTCCGGGATGCTGGTCTTCAGGGTAGAGTGGAAAAGAAAAAGCCATATCTGAGACTGGCTAATAAAAGGAAAAGATTAATATGGGCAAAAGAACACAAACATTGCACGGCGGAAGATTGGAAAAAAGTGCTATGGACAGGTGTTTGGATCACACAGAAGAACCTTTGTGAGATGCAGAACAACTGAAAAGATGCTGGAAGAGTACCTGACGCCATCTGTCAAGCATGGTGGAGGTAATGTGATGGTCTGGGGATGCTTTGGTGCTGATAAAGTGGATGATTGGAGCTAATTTCATCCTACAACAGGACAATGAACCAAAGCACACCTCCAACTTATGCAAGAACTATTCAGGGAGGAAGCAGCCAGCTGGTATTCTATCTGTAATGGAGTGTCCTGCACAGTCACCAGATCTCAACCCCATTGAGCTGCTGTGGGAGCAGCTTGACCGTATGGTATGCAAAAAGTGCCCATCAAGCCAAATCAACTTGTGGGAGGGGCTTCTGGAAGCATGGGGTGAAATTGCTCCAGATTACCTCAGCAAATTAAATGCCAAAGGTCTGCAATGCTGTAACTGATGCAAAGAGAGCATTCTTTGACAAAAGCAAAGTTTGAAGGAGAAAATTATTATTTCAAATAAAAATCTTTTTTTGACCCTTGTCAACGTCTGGACTAGATTTTCAATTCATTTGGCAACTCATTTGATTAATACATGTATGAGTTATCATAGAGAACACAAAATTGTCTGGGTGACCCTAAACCTTTGAATGGTAGTGTACATTTCAGTATAAAGTTTGCTATATTTGCCAGCACATGTGAGGGCCCCAATGGATCACTTACCACAGCCTACATTAATGGTTGGTCATCAAGACCAGCATTGTTGTCATTGTGATTTTCCCTCTATCAAACTTGTCCCCTGCCTGTGCCTGGGATAATGCAATGTCCCCTTCCATGTCTGCCTGCTGCTGCTCTGCCTCTTTCTCCTCTCCTTTCTCCTCTTCTTCCACATCTTGCTGCCTGTTACATGAACCTTCAAGGTCCTAAACAGCCTGCACTTTTCCCTCCATCCCTTGTGGTTTCCTTTTGAGAGTTTTTTTCTAGGATAAAAATGAGGTGTGAAGTATGAAGTATTCTCCAGCATCTTATGTGCTGAGGGGTTAATTGGCTACTATAAGGGCTGGGAATTTGGTGACGAGCTGAAGAGTGATGTGATGCTTTTCACCATATCTCCATCACAGGGTGTGGTCCAGAAGGTAAATGTGGAGCCTTTGGACTCTTTCAGTGATTGATGTGTCTGGAGGTGAGATCTCCAGAGCTGTGCTCGTGTTAAAGAGAACTAAACCTTGCTTTCTTCCCTGATTGAGCAAACCCCACAGCCACACTGACTGTAGTGTATGCTAATTTGTTTATCCTGTTATGCCAGAAAGGCAGTGTTTGTTTTTGTTTGCCTAATTTTGGATCTGTTTATGCAGTATATTTTTAATAAACCAGTTAAAAGCTTAAATGGAAAGTGTTCCTGTCACTAACTTTTTGAGTGAGTGAGCCAATAAACCACAATTTGTGCTAGAATTTCAGGCTACTTCCCCAGTTTTTCTGGCCTGTAGTATAGACTGTCAGCCCAGTGAGGGGCCGCAGGCATGCCCCGTGACCATAAATGGGGTATTGGTGTCTGGACTCGGTGAGTTTGGTGACCCTGGAAAGCTTGTGGATGTCCGCTGTATTCACTGGGATGCCAAGTACTTGCCTGTTTCAGACTGACTATCAAAACTAACTGTGGCACTGAGTCCACATCCATCAGGATGCAATAGTTAAAGATCTTCTGCACCCAGTTATAATATTCTGAACTTTAGCTTATTCTGGAACTTATGGTGATAGGAATAAGTCACAGATAATAGCAGTTCCACCATAAAGAGTCCGCATCGCAGTCGTTGGTGGATAAATTGTGTGTCATTGCTGGTGATGAGAATGAGACAGCAACCCATAAGCCTGACATTCCTGAATTGGGGCTTTCTGGGGGAGATTTTGGGACTGCTCAAATGAAGTATCTTACATTAAAAGGGGCATTTGATAATGTTACTGTTCTAAATGGGATTGCTCAAGAGCCGGGGGCCAACACCACACCAGGTTTTGATGCTTTGCAGACAATGAGGACTTGCTATAGCGGGTTACTAAACTAAGGAGTAAGGTAATAGAGCAACTGCTAGTACCAGGGTTCTATAGGCATAGGGTGTTAAACCTGGCCCATTCTCATGTCCTGAGTGGATGTCTTGGTGTAGACAAAACTCAAGAATGGGTCCTTCTGAGGTTCTACTGGCCTGGATGTAACTGAGAGATTGTTAACTATTGCTGTCCCACCTGCCAGCTTACTGCTCCAGCCACTCACTTCTGTAGACCCCTAGTGCCATTTCCCATTATATAGGTCCCATTTCACCAAATTGCAATGGATTTTGTTGGACCCCTGGTTAGGTCCACCAGAGGGCACCAATCTTATCCTGATGGTCATGGACTGTGCAACATGGTACCTGGATTGGTACCACTGAGAAACTCCTCCGCCAGGAGTATAGCCTAAAAGCTAGTTTATATTTTTTCCTGGACAGGCCTGCCAAAGGAGATCCTAATGGATCAAGGAAGTCCTTTCATGTCTAAAGTGAAGAAGAAGTTGTGTTAGGCCCTCCAGATTATGCAACTCAGGACATTGGAATACCATCCCCAGACGGATTGCCTGGTAGAGTGCTTCGCCAAAGCCCTGAGGTCAATGCTCAAGAAGGTCATGGAACAGGATGGTCGAGACTGGGATTATCTAATCTGTTATCTGCTATTTTCCTTTAGGGAAGTTCGACTGGCCTCTATGTTTTTTTTTTCCATTCACTCTGTTGTATGGCTGGCATCCTCAGGGACTTCTGGTTATTGCAATGGAGACCTGGGAAGCAGAGGTTACACCCCACTATTGCATCATCGAGCATGTGGCCCAGATGCAGGAAAGGATTGTGAAGGTGATGCTGATTGTGTGGAAGAGCCTCCTTCATGCACAAGGGGCCCAGGCAAAAGTCTACATTCAGTTGGCAAGGTTGAGACAGTTTAACCCTGGGGATTGGGTGATAGCGCTGATTCCCTGTCTCAAAAGCAAATTTCTGGTGAACTGACAGGGGCCATATGAATGGGTCAAAAAGCTGAGCCATGTCAACTACAAGGTCTACCATCCAAGGAGAAGAAAACCCTAACAGGTGTACCTCATCAACCTGCTTAAGCCATGGCAAGACAAGACAAGGAACCGGTGGAAGCTACAGGACTGCAGGCAAATTTCAAAGTCAAGGTCGAGGACAGCCCAGAAACAACAGTGCAGAGAACTGCTTCAGCAGAACCTGTTTTCATAGTTACCAGGATGTATGCAGGTCTTCAAGCATGAAATACTGACAGAATCCCACCGAGAGGTGATTTGGAAAGCGTCCTTGTCCTTGTGCCGAAGCCTGATGGAGAATGGTGGATTTGTAACAATTATAGAAAGCTGAATGAAGTGTCGAAGTTCAATGCGTAGATGATACCCCTTGTCAATGAACGTATTGAGATGCTGGGATCAGTCACATACCATCACCACTTTTGACCTAATAAAAGCGTCCTGGCAAATTCTCATGTCCCAAAGTGCCAAGGAGAAGATGGCCTTTTCTACACTTGATGGTTGCTTCCAATACACTAGAATGTATTTTAGACCGCAGCAAGCCCTAGCCACCTTCCAGAGGGTCATGGATCAGATCCTATCCCTACCAAGAAGCATGCCACAGCTTACCTGGACGATATTGTGATCTTCAGCCCGAATTGGGAAAGTCATCTGCAGAAAGTCCAGGTGGTACATGATGCACTGAGGAAGGCAGGGTTTACCATAAACCAAAAAAAGTGCGCCATGAGGAAGAAGCAGGCAAAGTACTTAGACTATGTCATCAGAAGGGGCAAATTAAAATTGCAAGTTAACAAAAAAAGGAGATCCAAAATTGGCAGCAACCGATCTAAAAGAAACAGGTTAGGGTGTTTCTGAGAATTCTGGGGTACTATCAGCGGCTTATCTCGCATTTTGCCATGATAGCCGGACTCCTGACTGAACATCTTAAGGGCTCAAAGACTTCAATGGCCCAGTGGTCTTCCGAAGCAGAGATGACATTCCAAGAATTGAAGTTCTCACTGCATAAACAGCTGGTCTTGGTCGCACCTGACTTCAATTAGAAGTTTGGTTCAGACAAATGCTTCAGAGGTCAAGTAAAAAGCCGTCTGGTTCCAGGAAATAAATGGTGAGGAACATTCAATCCTATATCTAAGTAGTAAACTTTCCTCCTGTGAAAAGAATTATGCTTTGGTGGAGAAAGAATACTTGGCCAACAAATTGACACTCTGAGGTACTACCTGCTAGGCAGAAAGTTCAGGCTACTGTCAGACCATGCACTCCTGAGATGCATGAGGGAAAGGAAGTGGAAGAATACCCGAGTGACTAGGTCATTTCTAGCACTCCAGGACTTCAGCTTCCATGTGGAGCATAGGCTCGGGAAACTACACTGTAATGTAGATGCCCTGTCAATGCATCTCTATCTAGTGACTGATGGTGCCAAATCCCCTGACTTTAAGACAGATATACTGTTTTTTTCTATTTTTTATATTTTATTCTGTGCTTTGTATGTACTTTGTTTTGTGAAAAAAAACAAGAAAAATTGGTCTAACCTAAAAAAATAAAATCTTGTCTCTGAAAAATGGAGGAGAAGCGTTAATACTTATATAATAGTAATTGCCACAAAATCACATAGTTAAAGTAACAATGAAATTGCCAACACCTTCAATAGTCTTTTTTTCACATCTTAAATGTCAACATTAAAGTTCATGAAGCATTTTAATATAAGATGTTGGATTTTATGGCCATAACTTTATCTCCCCAAAAGTTAACAAAACCTGTTAATAATAAATTCTTAACTGTTCTGTCAATCCACTACTCCATTTTGCATCATTATAAAATAATACTTTGGTTTGAAAATGAAAAATGACCTGAGTAAAGTAAGACACGTCAACGTCTTATGTTTAATATATGAGCAGACAAACAACAGTTATTTCTTAAACAGCTAAACAATTTAGAAACAAGCCCTGAACAAATCAATAATGTACAACATTTGAAAGAAAGTGAAGGAAAGTAAATATAAATGGCAAGATATTATGGTCAGAAATCCACATTTGGACAATTAATATCTATATATAGCTGATAAATGTCAATAGGTCATATTACATGCATTAGATAATCACCATGCAAGTACAGCCATTCTTTTGAGTGTCACAGCATCTGTTTTTATGCATGTTGCAAACAAAAGCCTTTTCTTCTCTAAAATGTTGAGTTTCCATTGTTTTAATTTTGATATTTGATTTATCATGATATTTTATTACTATGGAGCCATTGTACAGGAAAAATGCTCTTATTCTCATTTTTTTATTTTTAATACTGCTTTCAGAACACTTAGTTGATATTGCAAAATTGTATGTTATATCTTTCCGACTTATGACACCATGCAACTAATTTGTGTAATGGACTCAAATTGCCATCAAATGTAAACTGTGATGGACACCGTATCAGACTCACCACCAGAGACTGTACGTGTGTCCAAAGACATGCTGGGGAACCCGGGAACTCCTGCAGTGGAAATTGGACATGGCAGAAAGTGTGCTGCAGGAGGAACAGGACCTGCAATCACGTGAGCATTGGGGGCATGATCAGGGGCGGGGCTATGTCCCGGACTCCTAGCAGGAATAGTGGGACCCAGCAGAGCCGGGAGAATAGTCAATAGAGCCGAGGTCAGACCAGAGGACAGCGTGGTAACAAGCGGGTAACACAAATAGAGTGGTAAGGAGCAAGCCAGGGGTCAGAAGCCAGAGAAAGCAATGCAGTACCAGGGGAACAGGCAGGTGGGTAGTCAGGGACATAGCCGGGGTAGAACCAAGAGTGACACAAAGAGTACAGAATCAGCAGACGAATATCTAACGGGAAACAGACAGGGTCACACACAGAGTAATCGTACAGAAACAGGCAACATACACAGGTATACAAGGGTCATCTACTCAGCCAGGAACGGACGTATCACTGACAACAAGCATAGCACCAGTGCGGTTACTTGTAGCCCTCCCCAAACCAAAGAGAGGCCACATAGGATTAACCCTAGAAGGACCCATCTATGGTTTCCTCCCTCCCATCAGTAGTAGGTAGTTAGGAAATTAGCGTCAGTGGTGGACATTTATTGCGTTAGAGGTGGCAGGCGTTAATTTCGGTTAACAGTGTTAGGGTTCAAGTCAGTTTTGCAGTAGGGTACCTATAGTTTGTGTCCTAGGGCCTTTTTCTTCTTACATATGTATGTAAAAAAAATGTTCTTATAGCTTTACATTGGGTAGTTGTATATTACATACACACATATTTGTTTATTACATTCTTTCACATACAGTGTATGTATAAATGTGTGTGTGTATACTGATAGAGGTCAGCTGATGTCATGACTTTTCATTGCTTTTTGCACCTCTCTTTCTATGTCTTCAATACTTTTTTCCTGTGATATTTCTCATTATTACTAGTGTTGAGCGATACCTTCCGATATGCAAAGGTATCGGTATCGGATTGGATCGGCCGATATCCAAAAAATATCGGATATCGCCGATACTGATACCCGATACCAATGCATATCAATGGGACACAAAATATTGGAATGGTTCCCAGGGTCTGAAGGAGAGGAAACTCTCCTTCAGGCCCTGGGATCCATATTCATGTATAAAATAAAGAATACAAATCAAAAATATTGATATACTCACACCTCCGACGGCCCCGGCTCTCACCGGTCCAAGCGTCTGCCTCCGTTCCTAAGAATGCAGGGAGTGAAGGACCTTCGATGACGTCGTGGCTTGTGATTGGTCGCGTGACCGCTCATGTGACCGCTCACGTGACCAATCACAAGCCGCGACGTCATCAAAGGTCCTTCACTCCCTGCATTCTTAGGAACGGAGGCACCGCTAAGAGCCAGGGGCCGTCCGAGGGTGAGTATATCAACATTTTTTATTTTTATTATTTATTTTTTACATGAATATGGATCCCAGGGCCTGAAGGAGAGTCTCCTCTCCTCCAGACCCTGGGAACCATACGCACCGCACACTTCCGATTCCGATTTCCGATATCGCAAAAATATCGGAACTCGGTATCGGAATTCCGATACAGCAAATATTGGCCGATACCCGATATTTGCAGTATCGGAATGCTCAACACTAATTATTACACACTAGATTGTGGCCCGATTCTAACGCATCGGGTATTCTAGAATATGCATGTCCCCGTAGTATATGGACAATGATCGTCGCTGATTGGTCGAGGCAACCTTTTTGACATCATCATCGCCATGGCAACCATTATGACATCTACGTCGATACTGTGCCCGTCGCTGATTGGTCGAGGCCTGGCAGCCTCGACCAATCAGAGACGTGGGATTTCCAGGACAGACAGACAGACAGACAGAAAGACAGACAGACAGACAGACGGAAAAACCCTTAGACAATTATATATATAGATAACAAAATTTATGGGCATCTATGGTTTGATTTCTTTGCCTGTGTGGATTAGATGGGTTGTTAACGACAACTGGTAAGAATTTCATGTCATATCTATGTACTGTATATGTCTGTTTTTGCTTATACAGAGGTCTCTGTACAGGACTTCTGTATTCATGATGGTATAAATCTGTACACATATTCGTACAGATCAGTATTCAAGGCTGTATCAGTATATAGTACAATTTAAAATGTTGGACACATCTGTTTATCCAACGGTTTTCCTTGTTCTTATTGGATTATGCACATTGTAAATTCAGACTACTACTAAGAGACACATATGAAAGCAAGGAGTAAAGAAACACAAGTGAAGCAAATTACGAATAGATGCTACATCTGTTTGCAATGCCCTCTTTTCCTGTACCTCCTCCACATCCTCCTCAAAGCACTTATTCCCATCAACAATAGCATAAGGGTGGAACTTTGAAGCTACTTCCTGCCTACAATCTTTTCATTTTTGTAAGCATAGGGCATAGTTACATAGGTTGAAAAAGACCTAGGTCCATAAAGTTCAGCCTTTCTCCACCAATTATACATTTTTTGTTATTAAATTACCTATAACCCACAATGTTATGTGTAGAGATGAGCAAACCTTTCAAGGCTCAGTTCAGTTCGAATTCGCTGAACGGACCTCAGTTCACCGAACGTATCTGAACCCCATTAGATTCAATGGGAGACAAAAACAAATGCAGAAACAACAACTTAAGGGGTGACAAAAAGCTTCACAAACAGCTAAAAATTAGGGGCAGACACCAGGAAAATTTCATCAATTGACCCACAGTAGAAATTAGCAACTGGAACGCAATTAGTCAGCCACGGGCCTTGCTTGAGGTATCCGACTCTAGCCCAACATTTACAGCTTGGAATTGAAGTTCTAATGAGGATCTGGTGGTTAAGGGAGCGATTTAAGCCTCCTTAGCTGGGATACCTCACACCTCATGCAACACCTCCATTTTTTTCTTTAAATTCCAGCCACACTCAGATGGCACAAATATCAGTTTTATAGACTACTATTGATAGAAAAATGCAAGAATAGTAACACAAGTAGTTGACTAATCAATTGACCCACAGTAGAAGCAGTTATAATGGAACACAAGCAGTGAGCCATGGGCGATCCATGAGGTATCAGGCTCTGGCCCAGCATTTACCGCTTGGAATTGAAGTTTCAATTAAGACTAGGTGGGTGAGGGACCAGTGTCAGCCTGCTGTGCTGGGAGCCCTGATACATCATGCAACTTCTTAAATGTGATTTTTGATCAGCCACACTCAGGTGACACGAATATCAGATTGGTATACCACAAATGTTCTAAAAATTTAAGGATAGTAACACAGCTAGTTGACTGACAGTAATTAATTGCAGGCTTGCCGGTCTGTGAATCTTACTGCTACAGACAACACACATGAATGAGACCCAAATTGGAATACAAACATTTCCAAAAATGATTGACATACAGCACTAAAGTGTCATCAGTTTCACAAAGTAGAAATATTATAATTGCGCATTTTTTTAAAACATCAGTTACTATACGGTCTACTTGAATCCCTTTCTTTGGCAGCTGCACAGCGGTATTATTATTATTATTATTTATTGTAATAGTGCCATTTATACAGTATACATAATAAAAACAAATACAATACAAGTCACCGACTGTTACTGGAAGATAGAAGACCCTGCCCATGAGGGGACACAGCCTATACAATAGGTGAGGGTAGAGCTGCTTGCGCAGCGGTATAGTGGAGCGATGGTTAGTGTAGGTTGTAGGCTTGTCGGAAGAGGTATTTCCCATGGTAGGCGAGAGTATGATATGTTGAAGGATACAGTTCCAGAGTAGAGTGGATCTATGTAGAAATCTAATATACGATTGTAGAAAAAGGAGATAAAAGGGGAGCAGAGAAGGAGATCTTGTGATGATTGGAGGTTGTGTGCAGGTTAGGACCAGGAGACTAGGTCACAGATGTATGGAGGAGACAGGTTTTGGATTGCTTTGTAAGCCAAACTTAGGGATCAGAACCAGAATCTCTGGGAAATGGGAAATAAGTGCAGGGAGTGTCAGAGGGGAGAAGCCGGGGAATAGTGGGGTGATAACGAAACTTGGCACTCAACTTTAGGAGAAATTGAACTAGATTTTTAATGCAGTCAACAGCTGTAGTACATATTCACAGACGTTTCGGTCCAACACAGGACCTTTATCAGTGCACCGACTGCTCTAAGATGTCAGACCGAGATAGAGAGAAGCAAGACTCCATGTCTCCTTGGTATCCTAAGGTGTAGCAAGGTGTCAGGACTCTGAAAATTTTTTATTACCTTTTTGTGCATTACTGCCCTTTTCCAAGATGGCATCTTTGGTCTCATGTGCACTGTCTTCCTGCTTAAAAACTCCACAACAGCCTTCAGACTGTGCTAGAGTATTCGGCCTTGCATCCAGCTCCAAACCTCTGGTGACTCCCTGGCTATATACCTGCTCCTGTGAACCTGTGGGGTTATCCTGCTACTCTGCTCAGAGTTCCTGCTGCATACACCAGTTGCAGTAATCCTCCTTCATCTGATGCTCGTGTTTACTTCCATCTGCATTTGCTGGACATGTAAGTTGTTTCTGCTCTGCAAGAACCTGAGACTATTACCCAGACCTCCTGTCAGGACTCTGAACATTTTTTACCTTTTTTGCATTACTGCCCTTTTCCAACATGGTGTCTTTGGTCTCATGTGCACTGTGTCTTCCTGCTATGAAACTCCACCCCAGCCTTCAGTCTGTGCGAGATTATTCTGCCTTGCATCCGGCACCTGACCTCTGATTACTCCCTGGCTATACACCTGCTCCTGTGAATCTGTGTGGTGATCCTGCTACTCTGCTCTGAGTTCCTGCTGCATACACAATTTTCCAGTAATCTTCCTTCATCTGCTGCTCGTGTTTACTTTATCTGCATTTGCTGGACATGCAAGCTGCTGCTGCAATAACCTGAGACTATTAACCAGGCCTCCCTAGTTGAGCTAAGATATGATTTGAGCTGCCTTATAAGCATATCTATCTGTGTCTGGACTAAGTCAAGGATTTATTCGTGTCAAGTATCCTCAAGAATAACTGTGCTTCATAGACTTTCTGCTTGATTGCTTGTTTCTCTGAAGTTTCCTATAGACTGCTAAGCTGTGTTTATTATTTGCACCAAGTGTTGTGGACTTGAGTTTCTCTCTTCACCTGTTTGAATCACCATGTGACAACATAGACTTTACCACTTATAAAACTGTGTCCTGTAGTTGTCTTGTTCCACACACAGAGTCTCCTGAGTTATCTCCTATAATTATTACAGGATAATCTAGCCTAAAAAAAAGGAGACTGCTTGAACAATGACTGCAGAAAGCAGATTAGAGCAGGTGTTTTTCATAATTAGATCACTGCAGAAAGATGTGGAAGGTCTGCAAAATAAGTTTGGAAGCTTTGAACTCAATCAACAGGTGTTTGGACAAACTTTGCAGGACTTGAACAACCGCATGGCAGCCCAGGAAAACAAACTTGCTGGCATAGAGTCCCAGTATGGACGGGCTTTTCAGGACATAAGCACGCAAATAGCTGCACAAGTGACTTTACCCTCTGGGAAACCGCCACCAGCTAGCCCACCTAAGTTACCCCCATTCAGATTTAATGGTGATCGCGACAAATTTTGTGGCTTTGTGAATCAATGTATGCTATATTTTGATGTGCATGCTGACTGTTTTCCTACTGATAGATACAAAGTATTGTGTGTAATAATGCTACTGACCTCACGAGCGCTCGCCTGGGCGAATCCGATGATTGAGTCTCGTGACCCACGGTTAAATGACTTGGATGATTTCTTGGCCGCTATGGCATTAATGTTTGATGACCCTAATCGCCGTGCAACCGCTGAATCTGCTTTGTTGTCTTTACGCCAGGCTAAACGTTCTGTTATTGAGTATGCCACTGAATTCAGGAGATTGGCGGTAGATACCAATTGGGACAGTTATGCACAATTGCCTATTTTTAAAAGGGGTCTGTCTAGCATTGTAAAAGATGAACTAGCCCGCTCTGAGTCACAAGAGCTAGAGACATTTATACAGCATTGTGTGCGCATAGACATTCGCCTTACTGAGCGTAGGCAGGAGAAATTTGCTGCATATAACCGTGTTTCTAACTTTTCCCTTCCTTCAAAAGAGCCTGCAGGTAAAACCTCTCGGGAGGTGGAGGAGGTGCCCATGCAAATTGATTCCAATCAGAGGCGCGAAATCAATGAGCACCGGGAGCATCGCCTTCGTGAAAGTCTATGTTTCTACTGCGGCCAGTCTGACTACTTCTTGATCAATTGTCCTAAGTGTCCTAGACGGCCTAACAAAGTGCTAGCAGCAATAGGGGAGTATGACAACTGTGATGATGAATTTGACATCTCTGAATGTAGCCTGCCTTTAATCGCTGTATTCCATTCACTTTCTATGACTTCACCCCCCAAGGAGCTGAAGGAAAATAACTCTCACTGTTCTCTCCCTATTAAGATCCTGTGTTCAGGACAGTGGATTTCCAATTCAGCTATGAATGACTCTGGTGCAGGTGGCAATTTCATGGATATCGCATTTGCCAAGGAACATGGTATTAAAATTCAGCAAAGAGCCTCTCCAATTACCATGGAAACAGTGGATGGGTCACCTTTAATCTCTGGGCCTGTGGATCAGGAGACCGTACCCCTTTAAATTTTTTTGGAGCCTAATCACCAGGAGCAACTTTCTTTCTTGCTAATTTCTTCTCATTTTCCAGTGATTTTAGGCATTCCTTGGTTGCATTCTCAAAACCCAATTATCAACTGAGAGACCAAGGAGATTATCTTCCCAACAAGGAGCAACTCAGCATTAACAGAAGCTGTCCCTGAGTCCACGGCTACGGAACCACATGTACAGGTATTTTCTTTACCTCCAGCTTATAAAGAGTTCTCTGACATCTGTGACAAGAAGAATGCAGATAAGCTTCCTCCACACAGGCATTATGACTGTCCCATTGAGCTGCTGTCCGGGGCACCCATTCCTTTTGGTAACGTATACCCTTTGGCGGCACCTGAGCTTCAAGCCTTAAAAGAGTATATTGATGAAAATCTGGCCAAAGGCTTCATACGTCCTCCTTCCTCACCAGCAGGGGCACCTATCTTTTTTGTAAAGAAGAAGGACGGGACCCTGAGACCCTGTGTTGACTATCAAGAACTCAATAAGGTAACCGTACAAAACCATTACCCTTTGCCTCTGATTCCCGAATTACTGGAAAGAGTCTGCCATGCTAAGGTGTTCTCTAAACTGGATCTTCGTGGGGCTTATAATTTGGTGCGTATTCGTCCAGGGGATGAGTGGAAGACAGCATTCAGATGCCGGTATGGACATTTTTAATCTCTTGTGATGCGCTTCGGGCTTTGTAACGTGCCTGCAACATTTCAACACCTTGCTTATGACATTTTCAGAGATTTGTTGGACCAGTTTGTAGTGATCTATTTGGACGATATACTAATCTTTTCTGGCTCTCTACAGGAACATGAAGAACATGTCAAAACTGTTTTAAGACGTCTGAAAGAGAACCATCTGTATATTAAGCCGGAGAAATGCGAGTTCCATCGTTCTGAGATACAGTTCTTAGGGTATATCATCTCTCCCCAGGGGCTGAACATGGAATCTGGTAAGATTCAGGCTATCCTTGCCTGGCCGGTACCCAAGAACGTTAAGGAGGTCCAACGTTTTATTGGTTTTGCAAATTTCTACAGACGCTTCATTCGAAATTTTTCTGATATTGTCCGTCCCATTACTTCCTTGACAAAGAAGGAAAAACCCTTTAAGTGGTCATAACAGGCTCAAGAAGCTTTTGATTGGCTGAAGATCTGTTTCACATCAGCACCGCTGTTGATACACCCAGATCCAACACTTCCTTTCAATGTGGAGGTGGACGCTTCTGATAATGCTTTGGGGGCTATTCTCTCCCAAAGAACTGGAGAGAAGGGTCTGCTACATCCTTGTGCTTTCTTTTCCCATAGACTAACCTCAGCAGAGAAGAATTACAACGTGGGAGACAAGGAATTGCTGGCTATTATTGCGGCTTTCAAAGAATGGAGGCATCATCTGCAAGGAGCTGCACAACAGATCATAGTGCTAACTGACCATCGCAATCTAGAGTTCCTTAGATCCGCTAGATGTCTTTATCCTCGTCAGGTTCGTTGGAACTTATTTTTAAATCAATTTAACTTTGTTATCTCGTACCATCCAGGTTCTCGTAATGGGAAGGCTGATGCTTTATCCCGAATCCATGCTGCGGATTCCGTACGTGGAGCCCCGTCCAAGACTATTCTATCTGATGCCAATTGTTATGATCCTTAGTGGCTGAGGATCACAAATAGACCAGCAAGTGAATAAACTAAGGACAAGCTCTAGGGAGATGGTAACTGGACTGATCGCAAATCTGAACCTATCCAAAACAACTAGAGGTAGCCGGTGAACGTGCCTAAAAAATTCCTAGACGTCTCGAGCCAGCCTGAGGAACTAGCTACCCCTAAAGAGAAAGAAAGACCTCGCTTGCCTCCAGAGAAATAATCCCCAAAGATATAGAAGCCCCCAACAAATATTAACGGTGAAGTAAGAAGAAGGCACATACGTAGGGATGAAATCAGTTTCAGCAAAAGAGGCCCACTAGTACTAGAAAGCAGAAAATAGAGCAGGGGTCTATGCGATCAATAAAAAACCCTTACAAAATATCCATCCTGAGATTTCAAGAACCCACGCACCAACTAATGGTGTGTGGGGAGAAACTCAGTCCACTAGAGCATCCAGCAAGCGAGGGAATCACATTTTAGCAAGCTGGACAAGAAAACATGATAAACACTGCTGATCAAAAAAAGAGCAAACAAAACTTAGCTTATCCTGGATGGATTGGGAGCAAGGTAGTCAGAAGGAATCTGAGTAGCACTGATTACATCGACAGCCGGCAACAAGTGGAAGTAAAACAGAGCTGTATAGGAACCTCCCAGAGGATAACGAACCAGCTGATAGCCAGAGACCAGCAGGATAACAAACAAAGCCACCAGGGGGAGCCCAAAGCAAAAGTCACACCATACCACCAGTGACCACAAGAGGGAGCCCGAAAACAGAGTTCACAACAGCCAATTTCATCGGAGTTATCCAAATCCAGGACTTGTGGAAGGAGTGCAGGGAGGCCTATGAAGGTGATGTATTTCTGGACAACTCACCTGTGGATATTAATCTTGTCTTTAAGGGTGGCATGTGGTTCAGAGATCGACGTATCTTCGTCCCGGAGGTCGTCCGTCTGCAGATCCTCAAGTTGGTACATGACTCCAAGTTGGCTGGTCACAGGGGGTACAGAAGACACAAGAGTTCCTGAGCCGATTCTTCTGGTGGCCAACTTGCCTGAAGGATACCAAGGAGTATGTTCTCTCTTGTGAGATATGTGCCCATTACAAGACTCCTCATGTGGCACCTACGGGTCATCTACAACCATTACCTGTTCCGTCACGCCCTTGGGGGTCTAGACCAATGGACTTTATTGTGGAGCTGCCTACATCGGGGGGCATGAATACAATCATGGTGGTAGTTGATCGCCTGACTAAAGCTGCTCATTTTGTTCCGTGCATTGGCCTCCCCTCAGCTAAAGATACAATGAACTTGGTTATACAGAATGTCTTTCGGTTGCATGGGGTGCCAGGTGAGATCATCTCTGACCGTGGAGTACAGTTCACTTCAAGATTCTGGAAGGGGTTTTGCTCTGCACTCAATATTAATGACTGTCTCTCTTCTGCTTACCATCCCCAGACAAATGGTCAGACTGAGCGTACCAACCAGACGCTGGAACAATATCTAAGATGCTATGTCAGCCATCTCCAGGATGATTGGTTGGAGTTGTTGCCGTTAGCCGAATTTTCATATAATAATTCTCAGAGCGCCTCCACTAAAGTTACACCTTTCTTTGCCAATCTGGGTTATCATCCATGTATTTTACCTAGGTCCCCAATTAATTCTCCGGTTCCAGCAGTGGAGGAAAGGCTGACTGCGATGACACAAAATCTGGAGGTTCTGAAGGAATCCCTGACCACAGTTCAAGAATGTTATAAGAGATCGGCTGATAGATTCGGTAAACCTGCACCCATGTTCAAGGTAGGAGATTCCGTGTGGTTAGCAACTAAGAATCTGAAGTTAAACGTTCCTTCACAAAAACTTGGACAGAAATTCATTGGCCCTTTCAAGATCAACAGTTTTGTGAGCTCTGTGGCCTGAAGCTACCTAGGACAATGAAGGTACACCCAGTTTTTCATATATCTTTACTAAAGCCTGTATCTCCTAATACCTTCCAGGGACGTGATGTGCCACCTCCGCAGCCTGTGGTGATTGATGGGCAAGAACAATTTGTGGTGGAGGAAATTATTGATTCCAGGATTCGCAGGAATCAGCTCCAATATCTGATAAGATGGCAGGGATATCCCCCTGAGGAAGACTCTTGGGAACCTGTGGAAAACATCAATGCCCAACAGAAGATTTCTCGTTTTTATCAGAGATTCCCTGAGAAACCAGGTCCAGGATCGTCCTGAGGCCACTTCTAAGAAGGGAGTAATGTCAGGATTCTGAACATTTTTTACCTTTTTTGCATTACTGCCCTTTTCCAACATGGCGTCTTTGGTCTCATGTGCACTTGTCTTCCAGCTATAAAACTCCAACCCAGCCTTCAGTCTGTGCGAGATTATTCTGCCTTGCATCCAGCTCCTGACCTCTGATTACTCCCTGGCTATACACCTGCTCCTGTGAATCTGTGTGGTGATCCTGCTACTCTGCTCTGAGTTCCTGCTGTATACACAATTTTCCAGTAATCTTCCTTCATCTGCTGCTCGTGTTTACTTTATCTGCATTTGCTGGACATGTAAGCTGCTGCTGCTGCTGCAATAACCTGAGACTATTAACCAGGCCTCCCTGGTTGAGCTAAGATATGATTTGAACTGCCTTATAAGCATATCTATCTGTGTCTGGACTAAGTCAAGGATTTATTCGTGTCAAGTATCCTCAAGAATAACTGTGCTTCATAGACTTTCTGCTTGATTGCTTGTTTCTTTGAAGTTTCCTATAGACTGCTAAGCTGCGTTTATTATTTGCACCAAGTGTTGTGGACTTGAGTTTCTCTCTGCACCTGTTTGAATCCCCGTTTGACAATATAGACTTTACCACTTATAAAACTGTGTCCTGTAGTTGTCTTGTTCCACGCAAAGAGTCTCCTGAGTTATCCCCTATAATTATTACACCTCCCTGGTTGAGCTAAGATATTATTTGAACTGCCTTATAAGCATATCTATCTGTGTTTTGGACTAAGCAAGGACTTATTCGTGTCAAGTATCCTCAAGAATAATTGTGCTTCATAGACTTTCTGCGTGATTGCATTTTCCTCAGAAGTTTCCTATAGACTGCTGAGCTGCATTTGATATTTGCACCAAGTGTTGTGGACTTGAGTTTCTCTCTGCATCTGTTTGAATCACCGTGGGATAATATAGACTTTACCACTTATAAAACTGTGTCCTGTAGTTGTCTTGTTCCACGCAAAGAGTCTCCTGAGTTATCCCCTATAACTATTACAGGATACTCTAGCCTAAAAAAAAGGAGACTGCTGGAACAATTACTACAGAAAGCAGGCTAGAGCAGGTGTTTTCCATAATTAGATCTCTGCAGAAAGATGTGGAAGGTCTGCAAAAAAGTTTGGAAGCTTTGAACACAAACAACAAGTGTTTAGACAGATATATATATATATATATATATATATTTATATATATATATATATATATATATATATATATATATATAAAATAGGACTTTGATAAGCAAAGTGATAGGCCACCCTAACCAGATGTGTTTTTAGGGTGCACATAAAAATGTCTACATTTTGGTTAGTCCTAATTTCGTGGGGTAGAAAGGGTAAGAGGTGAGTTATCTAGGTAGGAGATGGAACAGAGCCAGAGAAACACCAGCTCAGGCGTGTTATTGTCTTTGTGTGTCTAAGAGGTTGAAAGTTGTGAGAGGCCACGAGAAGTGGATAGAGATAGAAGCTGGGATGCAGTTGGGGAGGTGGAGCTGTTGAAGTCTCCCAGGAAAAAGGTTGGCAATTCTGAGGACATGACAGCATGCATTTTAACACTGGCACTTGAACGAGCAAGCATGGACAGAGGCGTTACATCTCGCTGATTGGGCACTGGGTGACTGGTGACTGTGGGAGGCAGGCAGGGAAGAGGATGCTCCTCAAGTCTTGGAATCTCAAGGCTTGCAGGGCACTTGGGGATGGAGAACTAAACTACTACAAACCATAAGAAGGAGAACTAAACTACTAGACAACAGTGCTTGGCGAAATAAACTACTAAATACCTAAGGTAGGATAACTAAACCACTATACACCAGAAGATGGAGAACATCTTTCTGGAAGAATTAAGGATGAGGTGTCATAATATTTCTATCTCATTGGGTGTCCTGGTGTCTCTGGCTACCCGCATCAACATCGGGTTTCAGAAGCGCTCTAAGGAGATGACCCGTGAGAGTAGATCTATGCCCTTGGCTCTAACTTTCCAAAGGCCGATTCGAAGAAGGCCAAGTGTAGTCAGGAGGCCTGTCATACCGAGGGAAGGTTCTTCTGTTGCCACAGTCTCTCTCAAACATTAATAATATAACTCAAGACCATGTAGAAAAAATGAGTAAACCTCAATGTCTTAGCAACAAAGCATAAGTTTTGACTACAAAAGCACGGTTGCTCAGTGGTTAGCACTGTTGCTTTGCAGCGCTGAGGTCAAGAGTTCAAATCCCACCAAGGTCAACATCTGCAAGGCATTTGTATGTTCTCCCTGTGTTTGTATGGGTTTCCTCCCACACTTCAATGGTGTACTGATGGGGAATTTAGATATTGGGGACAGCGGTGATAATTTGTGTAAAGCTCTGTGGAATATGATGGTGTTATATACAGTAAGCAATGCATAATAAATAACAGATATTCTTATTAAACAGAATTCAGGCACAGAAAAGTCTAATTATTTATTAAAGAGATGCTGAGCAGACAGTTGATTATAAATGGGCTTTACTTAACAAAGAAAATCCATACTTATTTCATGCTGTCAGCAATAGCACCACATGGAAGAAAAATGTCACAAGACCTACAGAAGAAAATAATTTCTTTACACAGGAAAGATAAAGGCTACAAGAAGATCCGTAAAGTTTTACTTTTCAATCAGAATACTGTAACAAA